>NC_056524.1:225485582-225574198 GCF_019175285.1 Sceloporus undulatus | reverse complement strand
ATCTTTATGAGTCTGATAGTTTGGTTTATGTAGTCTACAAACATCTTGCACCATTTTACAACTTCTAACAGCAGCTTTGTCTTTATGCTGTTCAGTGCAAATATCAGAAAAGCTATCTGGGGAAAAGCAACTAGCCCCCAAAAAGCATAAAGGAAGAAATTGTTGCAATACAAGAAGCAGCAGAACAGGTGCTCCTTTGGTGAGTCATAATGTGGAACAAAAGCACTTAGCAACTGACCTCAAATTCTGTGCATTAGAGAAAATCTGTCAGGGATGCTTTGATTTGGATTTCCTGCATGGCAGGGGGTTGGACTGGATGGCCCTAGTGGTCTCTTCCAACTCTATGATTCTATGAAAATAAACACCAATTTCAAAATCTTGCTGAAAAGATAATGATTTTTAAATTAAAATCCTTGGCACTCGAGCTCTTAATGGAGAGAAATAATTTCTTCCACTCATATAAAATCACATTGTAGTTTTCAGGTATTCTCTTCAGCCCAGTCATTTTCACAATGCCCTTGAACTTTGTCCAGTTATTCTAACATATACAGTACTCATAAAATAAAATTTAAATCTTGCATTCATGCCATGGTAAGTGATGTAGGTGTTATTTTGTTCAGTTTTTTTTTTTTTTTTTGTTTTTTGCAATTCAGCAAATTTCTGAAAAAGGCCTCTGGAGAAAGGATTAAAATATCTACAAGCCAAAACATACCATACTTGCTCAACATCACCTTTCAGATGTGGCTTCCTTGTTTCATGAGTGAAGCTCTAAGCAAGCACAAGTTGTGGCATTAGAAAATATAACTGCAGACGAAGGAACAGGTCCCTTAAGACATTAGCATAATCTTTGCATTTCCTGACTTCATGCCACCTGAGATTACTTTAAAAACATTCTTAAACCAGGAGGTTTTTTCAATACTGAATTACAGTACTGAGCATGCAAAGTTCAATGGATTGACCCCACTGATAGAAGGTAACAAGAATGGTTGGAATGGTCATGCTAAAACAGATTAAAAGCTAGCTCAGGGCTGAACTAGATGTGGCATTTCTCATAAAAGCCATCTGGGTATTTCAGAGCAACAGAAAACACAGAACTACAACTGAGTCAACATTTCTGCAAATGCCCCTTCTTTGTAAAAATCAGAGCCCTCTCTGACCCTAGGAAACAATTAGCTGGAAAAGAGCTAAATGTAGGAAATGTAGAAAGGCTGCATATGAAGACGTGTGAAATATATTTCAGAGTGGTGGCTTCACTTGGGAAGTGATCTCATTGTTTTTAAGGTTCTTTGCATTACCAGTATTCAATTTGAAAAGTGGCTGATTGTGACTGTCAAATGCAATGCCTCAAGAGTGGTGGAGTCTCCTTCTTTGGAGGTTTTTAAACAGAGGCTTAATGGTCAACTGTCAGGGGGTACTTTGAATGTATTCCTGCAGGGCAGGGGTTGGACTTAATTACCCTTGTGGTTTCTTCCAATCTATGCTGCTATGATATGAATCTTCAAAGTAGTTTTGCACAAGGGAAGAAATAGACTCAAGAAAGTTATACATCGCCACTCCATTTTCACAGATTTGAAATTTGCGCCCTTCGCGGATCTGCGGGGGACAAATGGGGAATAAATGGGCCATGCGCCTGCAGTGAGTTTCCATTTTTGCGGGGGAGTCTGGAATGGATCCCCCACAAAAATGAAGGGCCGATTGTAGTAACTTTTCTAATTAAAAAATGAATGTATCAGTTTGCAGGAGTATCAGAAAGAATGGAACACTTCCATACATGGTGATACTGAATTGGGAACTGTATGTCAGTAACAGCTTCATTTCATTTGAGCTATCCTTTGACTGAACCAGCATTTAAAGAAATATATTTAAACTGTGAAGCTGGGATAGCAGAATGTAAATGTGTGTGCATGAGGGAGACAAGGGAGGGAGAGAAGAGAAGGGGAAGTGGGAGGGGTGGAGAGACAAGGGCCCCATTCCCACTGGGCAAAAAACCTGGCTTATTTCGCTGCGATTCTGACTCCGATTCTGACCCATCGTTCGCATTAAAATGGGTGCAAACAGACTGGGTTTTTTTAACCCCTGTTTTCGTTCCCATTGGTATTTTCCCTGTGGTAATTTGAAGCAGGTTTTTTTGCTCCCCGTTCCCATTGCCCTTCCGGGACCTCTTTTTTTTAAAGCAGCTGTCAATCAAGTGCTTAAGCGCTTGATGTCACAGCCAATCAGTTGCTTAGGTGCTTTTCCCCTCCGGGAAAGGGAAAACGGAGACTCTATTTCCCTCAAATCTATTCTCTGGAAAAGAGAAGGAGCCTCTATTCGCCATAAACCCCTTTGCATCTGAGGCTCTTCTGTGTCTCCCCATAGTTCCTCTGGGAAAGAGAGAAGGAGACTCCATTCCCCCAAATCCCTTTGCCTCCCCCATTGCTCCCTGGGCTGTCTGGGGGGCAATCAAGCCCATCTGCTGCTCAGGCGCTCAGGCAGAGGCAAAAAAAGAAAAAATAATAATAGTTTAAAATGGTGTTCAATGGTTCTCCTCACACATCAGTCTATGAATGTGGAGCAGGGGGGAGGTTGCAGGGGGCATAATGTGTTTACTGCATTTGGAGCTCAATGTAGTGCGATCGCCTTACCCTGTTTCCCAATCCACCAGGGGAAAGACTATGTGAACGGGAGAAAATGGTGCCGGCAATGCAGGAAAGAGAACAAGCTGGTGACACCCCCAGGCCAGCCCCTTGAGCACTGCTCCTCCCATCCCCAAATTCCTGAATCAGACACCCTTTCATTCCCATTCATATGCCTCGAATCAGACTTGGGAGGCACAGGAAAACTCGCTAAAAAGCCGCTGTTTTTTAAAACCGGTTTATCGACCAATAATTCGGGTTTTTTCAAGATAAATTCAAATTCCAATGGGAACGATATCGGAAAATTCCAATGGGAACGATATCGGAGCAATGCTGATCGAATGCGTGCTGAAATGGAAACAATGCACCCATGATTCATGTCCTGATCTGCGTTATAAGCCAGTGAGAATGGGGCCAAGGAAAGAATCTCACTGTGATGTTTGCAGCAATGTCACATCTGAGATCCTTTCACATTACACAATCATGGGATTTGATCCCACTTGAATTCCCATGGCTCCATCTTACAGGTTCCTGAGATTTATAATTTGGTGACTGCAAATCTCAGGATTCCACAAAATGAAGCCATGGCAGTTCAAGGGGAATTAGTGATATGGCTGTGTAGTTTGAAAGGGCCTCTGGATTTCCCCTGTAGCTTAAAGCAGCAGTTTTCAAATTGTGTTCTGGGGAACTTTCATACATTTTTCATGAGTTTGACTCATGAAACACTCATGAAATACATAGAAAGGGGCCATTCTAGGGCTTGTGAGGGTGAAGCTACTTTCGGTTCCCAAATCACTGAGGAACCCAGTAGTTTCTCAATAAGCCCAGGCTCACAGAGAGAAAATCAAGCAACCCACTGTGACTTCTCTTATAACATTATATTTAGCCTTCACTTCTAGTTTCAAACCGTGATTTTCAAACTAATCTGAAGAATTTTCCTGTTCATCAGATGTGTTCTTCATTGAAAGTACAGGTATATTTCAGCTAACAAAGTAGATGTGTTCCTAAGCATTATTTCTTTAACAGAAAATTTGCCACTAGAGGCACAAACAACACAGAAAGAATAGACATAAGTTCCTGCACCACAAAAACAAAAAAATGTGATTCAACAAACTTTTTATCAAAACCTACAAATATGCACAAGTGAAATGAAACAACCAGAGGTTGTTCACACAGCTCAAATGAAATGTCTCTTCCCTGTCCTCACAGTGAGGCATTCTGATGATGCAGGACCTAATCTCCACTTCTGGTGTGAACTGTCCAGACAATGCACCAAACTAGACATATACCCCCTTAAAATAGTTTTACATAACTCACCTTTTACTCCAGATCTTCCCAGTGGATCCAGAATCCTCTGTTGAGACTTGTGTAGCTGTTTACATCACAACCTGCTGTGCCACCCAGTGCTGGCATAGAGAGTTGCTCACTCTAAGAACAAGATGCCCAGCCATGTGATTGATGCTGGGGCCCCCACTCTAACCTCAAAGTGAACATCTCATGGCAGCAGCAGTGGACGGCACAGTGGGACATGTGTGCAAACAGCTGCTTGATGTCACAATGGAGTTCACAAGTAACAGGAGTATTTCAGGGCAGCTCCAGGGCCAGAATACTTCAGGCTGCTTATGGAGTATTCTGGCCTGTGCAGACCCAGCCAAGGTCAAGTAAGTAAATAAACAAATAAGTAAACCCAGGTCAGGTAAATGAAATAAGTAAAATAAGTAGATAAAAACATTTTGAACATTTCATTATCACTTTAAATTTTCTTTTTAAATTCATCTGGAGGTGATCTTTCTTTCTTTCTTTCTTTCTTTCTTTCTTTCTTTCTTTCACTAGCCTCCACTTTTATGATGATTTCCATTTTGGTGGCCAATCTTTAGATGCATGTTGGAGGGAGGCTTATCTGCTTTCCCCTTTGTCTCTGTTTTGCTGTTCATGCAAGCTCTGCAGGAGATTCTGGAGGCAGCTGCTGTTTACCTTGCCTGTCATAGGCAGGACCACAAAGCTATAGTAGGATTGGCTAGAGTAGATTCCCGCTCTGTTCCAGTTCAAGATTTATTGTATTGTTTACTGCATACATGTTCCTGCAACCTAATACCAACAGTCCATGTTTCTCTAGCCCTCCTTCAGCATCTTCTCAATTCTACTAAAAAAAAAAAAAATCTTCCAGCTACACTGGTATGCCTAAAAGGAATTTTTAAAAAAGAGATTCTTTGTCAGAGGTTTTGTTAACTAGGGTATGCCTGTATCAGTAATGATGGGTTGGCATCCTTGGAGGAGTTTCTTGTTTCCTCTACTATGGCAACTGCATGACCATGTTGGAAGCATTCCAAGAGTGGGGTCCAGCAGGCATGGCCAATGCTCTGTTTGAACCAAGACTGTACTCACTAGAGTTCCTTAGCAGATAAGTCAATGAGGAAGAAGTACAATAAAATTTGAAAAACAGTGGTTTCTTAAAGTGTATCAATAAGAACAAGACATAACCTTCTGACTTATGAGGGGCAAAGGCTAAGGTGTGCATGTGTTGCCTTACTTATGGAGATTCTATGAATTTCATAGGGTTTTCTTAGGTAAGGATTATTCAAGGAGTGTCTTTATGAGCTACTTAATCCAAATCTGGTCCGGAGCAATATACCCCAGATTCACAATGGTGACCACATGCACAAGTCCAAATCCACTGTGATACTGCGTTGTGTACATATCGGCCAATTCCATCTTTGGAGCCACTGCCACTTTCTCGCAAGCAGGAGCTTCATGTAAAACATGTCTGGCACACCGTCACTTCTACTGAGGTCAGAAAAAAAAACCCAGACAGGTGATCAACAAGGAGTCTTGGTGCCCATCTCTAACCTCAGCAGAAGCAGTGGTGTGTTAGGCAGATTTACATAAAGCTCTAGCCCACAAGGAAATGGTGGTAGTATCTCCAAAAATGGGCCATCCCCTTTTCCTGTGCTGCTCAGCAAGAGAAAGGGGGATGGCACGGCTCTTGGTGTATGAACAACTGGATTGAACTGAATTGGACCCAGTCCAGCTGCCCACATGCCAAAACAACCTGAGATCATTCTTGAGTTTCCAGAAAGCGCCAGAAGTTCCCCTGACTTTGCTTAGTTCGGAGCAAAGTCAAATTAAGAGCAGAAAATCACAGATCCTCCCTGGAAATACTGGCCATATGTCATCAGGACTGCAGCACTGACTCTGGGATGAGTACAGCATTTTTCAGAAGTGATTTTGCCAGTTCCTTCCCTTGAAAAAATATCCTACGACACCTATTATTATTATTATTGTTATTGTTATTGTTATTATTATTATTATCCTTTAAACCTACTGTATTCATTAGTGGTATCCTATTAATATCCTACGCTAATCATTAGTGGTCTCCTTTCCATGTACTAACCAGGGCTAATCCTGCAAGATCTGGTGCCTTTAGGGTATTTAGGCTGCTAAAGACTAAAGGAGGGCACCTTTAAATGGAAGGGACTTAGGCTTGTCCCGCTCACCTCCCAGATATTCTGTACACTGCAGAAAGGGCAGTTTCTCATGAACTTGCTCTTGCAAACGTGCTTATTCGTTAACTCAGCTGCCTCATTAATATCCAGTCCCCAGATGCTTTTGGCTATTTTTAACTGAGTACCAGGCACCAGTACTACAACAGCTCAGATGCCTGCTTTCAGGGGCCTTTCTGCTCTTCATCAGCAGCCACTTAACTGCTACCAGATTTATGCATCCTGTCCTTTTGCACTATTCTTAATGAACTGCTTGGTTTATTGGCTGCTTAAATGTTTGGGCTTTGACTGTCTTGATAATTCCCACTTAACTGTCTCCATGATCTGTCCTGTATACACTATCAGACTGATTAATGAATATTATAGAATACCCACAGGGCAGCTTACTTTTGCGTATTAATTAATTTTCACTTCAATCTTCATTTAAAGCTCTCTCTCTCTTGGACCTTCTAACAGATATGACTAATTCTCCCTGCTGCCGGCTCCAAGTCTGTGAAGGAATACTGGAAGGGTCATTCCCCATAGGGAGGTTTTTAGGGATGTAAATGTGAGGTGCCTATGAAAGGATTAGGTTTCAGCTGCTCCATTCCCCAGTATCATATATAATCTTCTGCAGAGGGCTTCACCTACCCCTGCTGCTCTGATCAATCAAACTGGTTGATGGGGCCAGCTGCAGTCAACATGGAATCTCCTGGGAATAAACATCATGTATTCAAGCTGGACTAACAACACAGAAAGAAGAAATGAATTGAAAAGATTTATAGTTGTAGATTCATTACATAGGACATAAATGCCTCTTCCAGCTAGATTTAGACTCTGAAATGTACCTAGCCAAAACTGACAGGACTTAAAATTATGTTCCCTATCGAATGTAATCTGTATGGGCATGTGAAACAAAATTCAGGCTGTGATACAAAAATTGTGGGTTGGATCCAGACTTAGCCGTAACTAGAATTCCACAAGATTTAAATAGTCAAGATTAGACCAGACTATGGCGGGTTACAGACCGCCAAAAAATACGTATGGAATACGTATTAGGGTTAGGAAGGGGTGGTGCTTCCGCACCCCCTAACCCTAGTACGTATTCCATACGTACAACATGGCGGCGCCCCTTCCACACGGGGGCTGCCATGTTTACGTATCGGACGCATAGCGTCCAGATGTGTCGTGGCGCCTCGCGACGTCATAGAGGCGCCGCAAGAAGGAGCTCCATTTTGGAGCTCCTTTTTTGCTCCGCGTGGGAGCCGCGTGGTGTGGCTGCTACGGCTCCCTTGTGGAGCAAGCGGCGGCGGTGGCAGACCGCCGCAAAGCGGTGGTCTGTAACCCGCCAAAGTTACAGTAGATCCTCCACATTTGCTGAGGATAAGGGCACAGGACTTCTACAAAAAAAAACCTACTTTTTTAACCTGAGAGACCACCTTGCTAGGAATCTCTAGGTCCTCCAGCACAACTCTGTGGTCAACATCTGCCAAAAATTTACCACAGAATCATACTGGAAAACCTACAAATGCCTAGAGAAGTATTTTCTCTAATAAACTCTAGATCCTCCAGTGCAACTCTATGGTCAATTTCCAGCTGCATTTCTCTGGAGGACCTAGGGGTTCCTAGAGAGAACATAATAATCAAATCTGCAAATTATCAAAACTTCAAATGCCAAAGCCACAAATGTGGAGGGCTGACTATATTAAATCCTATGAATGTTGAATGCTCTGTCTGCATACACTCTACTTTCCTTTCGTCATTGTGTAACAATATGAATTACCTCATGGGTGGGCAAAGTGACAACTTTAAGGCTTTTGGTGGAAAGAGGTAGAACCATGGAAACACAGACATAGAATAGGCTATAGGGATAATGTTGTCCAACACCCTGCTATGTAGGAATGCACAGCTCCTGAGAGGTGCACATCCACTTCTGTTTAAAGATCTCCAGAAAATATCTCCATCACCCTTCAAGCAGTCCATGCCACTGTTCAACAGCATTTCCTATCAAGAACACTTCCCAAATGCTTAATTTGAATCCACTGGTTTTCTGTCCTAATCTACGGAGTAACAGAAAACAAACATGCTCCATCTTTTACATGGCATCCCTTCAGATTATAATTTAAAATCTCAAGAAGCATTACTTTGTGTGGCTCCCTCCTCCCAAATTCCCCTTCTGTTGAAAGCAAGGATGCAAAAATTAATGAGAATTCTTTATATGCCTAGGATCATAGCAACTGGGACCAGGAAGGAATAGGAAAGACCATCCGCTTGATGATATATCTTATCTTTCACTGCACTGTGGATAACTTTAGGGGGAAAAGCTCTCACTGGAATAAATGAGAGCATTATTATTCGAAGTTTAATACCAGTGGTACATGTGGGGGTGGGCAGACTTTTGTTAAGACTTATAGGGAAGGACAGCCTTTACTTCCCCTTCTTATGTGCTACAGTCCTAATGAATATTTTCCCTGCACCAGGTTTTCCTAAATTAAAAATACAATCTGAAATGTGTTCTAATGAGATATTGTGTCATGTGCTGTCTGGTTTTAAGATGCAAACCCTGATTGCCTTCATATCTGCTAAAATTATTTTAAAATAAAATCTTTCAAACTCAGTGGCTCTATACTGGTTCAAAGGCAATACAAAGCGTTGACATCAGTGGTTCTTCCACTTTTTGCTGCAGTGTTTGTTTCCGTAACTTTACTGGACAGAAGAGGTTGCATAACCAATAGAGCAGAAGCAAGTCCTCATTAAATCCCTTACATTGTTAAACCAAAATAAACCACCTTCCATTGCATTCCTTATCACTATATCTATCTACCAGGAGACTTACCTGGGAATTTACAAGCCGAATCGTGGTTTTCTCTCCCACGTCAACCTGAAACCCTCTGGTAGGGGCCCCATTAAACCGCAACACGGCATCGTGATTATCTAAAAGCAAAAAACAGGAAATATAAATTCAAGATATCTGATAGATCAAAACTTCTAAGGAACAAAAGTCTGTTTTGAGCTCTAGAACTCCACTATACCTGTTTTAAGGAAAGTCAGTAACAAGCATTAGCTCTACTGCAACCAAACTTTCAATTGTGCGTTTAAGAAATTTTTATTTACACAGAACCTTCTACTTAGGTTTACATGGGTTTGCTCCTATAATATTATCCCATTTGAGAAAATCCAACTGCAACAGAGAGCACAACACTAAAGCATCTGGGGGCTTTGTGCTGATAGAGCAGCAAATCTATTCTAAAATTTAGTTTGAACTTTAGAGTTGCAATCCACAGTGGAAACTTACTGGGAGAAATAGAATTCAGCACCATCCTTTCAAATTCAAATTCAAAAATAAAATATGAATCAAACGCATCATTGCACTGGCATGTGAACCATCAGGTGCCACTTCATCTTAACATTCCAGGAAACATACACAAAAAACATACATACACAAAACGCACTACTTATAAGAGAAGAAGTAGAAATGTTTTTCTATTCTAACATGTGACGTGATACATGCTGGAATAATGGCAGTCATAAACAGATTTCTAATAATAATAATAATAATAATAATAATAATTTGTTTTATTTATATACCGCTATTCCAAAGATCATAGCGGTGAACAGCAAGTAAGCTAATTAGCAAGTAAGCTAATTATGACACTGTGAACATTGTAAAGTTGTGAACAAAACTTTCAATCAGTTCAGATATTACTGAAGTAATAGTGGTTGTAGATTCTGAATATCTAGGAATATCAGCCTGTCTTGGATTAGGCTACAGTACAGTTTTATGGATTTCTGTGATATTATTATGATGCTTTAGTTTTCGTTTTACTGTTTGCTGCTGTTTATTTCCCTGCTGGAACCCATATTTAACAGGAGAATCTTTGCATACATTAATTTTTAATGTACAGTGGTACCCCGGGATACGAATGCGCCGCCTTACGAAATTTCCGGGTTACGAAAAAAATCTATTTAAAAAAACTGTTCCGGGTTACGAATGTTTTTTCGGGTTACGAAAAATTTTTTGGTGCTTTTCGGCGCTATTTCACACCAAATCGCGGCTTTTCCCCATTAGCGCCTATGGGTTTTTCGGCTTACGAAGCCTTTCGGGTTACGAAAGCGGCGGCGGAACGAATTATTTTCGTAACCCGGGGTACCACTGTATTTTAGAATATTTAAAATGCCACACAGACATCATTCATTCATTCATTCAATTAATTAAAATATTCCCAGACCAACCTTACTGAAAGAATTTCAGGGCAGCATATAGTGGTGTGAGTGAATAAACTTTTCAGACCATCATGAACTACATCCAAGGGTATTAAAAGAACTGGCAAATGTAATCTCAGAGCCATTGGCAATAATCTTTGAGGACTCCTGGAGAACAGGAGAAGTCCCAGCAGCCTAGGGAAGGCAAATGTTGTCCCCATCTTCAAAAAGGGGAAAAAAGAGGATCCCAACAATTATTGGCCAGTCTGACATCAATACCGAGAAAGATTCTAGAGCAGATAATTAAACAGAATGTCTGTGAACATTTAGAAGAGAATGCATAATCACAAAAAGATAACATGGGTTTCTCAAAAACAAGTCATGCCAAACTAATCTGATGTATTTTTTTAATATAGAAAGACCATTTTGGTAGCAATAGCAAGCAATAGTAAGTACATTTCTATACCGCTTAGCAGTGCATTTAAGCACTCCCTAAGCGGTTTACAATGTGTAAGCTAATAGCCCCCAACAAGCTGGGTATTCATTTTAGTGACCTCAGAAGGATGCAAGGCTAAGTTGGCCCTGAGCCCCTGGCTGGTACTGAACTCACAACCTTGTGGGTTTTGTGAGTGAGTGGCTGCACTACAGGCATTTAACCACTGTGCCACCAGGGATCTTCAAGATGGTAGATGAAGGGAATGCAGTAGACATAGCATATCTTGATTTCAGTAAGTCCTTTGATAAGGTCTCTTCCAATTCTTTGATTTTATAATTCTACAGAATAATATTATTCCATAATCTTTAAATAACTCCACAGAATACAATATTACATATGGCAGGGGTAGGCAACCTGCGGCCCGCAGGCCGGATGCGGCCCGGTGAGGCCTTGGGACCGGCCCCAGCCTGGTCCTGCAGCTGATTGCCGCCGGGGCCTTTGGCCTCTCGCGCGCAGGGGCAAGGGGGGCAATTGTCTATAGACGCCTCAGAAACATGCATTTATATTAACATTTTTTTAAAAAAATCAGCAAATTTTTTTGTGTTTCCTCCACTTTTTTAAAAAAAGTGTCCACCATTTGAAAATGTTGTCCTACATTTGTCCTGGTTTATTTATTTATTTATTTAAATTTTTAAAAAATTTTTAATTATTTATTTTTTGGCTTCGGCCCCCCCAGTTGTGTGAGGGACAGCAACCCGGCCCCCGGCTCAAAAAGGTTGCCTACCCCTGACATATGGGGACAGAGCCTGAAATAACACCTGATGATTTCATAACTGAGATGAGATTTCAACCAATCTGATGGAGCTCTTACATTACACTTACTCTATGGTATCTGAAATTGCAGTTTTACTTAAACTCAAATGTATCTTCTTGACTTGACAGAATTAATCATTTTATTGTTAGTAAAGCCCAAACCTTCTATGAAATATACAGTAACTCAACCATAATTTTCAATTGTAAATCATAACTTGATTTAAAATAGGGATTATATTATATAGTATACATTAGACTAGACTGGGTAGCACTGTCAATTACAGTTTTACTTTTAAAGGTCCAGGGCTGGCTCAATGTTTATTCCGAATTCCCACAACCACTGGTTACATTTAGATGTCACAACAAACTATGTTGTTGGGACAAGGCTAGGTTCTCCCTGGTATCAAGTGCTCCCGCATCTTCTCTCTGTTCTCCAATGAAGCTAAAAGTAGGAAAATGGGTAGCTCCGCCATCCATTTTAGATAAATGGCAGTTTAACATGCCAGCTGAACTCTGCACTGTGGCTGACCATCAGTACAGTTGCTAAAAGATCCCATGGCTGGTTGTTGGTTTGTTTCAAAGAAACAACAGTTAAGCTTCCCCTGGGTTTTGTAGATCCCCAAACAATCTTCTAGTCGCAAAAACAAAATCATAGTTAAGAGTAATCAGTAAAAGGTGTTTTATGAAAATGTCAGCCCCAATATAATCATAGGCATTACAAAACATGGTCACACACATACTGAACTTGGGGGATGCTTGATGAGAAGAATAAATACTATCAACTGAGAATGAATTATTTTTTCCAGCCCCCAAACAATAAAACCCCTAAAAGTCAAAGATTTTAATTGCTTCCTCCCCCTGCTTTTATTGCAATAGAAGAATAACACACACCTATTTCTTCCCCCAAGTGAGATGACTTCATGGATCCTGCTGAGGATACGACTGCACATCGGCCCAATTCCATGTTGATGTTTTCCTTTGGCAGATACGGCTCCCATTCTGATGTACTAAAGGGCTTATCTGCAGCAGTTATCATCCCAAAGTTCAGCCGTTTGCGAAGTTGGCATAATAACTCCTTAGGTTTGCGTTTATTAGTATTCTTTGGACCAAAATACTTCACATTATACTTGTTAATTTGCAAATAGGTTTTCCTTGCCTTCTGTAGTCTTGGGTGGAGGCTTTGGGATGAACTATCCTTGTTCCACACTTTCAGGTAACTGGGCAATTTCTTGGGTTTTGTCACTAAATTGCTTTTTGTCACTTTTGAAGTAACATTAATTTTAGTATTTGATGCTTTGGTAGACAAAGGGACTTTACTTGTGTCATTAACAGCTTCTTCCTGGACTGTTCCTTCTTTTAGGACACCCCACCTCCACATCTTTATCAGTATGTTGTCATATCCACTTTCTGGCCGTATAGAAAAATAGAGTCCCTTTCGCGTTTCCTTCCACAAACAAATAGTCAGAACCAAAATAAAAGCCAGAAGGACGTATATACATTTTCTAAATGAGTTGACATTAACCATAATGTATGATGATGCATCAGGTTGGAGAGATCAACTTCAGACTGGAAGTTGGACCTGGAAAAAAACAACACAGATATATGAGAAAATCATTTTAAAATGTTGGGGATATCAATAGCATGGTTCATGCCTTTTAGATGTAGTCTGACCTGTGCTGAGAGATGCTTTTCCAAAAGCTGATCCCAACTATAATTACGTCTAGGGAACATATGTTTAAGCCAAGGCAAAATTTGGGAAAGCTAGCCTTACCAGCTCTGTGAGATTTTTGTGCATCTTTTGTGCATTTTAGAAGCTAGGACATATGTTGGTGCTCAAGGTTATGTGATAAATTATCCCTTTTTGTATAGTACCAGCTATTACAACATTATTGGACCTATAGATTCCACATTAATACCACTGATTTCTTAGAGATTTCTATTTGTGAAGTGAGAAGTAGGAAAAGCTGGGGTAGAGCCAGCTACCTATAAGTCATCACATGCTGTGCTGGGGGGCTGTAGGGAAAGGATATAACCCAGAGGCTTGTGTGCAAAACACTTAGGACAATCAGAAACAGAGGCCCTGTTATGATGAGAGGAAATGAGGAATTCTGAATAGAGTTTGAAGGGAGTAGAGAATGTGGAAGGAGTTCAAGGATAAGTGTTACAGTATTTGAAATTGAGATGTTACATGTATTGTGTGTGAAATAAGCATAACATCAGATGTTTACTTTATCTGTTATGACAACCAGCAATAGTTGTCCAGCCTCTTTTTGAAGCCCAGAGAAGGAGACCCCACCACAACACAAAGCAATTGGTTTCATTGCTAAACTGCTCTTAATGTCAAGAAATTCCTTCTAAAGTTCCATCGAAATCTATTATTCCGTACCTTAAAAGCTATTATTGTTTGTATGTACAGTGCTGTGCAAATCTACAGCGCTATATAAAAAAAAGCATAATAATATTAATAATAATAATAATATATAATAATAATAATAATAATAAATGGCCTGCTTCTACTCTGAGCAGGAGATACCATGCCTGCCCACCTAAATACGATAGCTCTTGTATTTAAAAGTGTAGTCAAGTCAGGAAGTAAGATATGTTCAATGTATAAAAATGTTTTTTTTTTCCTCCAGAAACCCAAAAAGCCATGTGTATTTTCTTGTGAGTGCTGGACCAGCTGGGTTTCTTGTACAAAAAAAACCCCTGCCAATAAACTTGCACAGGAAAAATGCACCATCCGGAAACAATATTTTGATTTTGCACAAAAAACCATGTTCCTTGTGTAAAGGACATCATTTTGTTGTAATCCCCACCTCCAAGTGTAATTTCTCAGAACACTTCCAAGGTGGGGGGGGGAGTTGCGAGGTTCTCAATACTGTGTGATTCTTTCCAAGTAGGTTTCCTGAATATTTGGAAATCCATTTTTTGGCCAGGAATGAAAAGCTGTGAATATTCTTTCCTTCCCTTGTTGCTAGTCAGTGCAGTAGATGAGAGGTGAGGAAATGTTTAGGAGTCAGTTTTCTGCTAAAAGTGGCAAAACAAAGAAATAAAACCTGGAACAAATTATTGCAAATTTGGAGGGATCGTGAGATGGAAAACGCCTTTGTACATGTGGCCCCAGGGTAGCCACTGCTCACCTTGCAGTGATTAGTGGTGCTCAGCTTTTTACCTTCCAGGAGGTATTTTGGACTTCAACTCCCATAAGCCTCAGCCATCATGTCTAGTAGTAGAGAATTCTGGGAGCTGAAGTCTAAAATATCTGGATGGCTAAAGGATGAAAACCACTGCAATAGATGGTACTAAGCTACATTGCCTAAGTTACCTTCCAAAATGTTCTAAGGATATAAACATCATCAGAAAGAGATTGAAAAGCGATCTGGGAGGGTTACAACTCCTACAAACTCCCGCCTGTAAAATTCAAGGATTTTAGTCCAAAAAGTAACTTTCCAAGATCCATCAAGGTTGTTTTGTCATCAAAAGTAACACTGCTAGCAGGAGTATATTCATATGTTCCACCTCTAACAGTAAAGAAGAAATATTGAGACCTAATTTAGATGGCCAGATCTAAAACACACTGCAGACATAGTCCAGTTTGAAACTGCTTTAACTGCCCTGGCTCTATGGTAGGGAATTCTGGAACTATAGTTTTGTGAGACATTTAGCCTTCTCTGTCAGAGGGCTCGGTGCCACAATAAAACTATAATTCCCAAGATTCCCTAGCACTGAGCCAGGGCTGTTAAAGTGATCTGAAACTGGATTATTTCTGCAGTGTGTTTTGGCCCAGGAGAGATGCATTTGTCACCTTCATATCCTCGGTTGTCCTTCCTTGCCAGCTGGGCCAGTAACCACAGCTCATGGTCCTTAATAGACAGAAATTTCCTCACCTCATAAACATTACATTATTTGATGGCATGGTTCACCTAAAAAACCATTGCTCTGTTCTACTCTTTATTATTTTATTATTATTCCAACTCACTAGTATATAGAGGCAGATGTCATCACTAATCAAAACAGAGCTGAAGTGGCCTAGTTGACTTGCTTCCTGTGCTTGCCTTGGATCTAACTGCCATTTTAAAAACGGAACCTGTTTGTATAAAGCTGTGGAAAAGGTGATTTAACAAACATAAAGCGGTCCAGAGGTAACTGCATGGCAACCTGAATGAGATCACAGAAAATTAGAAACTGGGACACAGTGCTCATAACACCTCTATAAACATCTGGTAGTACACACAGATCCCTCAGGCCCTCACTTGTAATCTGTTTTTTGGGCTCATCAGAAGCTATTTAGGGTTCAGTCTAAATCACTTCAGCTTCACCTACTTATCACCGCAGACCTGATGTGAAAAAGTTTATTACTTAACCAAAGGGGTCTTTGGCACCTAAAAACAACCATCTGCTGTAGCATAAAATTCATACACCATAACAGTATGTCCCAACCTTGGATATGCAGATATTGTTAGTTTCAACTCCCATCATCCCTAACCACTAGCTACATTGGTTAGAGATGATGTGAGTTGCAGCCCCTAGGTCACTGTGACACTGTGGACCTGACCGTTTTACATCAGTTTTGCTTTACTTACATGTCTAGTACTGCCAAGCAGGGGTAATTTTAGTACACGTTACAATGGACATATGACCAATTTTGAGCAATAAGTACAGTGGACCCTTGTTATACGCGTGGGGTTTGGTTCCAAGACCCCCGTGGATAACAAAATCCGTGTATGCTCAAGTCCCATTAAATATAATGACATAGCAAAATCGTGTCCCTTATAAAAAAAAATGGAAAAGCAGGTTTATTTGAAATTTATACTTGGATGCTTGATCCGTGTATAAAAAATCCGTGTATAAGAAGGGCCGGCGTATGAATTGTTTTCTTTCTTTAAAAAAAAGGTTTGCTTTTATTATTAACAACATTCCTTTCTTGGAAGTTAGGGTTGCCATTCATCAGGACCTCCAAAACGGGACAAATGTAGGACAAAATTTTCAAATGTAGGACACTTTTTTGTGTCCTACATTTGAATAGGAGCCTCCCTGAGGGGAGGCTTCCTTGCCTGCCTGGGCCCCGCCCTTGGCGGGGGAGGAGCCCAAGCAGGGAGGGACTCCTCTCCTTCAGGGAGGCTTTCCTGCTGGCCTGGGCCCAAGGGGAGGAAAGCCTCCCTCAGCTTGCCATATCTCGCCTGGGGGGGCGGGGCAATCCCCGGGGCGGGGGCAAACC
Source organism: Sceloporus undulatus (assembly GCF_019175285.1). Taxonomy (NCBI): domain Eukaryota; kingdom Metazoa; phylum Chordata; class Lepidosauria; order Squamata; family Phrynosomatidae; genus Sceloporus; species Sceloporus undulatus. Next base: position 225,557,434 of record NC_056524.1, on the reverse strand, counting down.
AGGGCGGAACCGTGCGGACCCGCCCCAAACCAGGAAATCCCGCCCCCAGGTGGGTATGGAAGCCTATTGGAAGTAAGCCTCATTGTGTTCAATGGGGCTTACTTGAGGAAAACATGAGCAAATGAGTAATAGCAAAATGCCTTCTTTCTACTAAATACAATTGGCCCTTCTTTAATGGATTCAAGCATCCACGGCTTGAAATATTTAAAAAAACTATAAATTTCAAATATCAAACCTTGATTTTCCATTTTTTAATAGGGACACTATTTTGCTATGTCATTATATTTAATGGGACTTGACATACACGGATTTTGTTATCCACAGGGGATCTTGGAACCAGACCCAGCGGATAACACAGGTCCACTGTAACAGGGATGTAGCTAGGATTTTAGGAAGGGGGGGACCAACCATATAATGGCTTGCGTGCGGCAGCCCCACCATTCATTTTTCTAATGAAGGGGGGGGGGTGTCCGGACCCCAAGAACCACCCCCCCCCCGGCTACGTCCCTGACTGTAAGTATAATATTATAACTTCCCACCACACCAGGGTGCGGTGGCCAAACTGTGTTCCTTAAAGAACAAGGTAGTAGTTACATGCTTTTCCATATTCCTCCTCTAGGAGTACAAGGATGAGACCTAAACTTGCACTTTTGCTCGACGTGTGTAGCACCAGTCAGGTCTGAGACGCTTAACTGAGATTCTAGAAGTATCTGTTTAAATTGTACCACTTCCCTCCAGAGTTGAACCCAGGTGGCACCCATTATAGGAGAGTCAATTAAAAACCTTCAAAACAAAAATTCACTATTAAAAGAATTAAAATCACTAAATAAACAGAATAAAGTCATCTAAACGGCATGCAAAAATTTAAAAAGATAAATAAAGCATCCAAATAAGAAGCTCTCCTGCTTACACAGTAAAAACCTGCTTAAACAAAAAGGTTGTTGCCTGTGGAAGGGAGTTTAATGTACTACATTTCTATGTTTTTAAATCCTCTGGAATTTGCTTCCACCGGGTGTGTAAACAGCCACTGAAAAGGCTCTCTCATATCCTCAACAAAGCTTATTGGGCTCCATCTTGTTTTTAGGAGGTTTGACACTGCATAATTATCTTATTCGTCCTTTCTCATTATTTAAACATATATATATATTATATCTTTAGGTAGATGTAGTAGTAATAGTAGTAGTAGTACTTGCTGTTGTTATTTTATTATATTGATTTATATCCCCCTGTTTTCCCAGAACTGGGACCACAGAGCTGCTCATATATTAAATAACAATACAATTAAAAACATATAAAAGTGGTACATTAAAACGGAATTAAATTGTTAATAATTTAAGTAGAATACCTTTAAAAAGATAAAATACAGTTAAAAAGAATTGTCTAAACAACATGAAACGTTTATAAAAACTTTTCTAGAGAGTGCATTTTGTATAAGTCCTACTGGACATGGCAGGCCTAGGTTGCCATACTGCCGGACCTCCACCAAAGGGAGAAATGTAGGGCAAAATTTTCAAATGTAGGACACACAAAATGTGTCCTACATTTGAAAATTTTGCCCTACATTTTCCCTCGCGATCGCGCGGGGAGTGGAGGCCAAGCGGCGAGGGAAAGCCTCCACTTAGGAGGCTTTCCCTCCCCGCCTGGGCCCCGGGCCTCGCCGCGATCGGAGGCCAGGATCGGGGCCTCGCCTGTTCCTGGCCCCCGCAGGGACCAGGAAGGAGGCGAGGAGAGCCTGGCCATCGCCGGGGCTTCGCCTCGTTCCTGGCCCATCCAGGGACCAGGAAGGGCGAGAGACCGCCAGCCATCGCGGGGGCTTCGCCTCGTTCCTGGCCCCATCAGGGACCAGGAAGGAGGCGAGGAGGCGCAGGCAGGCGGGGAGGTTGGCGCGGGGGCCCCAGAGGGCCGCCTCCCTGCAGCCTCCCCGCCCCAGGCCTCACCTGCCTCCTCTTCCTCCGCGCGGCCATGCGAGGTGGAGGAGGAGGGGGCAGCGAGGCCCCGGGGTTTTCCCGGTTTTTGACGGCACCGTGCCGGGACCGGGCAGGTGCCTCCAAAACTGGGGAAAACCCGGTTGCAGCCGGGTTATGGCAACCCTGGCAGGCCTCTATTTGTGCAGTTTAGCAACCACACTTTATTATAATTGCTCAAGTTAAAATAAAATAAAATCAATTTACACAAGATCCTCAAATTCATTATTTCCATTGTTTCTCAGTCACGAAACTTGAATACTGGAATAAGTTTAGCCCAGATAGCTCTATATGAACACATGTACATTCCATACCTATAGAGAGGCTTCATATTTTAAATATAATACCTTAAATATAATTGCACATCATAAAAAGGACCTGGGCTAGCTGGCATTGCCTATCCCTGATCATCACTGATTTCAAGATGGTGTTTATGCTTTATGCCTGAGCATTTTTACCACAATTTGCATCCCAAGAAGTGGATTTACATCCAAAAGCTGTGCAAAAATAAATAACCAGTTAGTCATAAAGTGCCGCCACATTTCTTTTCCCACCTTCCACCTCTCATCTGCTTTTGGTGCTGCAAGAGACTAATACACGCTACTTTGAGTGCAAACCTCTTGCAGTCTCACTTTGTAACAGATCTGGTCCCACCAAGAGAGAGAGAGAAAGCCCACTTTCTGAACCTTATTCTTTACAGGCATTTCTGTATTACAGTTATCATTTATAGCAACCATCAAGAATAAAAAATTTGCTGTAATATTGCTGATGATAACCAAAACACAACAATAATAATTCATTCTTATACTCTCTCCCCACATTTGTCAGATGTTTCCAAACCCTCCATTTTTTTTATTTCTTTAAAGCTGAACTCATAGTCCTTCTTACTTTAGCCCTTCTCACCTTTCTCTATAATTACTGGCTACTTGTTTGTGTTCTTCCTCCCGCTTCCATTTTTTATTGCATGTGCCTTTTAAATTTCAGCTCACCTGAAAACATGAAAACTACATAAGCACCCACTCTGGTTTCTTTAGATGTCTTTCATTTTCCTTTTTTGCTGTATTGTTTGGGATTTTACCTTCTATATCACACTCTAAGAAACTACCATCCATTTGAACTGCCTTCTCTTTGAGTATAAATGCCTACTCAGAGATAACCTCCATGACTTCAATGGTATTCATCCTATGCAAGGCTATTCACTGTTTTGTATTACAACTTCCCAAATCTCCTAGTTGTCTATGCAATCTAGAAGGTTCTGGAGGTTGTAGTGCCAAAAGGTATTTTTTTTCTCAGCTCTATTTTTAAATCCAGGTTGTTCTAAATTTATTTTGTCGGCTTATATTCACTCATGAATCTAACTGGAAATAATTTACAGGATGCTATAATAAGAGCATCAGAATGGAGAGCAAACATGACCATCTGCAGGGCATCCAACGAGGGCATCCATTACCACTTTTTTTGATTCCTAAGAAACTACACAAATCATTTCATACTATCTGTGACCAGCTTATCATGAACACAATATTCTGACGTGCATAAACAGTGCATAAAAAATAATATTTGAATTAAAGGTCTGAGAGCAGAAGAGTGAATTAGATGATTATATTGATACAGACAAAGAAAAAGGCCTTTCTAAAGATACAAAACAAATCCAGCTCCATTTATGAACTTGCATTCCTCCATGCAAAAACTATTGCATCCTAGAATGAAAAATCAGAAATTCAAAACTAGTGTAGAGACATTTTGCATGAAGGTCAAGTGAGGGGGGGGAGGTTCAAGGTCTTTTGAACTGCAAGATTTGTTTATCCATTTTATCTAATAAGAAACCTCTGTTTCTACATTAACATATAGCCAGGCTCCTATATCTATTTCCTTTTTCCTGTTTTATTAATAAAATAGCAGCATCAACAAGTAACATAACAAAGACACCTGAGGTAAGTGTCCATGAAATATATTTTCTAAAATGGACAATGAATAGGCGAAATACATCTTGGGGAGAAAGATTCTGAACATGAAGAACATTTCCTCTCATCTGCAAAATGAATCCCATTGTGGGAGAAAAGTAGGATATAATTATTGAAATAAATAATAAAAATATGTCTGATGTGAGAGAAAAGAGGAGGATACTCTCAAAATCAACAAGTTCAAATGCACATTTATAGGGGGGGGGATTAAGCGGGGGCCATTCTTACCCACCCATAGCTTTTGGCAGGCTAGATGATCTTGTCTTTGGACAACCCGCTCTAGCTTTTCCACCTGGGATTTTAGCCAGAAACCAGGCTCCATTCCTTTCTCCCTTGCTGACACTTGGAAGCGGGTGGAAGTGAAAGTGTGAACTGCCGTCAGTTAAGGGCTGCAGGAGCTCCCACGAATACCAAATAGTTTTGTTAAGGAGAACATTCTCAGCAATGACAATTGATATACTTTACTGTTACAATCAACTCAACTTGGACAAGGACCATTGCTGTTTGCTTTTTAATTAAAACATGTTGCAACAAGAAAATAAAAAAATCAAGTTAATAAAATTGGACTATGAAAAGCAAGCCTCTGTTTTGCTTCATATCACTTTGATGCTTTGAATCCTTTTTTGATACAAGAATCAGATGCATTCTACAGATATGAATGTTCTATTGTTGGAAAGTTCTACATGTGAAAAAATGAGTATTCATTAATTTAAATAATGCAAAACAGCACTGTACTAAGATGTGATTCTCCTGAGTAAAAGTGATACACGGAGCTTCGCTACATTAAAGTGCAGCTTTGTGTACTGTACAAATCTTTTGAGCAAATGTTGTGCTGAATAATATAATCCAGTATAATATGTAAAGAAAATATAAAATGCAACAAATTGGTTCCCCTCATTTTCTCTTTTGGTGTACTTCTATATGGCCACCTTTTTGAAAACGTCTACTATCATCTCAGGAGCCAAATGAAATATGCCCACATCGTGGTGCCTCGGGATACGAAATACCCAGCTTACGAAATTTTCGGGATACGAAAAAAATCCCATAGGGATTATTGTTCCGGGTTACGAATGTTTTTTCGGGTACGAAAAAAATTTTGGTGTTTTTTCGGCTTTTTCGCACGGAATCGCGGCTTTCCCATTAGCGCCTATGGCAATTCGGCTTACGAAGGCTTTTCGGGTTACGAAACCGGCCGCGGAACGAATTATTTCGTAAACCGAGGCACCACTGTACTCATATTTATTAAATTTAGTAAGAAGCTCATGCTTTGTCTCAGAATACAACTTTTGTCTGTTTTTCAGCTAATCTGCCCACAATATTAAAGTGGCTTATCTAATAAACTCAGGATACAAACCAACTAATAATGCTTCATCAAAACCAAACTTAACCAAAACAAACAAAACAAGCTTTATTATAACCGCTTCATACCACCTAAGCAGTGTCTAAGCGGTTTACAACGTAAGTATTTGTCCCAACAATCTGGGTACTCATTTTAGCGACCTCGGAGGATGCAAGCCTGAGTCAAGCTGAGCTCTTTGATGGTCTTGAACTCACAAACTTGTGGTTTTGAGTGGTGGCTGCAGTACAGACATTAACCACTGCACCACCAGGGTTAAAAGCAGCTATTCAAAGAGCTGCGTCACCACTTTTAAATGTAACTACAGTGGTACCTCGGGTTACGAATTAATTCGTTTCGCCGCCGCTTTCGTAACCCGAAATCCTTCGTAAGCCGAAAAAACCATAGGCGCTAAGGGGAAAAGCCGCGATTTGGTGTAAATAGCGCCGAAAGCACCCAAAATTTTTTGTAACCCGAACAAACGTTCGTAAGACCGGAACAGTTTTTTGAATGGATTTTTTTCGTAACCCGGAAATTCTTAAGGCGGCGCATTCGTATCCCGAGGTACCACTGTATAAAGAAGCCTGCCTAGTAAATCCTTGAATGTATTCCAAGTATATATAACTGCATTTCTTAAAGTCAGTGAGATAGAGCACAGGATTATTGGGCAAACTATTTCAATGGAACCATAGTGGGAGCTGGGTGCAACTTTTAAAGCAAGGAATTATGCACTGAATTAAAGAAGCCTCCAGTCGGAAGCAGCTACTGCAAGATCCCACTCCTGTTAGGTGGTATTGGTTTCCACTACAGTGGGCATTGGTATCTGCTGAGGTTTGGCTCCAGGACCCCGTGTAATGCTCAAGTCCCATTAAATACAATGGCATAGTGAAATGGAATCCCTTATATAAAATAGCAAAATCAAGGTTTACTATTTGGATTTATATATTTTTGGAATATTTTTAAGCCGTGGATGCTTGAATCTGTGGATAAAAAAAAATCAATGGATATGGTGGGGCTGACTGCAAGCATATGTAGCCAACTATTTCCCAGGCTTCTTTGTCCCCTGGAATATGACAACATGAATTGTTCAGCAATGCCTAGATGCCACATTGACTGAGGTGCAAGGTAACCATGTCACACCCACTGTAGATTGTACTGTGGTGTGTCTGAACACTGGATATGTTGTCTTTTGCATGACCATTTTCCCCACCTGCAGAATTTAAAATACCTCTGTTCAAAGGGGTCAATATATTTTATTCTCTTTGTCTTTGATATTTCCACACTGTAAATCTCGATTTTCAAGCATAGTGTGCACACTTACTGAGGATTAAGTACCACTGAACTTAGTAATGTTTCCTTCTTAGTAAACATGAGTTAGTTCATCCAGGAAATACACTGCACATTTGCGTAGCAAAGCAATAGCAAGGATCTCCTTCAAGCCAGTTGAATGGGCAACCTTCAAGCCAGTTGAAAATGGCAACTCTCGACCATTTTTCCCCTGTCTCTGTACGCACTTCTTCCTCTAAGACTAGGCCTCAGCCCTGGCTTACCCCAACATTAAGTTTCTCGGTCCTGCTCTAGAGCGGCCGAACGTCTTTGGAGAAAGTCCAAAGAGTGGGCTGATTTTATCATTTCAAATTTGTTCTTTCTTCCTTCTCACGCGCCCTCTCTATGGCTAAACAGAATTATTACAAAATCATTGATCTCTGCCATGAGAGGTGCCCGCAGGTTTGTTCTCCACCTTCAACACTTTGCTTAAACCTCCCTCTCCTCCAGTCTTTCATCTTTCTCTCCTAATGACTTTGCTAACTATTTCATCTCTAAGATTACCACTATTCGCTCTGAGATAGTCCCTCCTGATTCTTCTTCTGCTCTTAATCTTCTATCACCTTCGCCTAACAAATTTTCTGTCTTTCTCCTGCCTCTTTGGATGAACTCTCTACACTTCTGAACCTTCCAAACCTGCTACCTGTCCTCTTGATCTATCCTCTCGTCTTTAATCTCTATAGCTCCCTCCTTTCTGCCCTCGCTCCTCCATATCTCACATCTCTCTCTCTCTACAGGCTCCTTCCCCTCGGACTTCAAAATGCTCTCATTTCCCCAATTTGAAAAAACCTTCTCTTGACCCCCTCTTTGTCTAGCTATCGTCCGATTTCTCTTCTCCCCTTTCTTTCTAAGGTTTTGGAACGGGTTGTCTATTCGCGCTGTCTTGAGTTTCTGATGAAGCAATTCATCCTTGATCCCTTCAGTCTGGTTTCCGCCCAAGGCATCTACAGGCAGCTCTCACTAAGATCCGAATGACCTTTTACAGGCCAAGGCTAATGGCCTTTACTCTGTTCTCATTCTTCTCGATCTGTCTGCAGCTTTGACACTGTTGATCACTGTCTCCTAATTGACATACTCTCTGGCCTTGGGTCTCAGACTCTGTTCTCGACTGGGTTAGATCTTACTTGTCTGGCAGATCTTTTGCAGTAGTTGCAGGGGGTCTGACTCTTCTCCTGTTCCCTTATCTGTGGAGTTCCCCAGGGCTCTGTTCTGGGTCCCCTTCTGTTTTCTCTCTACACACTGTCCTTAGAAAAACTCATCAGCTCTTTTGGTTTTCCTACCATCTGTATGCCGATGACACCCAGCTGTATCTTTCTGCCCTGACTTTTCGCCAAGGCTTGAACAGCAATCTCATCTTGCCTTCAGCTGTCTCGCAGTGGATGCGCCATCGGCGTTGAAGCTCAACATGTCCAAGACGGAGCTCCTTGTCTTTCCTCCTAAGCCCAACCTTCAACAACACTCTTTTCTGTCTCTGTGGACAACATTTCCATTCAACCAGTCCCGCACGCCCAGTCTTGGCTTTATCTTTGACTCTTCTCTGTCGTGTATCCCTCAGATCCAGACCACCCACAGGCTTAGATTCTTTTTGTACAATATTGCCAAAATCCGACCATACTCTCCGCCTCTACTGCCAAGATCCTGGTCCATGCCCTAGTGATCTCACGACTTGATTACTGTAATGTCCTCCTGGTGGGCTTCCTCTTTCTCACCTCCGTCCTTTAATCTCTGTCCCAGCATTCAGCTGCACGCATTATCACTTCACCCACCGCTCTGACCACATTTCTCCTTGTTGGCATCCTTACTGGCTCCCTCTCCCTTTCCGCATTCAGTATAAGCTCCTGTGTCGACATTCAAAGCCCTCCATGGACTGGCCCCTCCTTACTTATCAGACCTTCTTTCTCTTCACCTTCCCACCAGGGCCCTCCGTTCTGGTAGTCAAGGGTTCCTGTCTCAGCCCAGGATTTCCTCTGCCCCCTCCGGATTCGCCCCTTTTCACTTGCTGCCCTTCCTCCTGGAACCTTCTTCCTCCACAGCAAGAGCCATCACTTCTTTAACCAGCTTCAAAACGGAGCTGAAAACCATCTATTCAGAGAGCTTTCCCAGGCATCGCATAATTGTCGCTTACTATCTGATGTTCTGTTGTTGGCTGTTTATCGATCCATTTCCTGTATTCCATGTACTGTATATGTATATCCTACTTGTGATTATGATTTTCTCTGGATAATGATTACCATCCATTGAAGCCTTGCCCTCCCCAGTCCATCTGCCTTGGTCCAGACCTCGGAGGTTGACAGAACTGCTGGACCTCTTACCCTTCCCCCACCACTCCCTTCTCCTTCTGTGTCATGTCTTTTTAGATGTAAGCCTGAGGGCAGGGAAACGTCTAACTAAAAAGATTGCATGTACAGCGCTGTGTAAATTTCAGCGCTCATAATAAAAGGTTAATAATATAATAATATAATATAATAATAACCTGCACACTTCTACTGTAATTACAATCTAAATCCTCTGTAAAAGAGCTTACCATTTGAAAGTACTGATATTTTTTTTTCTGCAGGTGTTAAAATGGCTAGTCAGACCTTACACATTTGAAATGAAACAAAACAAGAAAAGAAATTTAAAGTCCGAATTTTCTTCTTTTTGTTTCCATTCCTTTCAGCTGCAGAGAATGGATGGGACACCATAGCCCAGGGGTGGGCAACCTGCGGCCCGCGGGCCACATCCGGCCTGGCAAGGGGACTGGACCGGCCCCCGCCCTGTCCTGCCGCCGCCGCTTCGGCAGCCTTTGAGCATCCGCAGCCTCCTCCTCCTCTTCCTGCGCCTCTGTGTGCTTTTCTCCGGGGCTGGAGTCAGCAGCTCGCAAAGAGTAGCTCCTTCTCTTGAGGGAGCTGCTGGAGGGCTGGCCAATAGCACAAATGGCGGGGCGGGGCTGTTTCCGCCCCACTCTGCCATTGGCCCGCCTCAATGAAGAAGGAAACTTGGGAAGCGGCAGGAGGTGCGGCGGAGGAGGAGGACCTCTGGCCCAGAGGAAAGGGAAAGAAAGGGCCATTTCCCAAACCCCTTTGGCTCCGAAAATGAGTACAAGAGGAGAGGGGGGAGAGAAGAGGAGGAAGGGCCATTTCAATATGCATTTCCCCCTGGATGAATTTTCCCATGCACATTTCCCTCTGGATTAATTTTCCCATGCACATTTCCCCCTGTATTAATTTCCCCATGTACCTTTCCCTCTGGATTAATTTTCCCATGCTCCTTTCCCTCTGGATTAATTTTCCCATGTACTTTCCCTCTGGATTAATTTTCCCATGCTCCTTTCCCCCTGGATGAATTTTCCCATGCCACATTACCCTCTGGATTAATTTTCCCATGCTCCTTTCTCCCTGGATGAATTCCCCATGTACATTTCGCTCTGGATTAATTTTCCCATGCTCCTTTTCTGGATGAATTCCATGTACACTTTCCCTCTGGATTAATTTCCCATGCTCCTTTCCTCTGGATTAATTTTCCCATGTACATTTCCCTCTGGATTAATTTTCCCATGCTCCTTCCCCCGGATGAATTTCCCATGCACATTTCCCTCTGGATTAATTTCCCATGCTCCTTTCCCCTGGATTATTCCCCGTACATTCCCTGGATTATTTTCCCATGCTCCTTTCCCCTGGATTAATTTCCCATGTACATTTCCCTCTGGATTAATTTTCCATGCCTTCCCCCGGATGAATTTTCCATGCACATTTCCCTCTGGATTAATTTTCCCATGCTCCTTTCCCCCTGGATTATTTTCCCATGTACATTTCCCTCTGGTTAATTTTCCCATGTACATTTCCCTCGGATTAATTTTCCCATGCTCTTTTCCCTGGATGATTTTCCATGACATTTCCCTCTGGATTAATTTTCCCATGCTCCTTTCCTCTGGATTAATTTTCCCATGTACATTTCCCTCTGGATTAATTTTCCCATGCTCCTTTCCCCTGGATGAATTTTCCCATGCACATTTCCTCTGGTTAATTTTCCCATGCTCCTTTCCCTCTGGTTAATTTTCCCATGTACATTTCCCTCTGGATTAATTTCCCATGCTCCTTTCCCCCTGGATGAATTTTCCCATGCACATTTCCTCTGGATTAATTTTCCCATGCTCTTCCCTCTGGATTAATTTTCCCAGTACATTTCTTCTGGATTTTTCCCATGCTCTTCTTCCCTGGATTAATTTTCCCATGTACATTTCCCTCTGGATTAATTTTTCCCTGCTCCTTTCCCTCTGGATTATTTTCCCATGTACATTTCCTTCTGGATTAATTTTCCCATGTACATTTCCCTCTGGATTAATTTTCCCATGTACATTTCCCTCTGGATTATTTCCCATGTACATTTCCCTCTGGATTAATTTTCCCATGCTCCTTTCCCTCTGGATTAATTTTCCCATGCTCCTTTCTCCCTGGATTAATTTTCCCCTGTACATTTCCCTGGATTAATTTTTCCATTACATTTCCCTCGGATTAATTTTCCCATGCTCCTTTCCCTCTGGATTAATTTTCCCATTTTCCTTTCCCTCTGGATTAATTTTCCCATGCTCCTTTCCCCCTGGATTAATTTTCCCATGTACATTTCCCTCTGGATTAATTTTCCCATGCTCCTTTCCCCCTGGATTTAATTTCCCCATGCTCCTTCTCCTGGATTAATTTTCCCATGTACATTTCCCTCTGGTTAATTTTCCCATGTACATTTCCCTCTGGATTAATTTTCCCATGCTCCTTTCCCTCTGGATTAATTTTCCCATGTACATTTCCTTCTGGATTAATTTTCCCATGTACATTTCCCTCTGGATAATTTCCCATGCTCCTTTCCCCCTGGATTAATTTCCCTGTACATTCCCTCTAGATTAATTTCCCATTACATGTCCCCCTGGATTAATTTCCCCATGTTCCTTTCCCTCTGGATTAATTTTCCCATGCTCCTTTCCCCTGGATGAATTTCCATGCACATTTCCCTCTGGATTAATTTTCCCATGCTCCTTTCCCCCTTGATTAATTTCCCCATGTACATTTCCTCTGGATTAATTTTCCCATGCTCCTTTCCCTCTGGATTAATTTTCCCATGTACATTCCCTCTGGATTAATTTTCCCATGCTCCTTTCCCCCTGGATGAATTTTCCCATGCACATTTCCCTCTGGATTAATTTTCCCATGCTCCTTTCCCCCTGGATTAATTTTCCCATGTACATTTCCCTCTGGATTAATTTTCCCCTGTACATTTCCCTCTGGATTAATTTTCCCATGCTCCTTTCCCCTGGATGAATTTTCCCATGCACATTTCCCTCTGGATTAATTTTCCATGCCTTTCCCTCTGGATAATTTTCCCATGTACATTTCCTCTGGATTAATTTTCCATGCTCCTTTCCCCCGATGAATTTTCCCATGCACATTTCCCTCTGGATTAATTTCCCATGCTCCTTTCCCCTGGATTAATTTTCCCTGTACATTTCCCTCTGGATTAATTTTCCCATGCTCCTTTCCCCCTGGATGAATTTTCCATGCACATTTCCCTCTGGATTAATTTTCCCATGCTCCTTTCCCTCTGGATAATTTTCCCATGTCATTTCCTTCTGATTAATTTTCCCTGCTCCTTTCTCCCTGGATTAATTTTCCCATGTACATTTCCCTCTGGATTATTTTTTCATGCTCCTTTCCCTTGGATTAATTTTCCCATGTACATTTCCTTCTGGATTAATTTTCCCATGTACATTTCCCTCTGGATTAATTTTCCCATGTACATTTCCCTCTGGATTAATTTTCCCATGTACTCCCTCTGGATTAATTTTCCCTGCTCCTTTCCTCTGGATTAATTTTCCCATGCTCCTTTCTCCCTGGATTAATTTTCCCCTGTACATTTCCCTCTGGATTAATTTTCCCTGTACATTTCCTCTGGATTAATTTTCCCATGCTCCTTTCCCTCTGGATTAATTTTCCCATGTTCCTTTCCCTCGATTTTTCCCATGTTCCTTTCCCCTGGATTATTTTCCCATGTACATTTCCCTCTGGATTAATTTTCCCATGCTCCTCTCTTCCCTGGATTTAATTTCCCCATGCTCCTTTCTCCCTGGATTAATTTTCCAGTACATTTCCCTCTGGATAATTTTCCCATGTACATTTCCCTTGGATTAATTTTCCATGCTCCTTTCCCTCTGGATTAATTTTTCATGTACATTTCCTTCTGGATTAATTTTCCCATGTACATTTCCTCTGGATTAATTTTCCCATGCTCCTTTCCCCCTGGATTAATTTCCCATGTACATTTCCCTCTAGATTAATTTTCCCATGTACATGTCCCCTGGATTAATTTCCCCATGTTCCTTTCCTCTGGATTAATTTTCCCATGCTCCTTTCCCCCTGGATTAATTTTCCCATGTACCTTTCCCTCTGGATTAATTTTCCCATGCTCCTTTCCCCCTGGATTTAATTTTTCCATGTACATTTCCCCCTGGATTTATTTTCCCCCTGTACATTTCCCCCTTATTTATATATTTCCCCCTTATTTATTGATATCAGTCAGCTTTTGAGATATGGGCCCACTCTTTCTGAAGCCGAGAGAGTGTGGACTTTCCAAAGTGTCTTTCTGTGCGTTTTTTGTCCTTTTATGCAGCCTTGTTGTGACACTGATGGTGTGTTGATGATGGTGATATTGATGAAGCCAGCTTTGAGGCACGGCCATGCAAGTTGCTCTGATTTTTACAAACTCATGCCCAGTGAAGAAAACCAAAGTCCCTTGACCAAGTACACACTTCTGAGAAGTACAGTTGAACCCAAGAGCAAATCACTTCTTGTTAAACCAGCTTGACGTGTTAAATATGCATAGCCATGTGGACCCATGTTCAGTGTGAAACCCAAAGAGTTTGTTTATGCAGTAAGCCTCTGAAATATGCAAGAGGCCATCTTAAGTAGAGCCATGTTCAATGCCCAAATGTGCTGTTTGGAATGGGGGGAGGGGGGCTGGCCAAAGGAAAGTACATTTCTGTCTAGGAATAATGCCCAAATGACCTCCATTTGATCATGCCTAAGAAACATGCATTTTATATTAACATTTTTAAAAAAGCATCAATTTTTTTGCATGTCCTCCATTTAAAAATGTGTCCTACATTTGAAAATGTCATATATTACTTATTTATTTATTTTTTCGCTTCGGCCCAGTTGTCTGAGGACAGCAAGCCGGCCCCGGCTCAAAAAGGTTGCCTACCCCTGCCATAGCCAGACATTAATGAGACCCAGAGTGTGAAATCCAAGCCAGCAAACGGACCTGTACAGTGGGACCTTGTTATACGCTGGGGTTTGGTTCCAAGATCCCCTGTATATAACAAAATCCGTGTATGCTCAGGGCCCATTAAATATGACATAGCAAAATGTGTGTCCCTTATAAAAAATGGAAAATCACGGTTGATATTGAAATAATACTTTAAAAAATATTTTCAAATCATGTATGCTTGAATCCGTGTATAAAAAATCCGTGTATAAGAAGGTCCGATTGTAATATTCCTCCTCCATCATTTAGTAAGGCTATGCACTCATGCAGGAGGTTGGAGTTTCCAGAAGAGACCTAGTGAGGAACAATTAGGGCGATTATCACACAGAGGCTTATCGTGGCTAAAATCAATGCCAAAGCACAAGGGTGTGATAAACAATTGTGCTTGCCGCCCATGATTTAATTGTCATTGAGGCATCCTGCTTCTCTCCTGTCCTCATAGTGTTTGTGGAGCAGCCATTTTTCAACAATGGAAACTTCCATTATTGGAGAAATTGCTTCTCCATGAACACTTTGATGACAGGAGAGGAATGGGACACCTCAATGGCAATTAAATCACAGGAGCCAAGCACAATTGGCTGTCACACCTGTGCTCTTTGGGAATAATTTAGCCATGTTTTGCCATGGTAAGCCTCTGTGTGGTAATCGCCTCGGGTAGAGCTCCCATTCACCCCTGTACATATATTATATGCTTAAGGGAGGCATAACATAGTAACTGGGCATTTACTAATTAATTAAGCAGGCCTCTGGCAAATAATAATGCCCCTTTCATTAGTTGCACTATCTCTGGCAGGTTGTGCCAGGTCAGCTCACAGTGTACAGACAGATAAGAATATTTCTGTCCTCAATGGGTGGAAAATGCTCCTTTGTGAAGTGTCAATTCTTTCAGAACAAGGAAGAGAGAATATTTAAAGATTTGGAAAATCAGGATGGCAGTCTGGTTCTGACCATGAACTGCTTTCAGCCAAGGCTCCAATCAAGCCCAGGAACCAATCCATTGGGGCAACATCTAATTCATCATGCAGACTCCAGTGAACAGCAGCTCTTTACAGATTTGATCAGTTGATGGGACATGAGCTTACTTGCCTTTGCCTTAGGTTGATTGCTGCATTCTTCTTCTCTTCATTTAATCAATAAAATCAGTAAACCATCAATTGACACATTTTGAACTTGTTACAATTCATAACTATAAAGTAACTAAGGGGCTCACAGACTGCCCTGAAAAGGTGAGTTGGAGCCGCCCTTTTTGCTCCTGAGGCAGCCTATAGCACCAAACCACGTGGGCTCTCTCTGCACCAAAAAAACCTTCTAAAAGTGGGTTCTTTCTGGCATGCATGGCCACTGCCTCAGTGTGCCATTGATGCACTGTTGGCCGTCGATGACGCAAGTGCAGCGCCCCGACTTGTGGATGCTGCGCTGCGCTTGTGTCATCATGGCGGCCCCCGTGTGGACGGACCACAAATGATGGCACTGCCGCTGCATGCTAGGGCTTGGGAGCGTGTGGTACTCTGCACACTCCCGAGCCCTAATTTTGGCCCCAGGGCGCCACAAAGCACCTGTTCTGAACTAGGCCTATAAGACACCATTTAATTACAAAAATTGTCCTTGCTAAATTAATTTCCTGGATGACCTTGGGCAAGTCACATTCTCTCAGCCTCAAGGATCGCAATGACACACCCCTACTGGAAGAAACTTGCCAAGAAAACCCATTGATAGGTTTGCCTCATTTGTCACAAACTACAATTCCATAGCATTGAGACATGGCAGTTAAGTGGTGTCAAACTGGATTATTTCTGTAGTGTGGATACAGCAATAGTCAAGAAACATGGTGAATAATTGAATACACTTTTGAAATGAAGGATTTAAAATGCCCAATTGATCATATATATAATTGTTACCAGTTTGATTTGGTTTATCATTGCAACACAGGCAATGATATCCAATCTGAAGATGCTTTCACTAATAAAATCATCCCAGCGCTTTCTGACTCAGCCATATTAACCAGTTACTAAACAGGTACAGTCCTCCGACATGAAACATTCAGGCACATTCAATCAAACTGTTTTGTGAGAAATTAGCCTGCTATCATCCTTCAGTGTGTTTATCCAACAAAGCCATGTTCATGACTAAACAATCTGTGAGCAATGTTAGTCACAGGAGTAACTGCAGAATGATCATTTCTTTTTGAAGGTAATTTCTGATTATTTGAAGACATTTTTGCTCTACCTTCTCTGAACAGTGATTAGTGCCAAAAGAAAAAAAATGCCAAAATCTAGAATTTAGGGCAGCTATGAGTGGACACGTTAGCATAGCAATGACAGAGGTTTTACCTCTATCTTCATCAGGCCTTATTTCCTCCCCCCCCATCTCTCTCAAGAGACAGCGAGAAGAGAGAGCATTTATTAAAAAATCAATCCATGAGTGCTGAGAAACCCAAAGTTACACCTATATTGCATAGGATCAATTGATATTTTAAATAAATTGGGAATTAAACTAAACTGAATTACACTTTAAAAATTCCTTCGTGGGTTTCTAATTACCGGCAATGTGGAATCGGTTCCTGCTGAACTTCTCTCTCATGTGTTGTTCATGTACATGAATTACTGTATTTGAAATGGTGGAAGAAATGCAGTAATATCTGGGATTCTGATATATATACAACACACTTTGCACTTCAGAAAGTGTTTGTTCTTCTGCTAATTTGCAAGAGTGCTACACATCCCTGTTGACATGGTTTCATGATTGCAGTTTTGTTTTCATTATTGACACAGCTGTACTAAAAATGCTCTAGTATTAATAAGAAAGGATTGTAAAATGGCTGTGGGATTTTATTCTGAAACCTGAGCTGTGGGTAGGGTTGCCTAACAAACAAAGCTACAATGAATAGGATCTGTCATTCCCTTAGATATCTACACTGATCTGAGTTACAGACAATGCCAGATAAAGGGGCACAATGGCATGAGGAGAACATTACCTTCAAACAAATCGAAAGAGCATAATTCTTTAAAGCCCATTATGTTCCTGCATTCAGAGACAAGCATTGACTGCCAGCAATCTCCTTTGGTGTTGCTGTGTGCCTTCAAATCGTTTCCAACTTATGGTGATCCTACTCATGGGGTTTTCATGTAAGAGTTATTAAGAGGAGGTTTCCATTTAATGGACTGTAATATCCAAATCAAATCCAAATCATTATTAATATGCTATTGTTGTTAGTGTTTAACAGCCCTGAGTAGACCTAACTCATCGCAACCCTGTGGATGAGACATCTCAAGACCCTATCCTCCACTAGTCTGTTTAAATCTTGTAGATTCATGCCTGTGACCTCCATATTGAGTCTAGCCTTCTGGCATGTGGGCTTCCTCTTTTGTACTGCATTCTACCTTTCCTAGCATTACTGTTTTTCCAGCCTTCTTTCTCTAATGTTGCCAAGGTTCCATGGAGAGCCAAAAAGGCAAACACATGGGTCCTTGAACAGATCAAGCCTGAAATTCCCTAGCAGCCAAGATGATCAAATTAAGGCTGTTGTACTTTTGTCACATCACGAGAAGGCATGACTTACTGAACAAGACAATAATGCTAGAAAGGTTGAGGTAATAGAAAGAAAGAAGGAGATTCTGTATTGCTTTTAAAGCGCCTTATCCCTGATGGATAGAGGCGCATTTATTTTAAAACTGGGTGTTTGGGTTTTTATTTTCATTTTTGGAAAGCCACTGGATTTTACACATGCAAATCACTCGCATTCCAGGCTCACACCGTATGTGTGTGTATGTGTGTGTGTGTGCACACCACACACACACATTTTTGCAGGCATGCATTCTCTGAAGATGCCAGCCACAGATGCTGGTGAAAACATCAGGAAGAAACTCTTCTAGAACATGGCCACAGAGCCCGAAAAACCCACAAAAAACTTGGATGTTGCCATGAAGCTTTGCTTCACATTGAGAGAACAATTGTTTGAAAAGTGCTCTATAAATTTGCCAAGTAAAATTAGCACAAAGGATCCATACCGATGTGGGATGCCATGTCACATTATTGTACTTAACAGTGCAATTATTGTTGTTATTGATTATAAATTTCACAGTCAGGTTGCAATTCTGTATATTTTAGAGAGAAATCATGTGATTAATCAATCTGAGGCGTGTTACAGACCGCCCCTTAGGGGCGGCCTGTAGGCGCACCTTTCCCCGCCGGATCGGGGCCTCCGTGGCCAGAGCGGCAGCCGCTGAACCCCGATCCGCCGCTTTCCGGGCTGCGGGACAGCGGCAAAAGGCCCCTTCCCTGCAGCCTGGAAAGGGGTGTCTTGGGGCTTCAAGCCCAAGGACACCCCGTGGCGGCGGGGAGAAGGAGGAAAGGGGCTGTTGACCCCTTTCTCCTTTGGTCGCTGGGCGCAGCCGTCTAAAGGCTGCGCCCAGCGGACCAAACCAGGAAGGAGCTCCGAAACGGAGCTCCTTCGGGTCGTGGAAAGGGCGCCCTAGGCGCCCTGCCGCGACCCCACAATACGTCACAACCGCGCCGCCTCGTTTGGAGGCGGCGGGCGTCAATATTGATGGAGGCGGCCATGTGGAACAGCCCCACCATTTGTGCGGCAGAACGCGCGCTAGGGTTAGGGTGGTGTGGAAGCACCGCCCCTCCATACCTTAGTACGCGCTCTGCGCCGTCCTTTCAGCCCGTCTGTAACGGCCTAAGTTTGAAACAACAAACCCTGTGGTGACAGACACTGAAATTAGGAAATGTTGTGTGCCAATGATTAACCACATGGCTCTTGAGAAACATAATAGATGTCTTAAGCCAAAGCAATATGTCAGCAAGGACCTATGTAAAGCTTTGTTGACAGAGAACCAGATCACACAGTTGGCAGAAGAGGGAGCTAACAACAAATGATAAGGTTAGCATTTGATAAAATGTGCCTCTGTGAATAAGGTCTTCATTGTAGGACAAGAGTGTGTGATAAGAGTTTTCAACTGCCATTCATATGGGGAAAAAATCACTGTGAAGGCTAGAGCCAGGGTAAATTCAAGGACTGAGAAGATGAATCATATGAATCACAGTTTCTTTACACTTCTTTCCTAGACGACAAGGCAGCTATAACTAGCATCCTTCCACAGACAAACCTGAGTTCCTTCACAACACCTAGATCAAACTCCCAATAGGGAAAATGCAACTCACTTTCCGATAAATAAACTTACAGCCCTTCCACATTGCAGAAATAAAGCAGTTTGACACCACTTTAACTGCCACTGCACTATTCTGTGGAACCCTAGGATTTATAGTTTGGTGAGCTTTTCAGCCTGGTCTGTCAAAAAGCTCACAGAATCATAGAATCTATGGCTCAGATTCTACAAGTCCCAGGATTCTGTAGGACAGAGTCATGGTAGTTAAAATGGTTTTATTTCTGCAGGGTGGATACATTCTCACACTTCCAGTCCAATTGTCCACTGACTCAAGGGAATTTACCTAAGTGTTGCCTTTCCATGTCCCCACTGGTTAAGATCATCTATTCTAGCTGGGGTTAATAAATTGGATTTAGGCCAGATGAGCAAACTGTGTGGTCCCCTCTGGATATTGCTGAATTGCAGTTTCCAGCAGCCCCAGCTAGCACTGAAAATGGTGTGCTGGGAGCTGCAGTTCAACAGCATCTTCAGGGTGACACAATTCAACTCCTGATTTGACATTAAAAGTTCTGGAATAGCATTTTTAAGAAGTATTTTTTCCAATCCCTTACTGTATTTAATCCTATTGATTTTGAATTATAACACTCATACCTCTGAGCTTCAAAGCTGCACCACACCAACTCATTCACCCTTGGTTTTCTTTGTTGTGATTCTACAACCGGGCAACTGAGACCTCAAAATAGTTGCTAGCAGAGCTTTTGTTCAATGTTGCATGAAAACAAACAGCTGTGAAACAGCTCAGTTTAAGTAAGCATTTCTAGCCACTATATATAAACTAAATCTAAGTAAGAAGGAAGGGGGAGGGGTCATTTCTGTGTCTAAATTTAAATCCCAAAGCTTGTTCTGTGACTTATCATCTTGACAACAATTTATCTATTTTGCTCTTAGTAAAAGAAAATGTTCCATAGATCTGTATAAAATTGAGAAAAGGGGTGGGCAATGAACAGGTGCCAGGAGAGAGGTGACAAACTGTCACAGCTGAATTGCAGCTGCTTAAGAGAAGAGAAGAGAAGCAAAAGAAGTTTCTTCTGAAAAACATCATCCCAGTGCCAAGAACCTAGGAAAAGATAAAACCCATAGATGCCCTGAAACTGTTTGCGGTCAGTTATCTCTACATCTTGTCATCTGACTGTACATGATTTCTTTTGCAAGGAAATGTTTTCAAGTTAGAGTTCAGACCCAATTCAGTAGAACTTACTTGTATAAACACTTCATGAAAATATAGGGCCCTCGGGCAAAACCACCAAACTTTTGCAGCTGCCCCAAGGTGAACTGTCCATCAGCATCAACAATATTTTCTGACAAATCGGAACTGACACTAAGCCAGCATCATTTGGGTATTTGATAAAACCTTTCTCATACTCAGCTGTTTGACAACCTACCTCAAACTCCTTTTCAGAAAAGCTAATAATATCCAGAATTTTTGGACTTTGGTTCTCAGAACCCCCATACCAGCATGACTAATGGCCAATTTACTTGAAGCATTCTGGGAGTTGTAGTCTGAACAAATCACATTTCTAAATTATATTAATATTGTTGTTCTGTTAAATGGAAAACTGCCAGCCTATGAACAAAACAAATCCTGCTAAGTACCTTTTGCCTTAAGGAGCCAGTGTGTTGCAATGGTTTAAATGCTGGACTATGATTCTGGAGACCAAGGTTCAGTTCTTTGCTCAGCCATGAAACCCACTGGGTGACCCTAGGCAAGTTACATGCTCTCAGCCTCAGAGGAAGATAATAGCAAATCTCCCCTGAACAAATCTTGTCAAGAAAACCATATAAGTTTGACTGAGGGTTGCCATAAGCTGGAAATTATTTGTAGACATGCAACCACCACCACCACCTTTTGCCTTAGGAAGGGTTACTCTTCCAATCCATACAGCAGGCACGCACAGCAGGCAGTCATAAAGGCAGTAGAGTAGGATTGAGCAACATTTTTCTTGGTGAAAATTGATGAAGGACACCTAATAGTGATGGGCAGGAATAGGGCTACTTTCTTTTCTGATCACTGTTTATTTCTCTCTTTTTCTCCCTTATAAATCTTGAGAGACAGATGGACAGGCAAAGAGTAGAGTGCTTAGACATAACTGGTACAGAAGAGGTGGGCAAAGCACAGCCCTGGGGTGTTTTTGTGTCCCTATTCCTCCAAACTGCCTTTGTTTTTCAGTGCAAAAGAAAAAAGAAAAGAATAAAAAAGCAAAAATGAATTGTCTTTACAGATAATCTCTGGGAGTAGAAATTCACCTTTAAAATCATTTGCACTATTTAACTTTTTTAAAAAACAAACAAACAGGGTTTCAAAACTAAAGTAGACTTCTGGATGCTATTGTTTTTTTAAAAAAATATTTTCAGTTTTTTAGATGTCTCTTTGCTCCTGCAAGGGACACAAAGAAAAGCACTGTTGGATTTGGTAAAAAATAAAAAAGCAATAACACGATGATCCCTCTTGTTATTTATATGGGGTGGCCAGAGGTTTTTTCCTTTTTAACTTTTTTAAAAAGGTCTTGCACTGAAGAATACTGCAAAACTATTGCTTCTTTCTTCCAATACAAAATAATAATCTGAGAGCAACATGATTCAGGAACTGTGGGTGACTGATAGCACTTCCTGGGTGTGCCTAAACCATTGTGTCACTCAGCCAGTTCAAGAGGTATGAGCTGTCAACCATACTTCCTAGACTGTATCATTCTTGACTATATTTTCTGTACTGGATGGAACCAAGCAACGGGGTCCTGTGCTGCTTTGCATGTTTACATGTTACAAAAAAACCCCTCCTTTATACATGAATAAGAGCTAACACTCCACCTGAAGAACAGGGTTTAATTCCCTGTTTGGCCATGAAACCCGCTGGATGACCTTGAGCAAGCCACAAGCTCTCAGCCTCAGGGGAAAAGCAATGAGAGATCTCCTCTGAACAAATCTTGCCAAGAAAACCCCATTATAGATTTGCTTTAGGCTCACCATCAGCTGGAAATGACTAAGGGGCTGTAGAGACTACCCCTAAGGGGTGGCCCATTTTAGCGCCAGATTGAGGCTGTGGCAACTGCATGCCGTGGCCCTGATCTGGCCTTTCCATGGTGCAAAAAGGAGCTCCTTTCTGCAGTGCAGACTTTTCTGCGCTCTTTCAGTGCTGCATAATCTGGACGCAGAACCAGAGGAGCGCCATTACGGACCCTGCCATGTGGTGTGGCGTGCAGCATCACGCCAGCATGGGGACAGAGCCGAGGTGTGCAATCGCCGCGATTCTAAGCGGCCCCCACTCCTCCTCCCAGCTTGGGAGGACTCCTAGGCCGGCTCCCAAGCCAGGAGGAGGAAAGGGTTTGAAAATGTAGGACTTTTTTTTAATTTCCTAGCCAGGAAATTAAAAAAAAAAGTCCTACATTTTCAAATATGGTCCTACATTTGTCCCGGTTTGGAGGTCCTCAATTATGGCAACCCTAACTACAGGGCATGCAGTTGACTTCTTCTAATGTAGAGGCTGAACTGTGCTTGCTTTTACAAGTACAGCAACACCCTTTGCCCAGGAGCCTGCTCTCTCTTAAAAAGTGACGACACTCTCTTCAAACAAAAAAGGGGAAGTTTTCAATTATAGTTCATTGAACAACAAGACCATGTTATGGTAACATGAAGCACTGCCTAGAATTCTATAATTCTACTGATGTCAAAGAATGACGAATGAATATCCTGGTTGAGGTCTATATAAAGCAATACCTTTTTTTCCTGCCAATTGCCAGTTTTGATGGCTGCTCCTGTACCAGGACTAATCTTCAGTGAGGAGAAAAGTCAAAATAACAACATTTTTTTTAAAAAAAATAATTTAAATACATCACATTTTGCCAAATTTTCACTTTAATCACATCAAACTATGTTAACACATTCTGTGCATATGATATTGTAATTTAAAGATAATTTTAATTTTGCCAGTTGTTTATGTCACAACTATTGCCATTAGATTCAGTGATGTATGAAATTACGATTTATGAGTAAATTAGTACAAAAAACATTACTAAGGATACTATATGTATGTAGTATGGGAGCTTGTAGCACTTACTCTGCCTACAATTGATGTAAGGTAACAGCATTTAGCAATACTAGCTACCTCCCTGGGGAACTGAAGTGAGAGCAATAGAGCCCAGCTATCCTATTCTGTGCAGAAATATCATTGTCAAGGTGTGTGTGTGTGTGTGTGTGTGTGACACTATGAGTTAACGCACCAGGTGACACCAACCCTAGTGACACCACTGGTCAGAAAGAAACCACATATACCTTGCCCAGAGCAGATCACCAAACAACAGTCCATTCAAGGGCAACAACTTACATATGGACATCTGTATTTGTATACCCAAGCAAATCACCACCTTTTCTCCTCCTAAGCAAACTGCTAAGACGGGGGGGGGGGGGGATGCCACACCATTCCACTCAGCCCACTAGGCAGGAGGCATAGACGTTCAATTCTCACTGCAGAAACTATCATTTTGTCATCGTTCGGCCTCTGAGGAAGAGAGAAGGCTGGCTCAGTACCATCAGGGGCTAGCCTGAAGAAGGAGGCTCCTCCCTCCCTAACTGTCATCTTTCGGCCTCTGAGGGAGAGAGTAGGCTGGCCCAGTTCCATCAGGGGCTAGCCTGAAGAAGAAGAGCCCTCCCTCCGGTCCATCTGCCTTGGTCCAGGCCTCAGAGGGAGAGAAGAATGCTGGACCTGATTCCCTCCCCCCACCATTCCCTTCTCCTTTTGTGTCGTGTCTTTTAGATTGTAAGCCTGTGGGCAGGGAACTGTCTGTTATCCCCTCTATTGTAAACCGCTTGGATTCCCAGTGATTGGGCGGTATATAAATAAAACCTATTATTATTATTATTATTACTACTACTCATCAGAACAACTGCATTTTCTGTATTTGTATTTGTACCAGTGTGGAACAAACAAAACTTTTATTTGCTTTCTCTCTTTTTTTTTCTTAGCAAGGGAGAGGATTATGTACACAAAAAATTGCAACAGGGAGCTCATGGAGCAAATTCCTCTGTTGAGTCTGGCAGCAACAATGACCTTAAATGCAAAAGTTTGTGAAGAACAGCAAACCTCCCACCTCTTTAATTAAAGAAAAGAAAAGGAATCAAAATAAAGTTTTCAAAAAAAAAATCACAAAATGGTGCATGCATAGGGTGGAAATGGTATATTATTCATCATTATCAGGGTACCACAGCCACAGTCCCAGAACTGTAGAAGTGGTATATATACATCCCTGCATTTTATATACTAAACGTTTAGGAGGATGGGGAAGGAAACTAGCATCACCTGTAAGACAAATTGGCTTCTTTTAGCGTGAGCATTCATGGATTTCAATCCACTTCCTTAGATGCACAACTCACAAATGGCTAGATGGCAAAAGAGTAATCCCATTTACTTATGTTTAGAATATGCTAATCAAAACTATGGGACTTAATTTAGTCACATCTAATTTACCATTGATTCCAGTAGGACTGGTCAAACATACATTTTATTTCTCAGACAACCACTTGAACATCCTAAAATAATGCTCTTTGCTTCATTGGGAGTTTGGGCAGGAGAGAGTTAATGTCACCAGAATGATGGCAGTTATACTATAGTGCCCTAGGAAAGTTGGAAGACACACTGGATTTTGTTTTTAGGAAAACTACTGGGGATGTGTTAGACCCAGGAACTGGTAGCCAGTTTTGTTAAGTGTTGTGGACAGGGTAGATCTAGACACACACAGCTAACAGGGACGTAATCCTAGTGTTTGTGTGGGAGACAAAGGTACCAGACAGAAGACTGAGGACTGGTATAAATGGGTACTTTGTAGCGTGTCAGCAGCAATTTTAGGGTTTGGGAGTGCGTAGCAACCGCACGCTCCCGAACCCTAATATGTATGGGTGGCACCATCTTGATGCAGTGCTGTCCATATGGCGCGCGTCCATGACGTGTCTTGTGCGGCATGCCCAAACGGTGTAGCGCACAAAACACGTCACCGTGATGCCCCAGGGTACAAATGGTGCCTTGGTGGCGTTGCAGCGGACCATTGTCGTGGCCATGCAGTTGTCGCAGCAACGATCCGGAGGAGAAAGGGACAGCCTCTGGCCACCCTTTCTTCTAATCTATATCGGGCCAGAGTGAGACTAAAGCTGTATCTGCACTGCAGAAATAATGCAATTTGACACCACTTTAACGGCAATGGCTCAGTGTTATGGATTTATGGGATCTGTAGTTTTGTGAGACATTTAGCCTTCTCTGCTAGACAACTCTGGTGCCACTGCAAACTAAAAATCCCAGGACTCTATAGGATGGAGCCATGATAGTTAAAGCGGTATCAAACTGCATTCATTCTTCACTGTGGCAGTAGCCTCATAGATACAAATAAATGAGTTTGGATTGCATATTGCAGGGTGGGAATCATGGTGGGTCCTAGGGCTAATTTTCTGCCAAAAAAACCCTCCCCCCCAAAAAAGGAAACAAAAACTCTGGAAGTAGCCAGAAGTCAATTTACAGTTTTGCAAACTTGATGTTTCTGTAGTTCATGATGGCTATCAGGATTGGCAGTTCTTCATTTACCTTTCCCCTTCCAGTGAAGTCATGGGAGTGTAGATGGGCTGAATCCTATAAACGCACCCTTGAGAGACACTGGAGAGCTTGTAATTCTACTCTATCAGCACTTGATGTAAGGTAGTAGCATTTAGCAATACTAGCTACCTCCCTGGGGAACTGATGTGAAAAACAATAGATCCCAGCTATCCTATTCTATGCAGAAATATCATTGTCTCTGCAGAAAATGCAGTTTCCTCCATACACAGAGTAAGGTAGTGTCTGCATGGGCAAGTACTTTTTTAAACATGTTGTGCCCCATTTAGAACCTTGAGGAGAAGGAGGAAAGAAGTAAATTTTATATTTATTATTATTATTATTATTATTATTATTATTATTATTATTATTACTACTACTACTACTACTACTACCCTATCCTGGCCCTAGAGAGGTCCCAAACTCCCCCCATTACATGGGCCCCCTTATACTGGTCAAAGACCGAATAAATTTTATTACATTACATGGGCCCCTCTGTTCTGCTGTTTGCATGCATATCCTGCTGTGCTGCCTGGTGTGCTGGCAGTGAGTCATTCAATCTGAGGTCAGAACATATTGCTTTATCACTCGGCTGGGTACCTCATTTTGACCTTAGAGCAAGCGACTCACTGCCGCCATGGCTGTGCCGAGGAGTACAGCAGGACAGTGTTTGAACAAGTGCCCAGCAATGGAATGGAAGGCTTCAGATCTTCTGGGAAGATCCAAAACAACTAGTGACTTTTTAAAATCCATTACAAGAAAAGTATGTCCTGAGTTTGTTGCTGAACAGGCCAGATATCATCTGGACTATTCACACTAGACCAGGTGATTGGGCCGTATATCATCCAGAGTTCTCACCAAGAAGATGGGAGGAAGCAGTTTTATTTGGCCAATGCAGAAAGGGCCTCTGTTCCATCTGTGTAGATTCTTGCCAGTCCAGGATTCTCTTTGTCAGGGTTTCCTGGCACTTGCGGGGGGGGGGGTGTTTTTCTTACCTTTATTTTTATAATTTTAAAATATTCTTTCCATTTCTAGTGCAAAAAGACTTGCTGGACACCAGCAAATTCTAAAGGTCATTGCACTGTGCATTATCACAGGTCTTATCAGAATACAGATAAACAAAGAGATGTCTGTTAGAACAGGAGACAGAAATGAACAGAGTATAGTAAGTGAAGGCAAAACAACACAGGTATAATAAGTGATTTAAACGGTCATCATAAGAAGCACTGAAAAACAGGAAAAAGCCATAGTAAAGGTGGAGCTTTATAAAGATGATGTCTGAACAGCTCTTAGCCAAGTTAGTTTCACTGTTCTAAGAGAAACAAGAGATACATAGGCAAATGTATTACAGAGTAGGCCCTTGCGCACAGGAGTGACTATTTCCTAGGCAACACTAAATCCTTTGGAAATAAAATAGGAGACATAACTAACCAAGCTTACAGAAAGGTCAAACCAACACCAGCAAGCATATGCATTAATGGCTTTCAGGTACATGTTCTACTTGAATTCAGGTTAGTTTACCTATGAGTCTCGTGAACTTTTGTGTAGCTTTGCATGAATCTACGGTTCTTCAGAAAGTTACTAATGGAATTAATAAACTAAAACTGAGAATAGTTGTCGATCCTATAATGCTTTTATATAGGGGATGGAGAATTGGTGGCCCTGTAAAACTCCCAATGTGTTGCACTTTTAACAGAGTGATGGGAATTGATGGGAAATACAGTCTAACAACAGCTGGAAGGTCACACAAGTTCCTGTATAAACTCAACTATAAGTCAACTTCATGTATAAGCCAAGGGCAGATTTTGGGGCCAAAATCAGGGATCTTGATACAACCCATGGATAAGTTGAGGATAAACTTTGGGGCATGAAATAAAGGATTTAAAGGACGAAGCAAAGGAAAAAGATTCCAAAAAACTTACAAAATTCCATCAGGCATAACTATTTTTGTTCACACTAAAGTTGGGAGAGTAGAGGGAGGTTAATGCTTCCATGACAGATTATATTATTGCCTTTCACAGAGGATGGTCCCTTTATTTATATATGAATTAAAGTACAGTAACTTTGACCTAAGTCAACTCTGTTTTTGAGGGCCAATTTTTTAAACTAAACTAATACATGAGTATATACAGTATATACAGTAGAGTATATATAGTAAGTCCTGCTATAGTAGTACAACAAAACCTGGAATACTTCCTATAATTATGGTCTCCTCACCTCAAAACAAAATTTCAGACTTGGAAAAGGTGCAGAAAGGGGCAACCGATATGATCAGAAATCTGTACCAACTTTCCTATAAAGAAAAGGTTACAGCCTTTTTAGCTTAGGAAGAAGGGTAATAAAGGAAGAAATATATGTATAAAATTAGGGAAAGCGTATTAAAAAACAGGATAAGAAGGGCACACAGGGCTATACATTCTGTGGGATTCAACCAGCAGAGATGTAAGCAGCAACCCCACATTTCATTCATTTCCCACCTGAAAATAGTTTTTGGGCAAACAAAAAAATGACTGGCACAAAATGAATGGATTTTGTCATCAGAGTATTGGACTTTAGTTGTTTGAGCCAACATAAATAACATAATGGGATCATAACAAAAATGTCCTGTGCCAATTTTGTGTTTGTTTGTTGTTGTTGCTTTTATAAAACATTATGCAGTAAAAGAGCAGTGACATGCCTGTGTCTCAGTACACTAGCCCCATCTGGAGTGATCCCCCCCCCCCAAGATCTGGGTGTTCTGGTGGTACACCTTTTCATGAATACTTTTTTTGGACATGTTATGTTTTTGCTTCCCACAGTATTGTGGAGTTGTCTTTGGGGGTCAGAAAATACTCCATGCCTCACATAGGGCAATTTTTTTCTGTTTTAGTGCATGAGGGTTAATCCCAAGCAGATGGATGCAAGATTGCAGCCTTGGCAGTTTAAAACAATCACTATAAAGATCTTTTACAGATAACAACCTACTGTGATCCAAATGAGAGCTGAGAAAATGTTATGTTCTGGAATAACAGATTCACCAATAAATACTTGTTTTTCACCTAATATAAGATGATTAATAGTCCTTAAAATCCCATTATGTTGGAATGGTTGATCTCACCCCTCCTTTTTTTAAAAAAAAAAAGACCGAGAAAATTCAGTACATGCTACACTCCCAAAAATATATACCTTGGTCACAGTGATTATTCTCCAGTCATCCTTATTGAAATTCAACTGATGCATTAGAGTCAGATTCTCCAATGCCAAGGTAGCTGCTTACAAGGCATTAGGCCAAGACACAATCTCCTCCATGGTAAAAACATTGACATTAAATCCAATATTCATCTCTTCAGCTACAAATTGATTAAAATCAGATACTGTGTACTCCATAAAACTATGGTGCAGCTGTTTCACAAAAGTAGAAATATTTACATTAAAAAACACCCATCGTTTAATAAGGCACCTCAAAAAATAAAGGAATTGTTTATGCCTTCCTCATCCTTGCCACCCTGTTTTCAAATTATGTCATTATAAATTTACTGAAATCAGAGTAAATAATTTCAAATTACTTTTTAAAAATCCAGATTGTAAATAACACATAAAATCCATAGGAAAGAACATTCCATATGATCTACTGGATGAAATTACTTATTTGTAGATTTCATAACTATGTGTAAACAACAGTTTCAAAGAAACAGTTTTCATCAAGAGTACTCCAGGAATCTTGGTTAAACTTACCTCCCCCATTTACTGAAATCTTGGCAGTGTAGTGGTGGGCAAAGTGTGACTCTGGGGCCATATGTGGCTTCCAAGGCTTTTTGTGGTCCTCAACCCTTCCAGACTCCACAGATTACCCTTTTTATGCCACCACCACCCCCTTATGAACTGCAGGACACTATATGAATGTATTTGGCACTAAGCAGGAAAGTTAAGACAGCAGGCAGGAAGAGAAACTCAATGACACAGAGGGAAGCCACAATTTAGGGAACAGTTACTAGGAAGTGATTTGGCAGTAAAAAGCTGGAGGGACAGAGGCTGGCTACAAACTTGTTTAAATAAAGTACTCTGTGTGTGTGTGTGTGTGTGTGTGTGTGTGTGTGTGTGTGTGTGTGTCTTTCTCCTTTTTCATTCCCAGTGGTGACCAAACCTATATGAAACAGGCTCCCCCCCTCTGTTTAATTTTTTTTTAATCCATTGTTGTAGTTATTTTGCATATTTGGCAATCTGTGCAGTCCCCGAAAGGTTGCAGGAGCAGAAAACTGCCCCCCCAAACCTGCTACAGTTGCCCACCCTGGTAAAAATACTTCTCCAGTGGCTAGTATTTAGTGTCTGGGTTATTTTAATGCATGCACTGGCCAAGATCCTGTTTATAGTCTGAGTGGTATAAAATTACACAAACACAGCTAAGCTGGATTATGCCACTGGGCAACCAATTGTGCCATGGGAGGTACAGCCATCTGCCCTCCTGTTCTGCAACAGCTGCTGGAAGCTGGCATCCACTACTAAGGATGACACTTAAGGAACTTGCTAGGCAGCGCTCCTAGACTTCACAAGGATTTATGTCAAAATCATGCACAATTCTAAACAAGATATCAACTCATTTGAAGAAGGTGCTTCCACTTACATAACATCATTTATGCCCAAATTAAACCATAAAAGTTTCTGGCTGTTAAGGACAAAGATCCCTAAATGATGCAAATCAGCATACAGATAGGGTTATCAGGTGAAAAAAGGGACAGGGCTTTGGTCCTTCTAACAGTGGTGTAGAAAAAGAAATTTCATGTAAGCAAACACCTGCTGAAATTTCTACACAACCATTAAAGGGACAGAAGCCCAGTTCCTTGTGTAGTGGTTTGAGTGTTGGACTATGACTCTGGAGACCAAGATTCGATTCCATGCTCAGGCCTGAAATCCACTGGGTGACCTTGGGCAAGTCATATGCTCTCAGGGGAAGGCAATGGCAAACCTCCTCTGAACATATCTTGCCAAGGAAACCCCTTAGGATCGACATAACTCAGAAACAAACTGAAGGCACACAACAAACATCAGCCCTAGCATTCATACATTAACAAGTGAATCCAAGCTAGATGAACCTGGACTGATGATCTATACTTTATAGAAAATAAAATCTATTTTTCTTTTTTCTTTTTTTAAAACACTTGAGGAAGTGAACATTCCCTCTGGATTTAAACACTGCTCTGGAGTTCACATCACTTGCAAATTTCATACCAACCAACTGGTGAAGTGAATTCTTGATGTGCAGTCAAAGGCAGGTATGCATGTGGAATATTCTGGCCCCGGAGTTGCCCTGATATCTTCTCATTATCTGAGGCCCTCTGTAGCGATGTCGGGCAGCTGTTTGCACATGTGTCCTCCTGTGCTGTCTGCTGCTGTGACTGACAGAAGTTGCTCCTCTGAGGGCAAGAACAAGGCACCTAGTGACTCATGACAGCAGTGCACAGCACAATAGGACACATGTGCAAACAACTGCCTGGCATCACTATGGAGAATTCTGGATTTTCCTAGAAGATTTGAGCAAAAGGAAATAATTTTAAACCATTGTAATGGGTAAACCAGCATGGCATAGTGGTTTGGGTATTGGATTACAACTCGAGATGAGAGTTCAATCCCCAGCTCAATCATGAAACCCACTGGGTAACCTTGGCCAAGTTACACTTTTTCAGCCTCAGGGGAAAATCCCCTTTAAACAAATCTTGCTAAGAACCCCCCATGATAGGTTCGTTTTAGAGTTGCCATAAGTCAGAAATTATTCGAAGGCACACAACAACAACAACAACTACAGTGGTTCAGTGCACCCATGTCATATGCGGGCACACTATACGCGGCTTTCAGCTTACACTGAAATCCGTGCAACAAAGAGGAAATGATGAACACACACATGGGGCGCGCACTATGCCCCATTAGTTTCAATGAGGCTAGGGTTGCCGTAATTCTCTACAATAAACCAGGGCAAAATGTAGGATAAAATTTAGCCCAAAATGTAGGACATTTAAGAAAATGGAGGACCTACATTTTGGGCTAAATTTTATCCTACAATTGTCCTATTTTTTGGTCTAAATTTTATCATACATTTTGTCCTGGTTTATAGTAGAGAATTATGGCAACCCTAAATGGGGCTCAAGCACATGTGGAACTTGTCTTATGCGGCGGGGTCCAGAACAGATCCCTTGTGTAAGGCAAGGGCACACTGTACTGTATATCTTAGGTTCAGTGCTGTACTGGCTGAATCTTGTCCAGACAGTTTGTACCACTACCAGGGATTGGGCCCGCTACTGTCTAGACTGATTGCCATGAAGAAGTGGGAGGATATGTTGTTTGGCCCTTGCAGTCAGGGCCTAAGTCACTAAAAACAGCTAAGCAGGAACGGAGAATATATTCTAGCTATCACCACTTCTTAAGACAATTACAGTCTATGGTTGCAAGGGGCTGGAGTTGAGCTGGTGGGGACACAGAATTTGTACTAAATTTCCAGAAGGTCTGTGCAGAAAAACATAGAAAGAGAGGTTACAAATGAATATTACCCTACATTTCAACCAGGGGTGCCTGGCAGAAGAAGGGAAAGGAGTGAATCTACAAAATTTTACAGCCACTCTTCCTGCAACTGCCTCAGGTTGAACAGGAGCTTTGCCACTGTTGTACACTATTCATTGTTAAAACAAGATACCTCAAACTGTGTAGGCAATTTTCTATGGCTATTTCACAACAGCTAATATAAAAAGTTATTTCTCTTTAATTCTGAATTTATCCTCAACTGGTCCAAGAAACAGTGGCTCCACTGCTTTTGTGCTGACTTACTGAGGTGCAGACTGAATGTAACAGTCTAATTTTTGTGGCCTTTCTGCTAACATGGGTATCTCTTCTCAAACTGTAAAAACACTGCATCTAAGAAGCCTACCTTCCTTTTTGTTTAGTCTTCCTGTTCACTTTCTTAAAGAAATGCAGACTGTCAATTAAACTGTTTGTGTTTTCTCTCCCTTCACCTACTACAGTGGAGATTAAATAGCTTTTATTACACCTTGCTTTGAGGGATTGGTTCTCAGACTTTGATCTTCCTCCTGTTTTATACTTCAGCTCCCAAAAGCCTTCACCAGCATAGCCAAAGATGACGGATTATGGAAGCTGAAGTACCAGATATCTAGAGGACCAAAAGCTGAGAATTCTACCACAATGGAATGACAAGGATAAAAGACTTGACTATGTAACTTTTTTCTGAGATGAAACACTTCTCCTCATCATATTTATTAATCTTAAAAAAAACATATAAACAAAACAACCATGAAAAAACAAACACTGCATACATACTTAAATAATTTGTCTCTCTAAACAAAATCAAGAATACAATAAACATATTAAACACAATAAAATAATAACATTTTTTAAAAAAACCTTCCATCTCAAAGTTGATTTTAAATAGCAATAGCGATCGCAAGTACAGTGGACCCTTGGCACTCCCTAAGCGGTTTATAATGTGTGTAAGCTAACTGCCCCCAACAATCTGGGTACTCATTTTAGCGACCTTGGAAGGATGCAAGCCTGAGTCAAGCTTGAGCCCTTGGCTGGTATTGAACTTGTAACCTTGTGATTTGTGAGTGAGTGGCTGCAGTACAGGCATTTAACCACTGCGCCACCAGGGCTCCTAAATATCTTTTTTGAATTATCTCTCATTGTTCTTTCTACTATATTATATGTTCTGTACAACTATTTCTGTTATTTTATACAAGATTATGTTATTCTTTCTCTACTGGGGCCAAACACTTTTGTATGCCACTGTTGTGTATCTTCAAGTTGCTTCCGACTTATGGTGGGTCTAAGGCAGCCCTATCACATTTTTTAAAAAATAAGGTTTGTTCAGAGGGGATTTACCTCTGCCTACATCTGAGGCTGAGAGAGTGTGACTTGCCCAAGTCACCCATTGGGTTTTCAGGGCTCAATAGGGATTCAAATACTGGTCTCCAGAATCATAGCCCAACACTCAGGGCACTAAACCATGCTGTGCTATGTATTTCAGAATAAAAAGGAGGGGGGGAATAAAAGAAGGAATGTAGCAGCACCTTTAAGACTAACTGGTTTTTATTTTAGCATTAACTTTTGTGGCTATAAACACACTCCTTCAAATACATAGATGCAAAACAAACATATCTACTGAGGTACACACAAATGCAGGATACTGTGTGAGGAAGGGAAGCTCCCTGTTTTGGCTAATACACTCATAAAATCCATCTGGGTACAGAATAGGCAATAACTGATTTAAATACCCTTCTAGGAGA
Organism: Sceloporus undulatus; assembly: GCF_019175285.1. Classification (NCBI taxonomy): domain Eukaryota; kingdom Metazoa; phylum Chordata; class Lepidosauria; order Squamata; family Phrynosomatidae; genus Sceloporus; species Sceloporus undulatus. The sequence goes on along the minus strand of NC_056524.1, from coordinate 225,523,551 downwards.
AAGGTGGAGTAATACACACACACATGTACATATCAATCTACCTACCTACCTACCTATCTATATATGCATGCAAAGACAGGCCTACTACAGTTCTGTTTTCAAGTTACTGGAAATTTCATTACTGGATATTCCATTAGACTGTGAAAATGAGCACTTCTTCCATGTTTTATGAAGATAGTTCAACGAGATGTTGAATACTTTGACACGATATAGATATTCTCTTTCCTCCAAGAATAATACATATTCAGTTTTCACAATACAGCAGGAAATCTCATCCTGGCTTGCAAGCAATTTCCAACTCATGCATGTCCTAGCAACTTCCCACATACTATTCAATTTTTTTTGCAAAAGAACCATAAGGTCATAGTGATATTTATTTATTTTAAGTTAGCTGAAGTTCTTGAATGTCTGCAATTGGTTGATTTCAAAGAATGTGTGAGGAGAATGCCATCCTGTTTTAGTAAACAAGATTTTTCATTTTTCTCTGTCCAGTTCTCTTCAAGAGACAGAAGAAAACACCTCATAAAGCAAAGAAACAGTTACTAAGTGCTGATGATAATAGAAAATAGAGTCTGGAAGATAAGCACATTTTGAAAAAAGAGAAATCAGATGGGAATTGTATACCTGCTGCTGTCATCAACTGTGTTGTTATTAACTGCCTTTGAGTAGTCTTCGATCCATGGTGACCCTGTGAATGAGGGACCTCTAAGTCACCCTATCCTCAACTGGCCTCCTCATCTCCTACAGATTCATGACTGTGCCTTCTCTGATTGAATCTATCCATCTGGTATATGGTCTTCCTCTTTTCCCATTGTCCTCACCTTTACCAAGCATTATGAAAAAATGCATGATACATGTAATGAAGAATCATATGAAGATCAAACCCAAATTCTAAAACGTGAGGTGGAAGCTGCAATAAGAGTAATTGGGAAGATTAAATCACCAGAAACAAATAATATCCCAATTGAGCTGCTACAATTAAAACATATAGAATCAATTCTGGTATTATATAGTTTTTTGTGGGTTTTTCGGGCTATGTGGCTATGTTCTAGCAAAGTTTCTTTCTGACGTTTCGCCAGCATCTGTGGCTGGTATCTTCAGAGAAATTCTAGTATTAACTAAAGTAAGCTAATAAAGATGGAAAAGAATGCTGGCCAACATACTGGAAATGTTCAATATACAGTGGTACCTCGGGATACGAAATTTCCGGGATACGAAAAAGTTGGATTGGCAAAAACTGTTTCGGGTTACGAAATTATTTCGGGTTACGAAATTCATTTCGGCGCGAAATTCAAATGCTATAGGCTTCCAGCACTAACGGAAAGCTATTTCGGGTTACGAAATTTTCGCGTTACGAAGGGAATGGCGGAACGAATTAATTTCGTAACCCGAGGCACCACTGTACATCCCCATCCATTAAAAAAAAAAAGACATAGAAAACTCCAGCAATTATAGAGTGTTAGAATACAGTCTTGCCTTATTCCCATGCCAACTGGAAACCATTCTGTTTCTCTTTATTCTGTTCTAACTGTATCCTCCTGTCCTGAGTACTGTACAGGACTACCAAATATTGTGGCACAGCAATTTCTTTTAAGAGTGATCCATAATTTCTAGTGATCGATACAATCAAATGCTTTGGTATAGTCCAGAAAGGACAAGCTGATTCTCTTTTGAAATTTCTTAGTATGTTCCAATATCCAGCTTGTTTGCTATACGAATCCTAGTACTTCCTTTCCTGAAACCAGCTTGAAGATCTGACACTTCTCTCTCCATATATGCTAAAAATCTTTATTGTACAGTTGGCCCTCACCTTACGTGGGGGATCCGTTCCGGACCCCCCCCCCCCCCCCTAAAAGGCGAATTCTGCCTATGGTCAAACCCCACTGGAAACAATGGGGTTTGTGCATGGTGGTGCGGCGGTGCATGGGGCACCACGGGCGCATGCGCCCATTCAATTGAATGGGACACGCCGCCCCTTGCGCCCCGCATGCTCCCTGCAGCTTGAGTGCATATGCTCAAGACCGCGTAAAGCGCATCCGTTTATAACGCGGCCGCACTGTAGAACTTACAGCATCACCTTGCTTGCATGTGAGTTTAGTACAATGGTACTGTGATTACTGCAGTTTATTCCCATGAATCTCTCTGTAGTTTTTGATACCATCCACTGTGGTATCCTTTTCAACAGACTATCATTGCTATGGACTGAACATGCAGTGTTTCCATTCTTGAGCTGGAGCACTGGTTTCAGAAGGTGAGGATTAACGTATAGCACTATGGTATCTATGCTTTGGGGTTTCCTCTGGGTTCCATTCTTTTTCCAGCTCTTATGTAAGAATGCCAAGTGAGGTCAAGAAATGTAGAGCCAAGCACCATAAATATTTTGATGACCCCCCCCTCCCTTCTTACTACTCTTGGATTAGAGACAGTAATTCTATGCAAGCATTCAGCCTGCACATAAAACAATTAAAACTCCAGTGCAGGCAAGGGCCACTCCACACCTTCCCTCCACATCCCTGACATCTTTGTAGATGTTTGTGCATTGAGCACAAAGCACCTGGATACATCTACAAAGTTTCCTGTGATCTGGAATTCTGATAAGGTAGGATGCCCTATCATAGGACAGAATACTCTCTGTGCACAACATAGAAATTCACTGGATGGGCTGGGAAGAGAAATCCCACATCAAATATAAACATTCAGTGGGATGCTGGAGGTAAAGGATGGATGAAGCTCTCTGTTGTTTCTCTGCCATGCCAAATAGGGCCTATTGATGAGGCTGCCCTAAATGATAAGGTTCTCCATCTGAGGGTGCTGTTTGACCTAGTGCACTGGAACTTTCTGTTAGCAACTAACATTAGCTACTGGCAACTCCTCAAGGACATTAATCCAACATAGACTGAAAAATAATCCAGTCTGAGACCGCTTTAACTGCCCTGGCCTAGTGTTAGGTATTGTAGTTCTTGGATATTTTAGCTGATTATGGCACCAGAGCTCTCTGACAGAGGAAGGTAAATGTCTCACAAAACTCTAGTTCCCAGAATTCCCTAGCACTGAGCTAGGGCAGTTAACGAGGTCTCAAATTGGATTATTTCTGCATTTTGGGGCCATAGTTAGCCTGTCTACAGTTATTCATGGGCATGTCAACTCTTGCTTGAATTTAAAAAGAAGCTGCTTTTTGAAGACTTCCCAGAAACTTTAGTCAGTGCACAAAACAGTGATTAATTATTAACTAAGACAAGGCTTAAATAACAAATCTTACCAGGATGTGAATGGGCTTACCTCATGTGATAAACAATGATGTGGGAAAACCTTAAATATTAAGCTTGAAGGGAATAGCATTACATGTTACTCAAAATACTGACAGTATTTCATTATTTAGTGCCTTGCAGATGTAACGGTGATACTTGTGAGTCAAAAATGTGATGTGTAAGATTGGTACTTTTAATACCTAACTTCCAAGTTTTAACTTGAAGTGCATCATAAGAACACAATTAGAAAATTACTTCCAATGCTAACACATTAGCAATAATATTTCTTTGGCTGAAAGTAATTCATTATCACTTCTCAATCTCTCATACACACACCTAATTTTAACAACACACTATTTTTATCTGGAAAAGGTGACTATCCCAAAATGCCTCCAATCCCTCTCAAAGTGACTCAAAGAAACTAATGTGTTAAAATAATGAATAGCATTACATGTTACTCAAAATACTGACAGTGGCCTGTTACAGACTGCCAAAATAAAGCTGCTTCAGGTCTCTTTGGAGGTATGCTATTTAAATGATGCATGGGTCCTAAGAGTCCGGAGGTCGCGCCAAAGCCACACTCCATTCCGAAGCACTGGAGTGCAGCTTTGGTGCAGCTTCCGGATTCTTAGGATGCATGCATCATTTAAACAGCATACCTCCAAAGAGACCCGAAGCAGCTTTATTTTGGCAGTCTGTAACAGGCCAGTATTTCATTATTTAGTGCCTTGCAGATGTAATGGTGATACTTGTGAGTCAAAAATGTGATGTGTAAGATTGGTACTTTTAATACCTAACTTCCAAGTTTTAACTTGAAGTGCATCATAAGAACAAAAGGCAAAAATGCAACCACTTGTTATACCTCAGAGGATCCAGGCTTTGTGGATCCATTGCTCTATTCCCCTTTTCCTGTCACACATCTCCCTAAAGCACTTCAGACATAATAACTGAGCATACAACAATTCTTCCACACACTGAGGTCATTCAAGCAGACAGCTCATTGACTGGAATGTTGCCATAGTGCTGGAGCCCTAAAGCTGTTAGCTCCATGGTGATGAAGGGGACAGAGCCATATCACATCCACATACCCTACTGGGACATCCAGGAAACCAATAGAAAAGGATTAGGATCACATGAAGGAGACTGCTGGAATGGAACGCTGCAATCCACCACACACGTGAACACACATGAACATCTACGGTTCTCAGAGAAAAAAATACATGACACATAAAAGGATGAAGGAAGAGATGGAGACATGTGCAGCCTGATCTGGAAAGAAATTAGTCAACCACAACAGTATTAACAAAAGCAAGTGTGGGGAGTCAAGGTTTGGGGAGTCCTTGTGGATATCTAGCCAGCCCAACATTATTGTCCATTATTTCTAAATATTGAAGAACTTTATCCTAACAAACACTTCCTAGTGGAAGAGAAACAAGATTGCTTTGCTGCATGCCCTGGCATTATCAACACAGGGAACAGGGACATTTTTAAAAATGTCTTAACACCTTCCCCCTTCCTTGGCTTATTTTTGTTATGTCCCTCCAAGCTGACTTTGACTTATGGTGACCCCATCATAGGGTTTTCTTGGCAAGATTTATTCAAAGGAGGTTTGTCTGAGTGGCACTTTCCTAAAGTCACCCAGTGGGTTATCATGGCTGATGGGGGATTTAAATCCTGATCTCTGGGAGTCCTAGTCCAACACTCAAACCACTACACTATGCTGGCACCTTCTTTGGGTACTGTGATAATACTGGATGATATCAAAATGTCTTCCTCATAACATCAATACCCTACACAGAAATTGTGTGCCGACCTAGAGGTGGGCAAGTACTAGGCACTACACATTAGGCCCTACCTCAAATCAAGAAGTGGCAGGATGACTATTTCCATTTTTGTACATTATTCTTTGGGGAATCTCTTGAAGGAAAAATAGGATGTTTCTCCCTTTTTCTAGACTGCATCTGGCAGGAACCCTGGGGGGAGGCAATAAAATGGTACAAGGGCCCAGAGTCAACATGTTTCTCATCCCTGATCTAGATCTTCTGATATGATCAGAATGTTATTGAAAAATCATATATAGTAGAGGCCCCTGCATTACAAAGGTAATTTTTAAAGGGGCCAAAGAACAGCTAGGAACTGTGTGACGGGAGTATGATTTGACCTCATTCTGAGTCATTCGAAAACACTTGAAATAACACTGACAAGTAAGGACATTCACACACACACACATATATATGCCAAGGATCTGTGTGGAGAGAGACACATCCTTGTTTGTATTAAGCATTTAATGTATGGGTACCTAATTGTTCATCCCCGCACTATTAAATCCAAACCAACACAATCCCTAAACTCTGGCTGTCAGGTTAATTAAAGCTAAACAGAAACCCATTAAGCCATTACTAGAACAGCCCCATCACATCTAAAAGAGCCTGAGGCCAAAAGCAGCAGTATTTTCTGGCAGCTTTCCCTCTCTTTTTGCTCATGGATGGGTAGGCTGTATGGAAGCATTGACCAAGGCTCTATTAACATCAAAATTAAGGCAATGTGAAGCTAAGCATCTTAAACTCTGCTAGAAGAAAACCAGCTGGCAGAACCTGAATTAACCTTTACTTCCCCATGTTTTCTTATCTTCCATGCATAAGAATGAGAAGTAATTTTGGACTGTTTTCTAGGAAAGAGGCAACCATACAATGGGCAACCAAAACTATTTAAATCTCAACAGAAGGACTTTGTGTTTCCCTTCTTTGTGCAGTGAAAAAATCCACAGTATGCCTATCCTACTTCTAAATACAGATGGGATCTTACTGTAAATACCACCAAACTCAAAATATACTCTAGATTTCAGTAGGAGTAGTTTTAGAACGGTTTTAAATAGAACTTACCAAAGACTTCATGAAGTTTTCAGGCAAAAGTTGAGTTTTTTAAAAAAAGAATATAAATATAAAAAGAAAAGAAATATAGGAGAAACCAACCTATCTGGGTGTATTCAGTCCAGTTGCTAGTTAACTGAAGTTAATAAAATTACAAGGTCAGGACAGGAACAGTCTTCAGGTATGCTAAAACTTACTCAAGCTCTACTTGATGAATTAGAGTTTCCAACTCTCTCCCCCCCTGCCCCCCCACACACAGGTTCTTCATCTTTGCCAGGGAAGTGCAACATGGCCTTCACCATGTTATAAACTGCTATACCTATTGAATCTGGTTGATGTGGAGAGACGAGATATCTGCTTGGTTCAATTGTTTTTATATGAAAATGTCCAAATTTACAATTTTCTTCATAAAAAGAATGGAAATTATTTTTTTAAAAAAAAAACAACAGATTTTAAAAGAAAGAAAATCTGCGCTATTTATTCTTAAATAAAGTACATACCAACCAATTTAACTGTTACTGTTAAACTGGCTGTGTATATTGCAGCTAATCTCACAAAGGCTTCTTGGAAAAAGTAGGAACAAAAATTTCTCATCCACAAGAATGAAAGTAACCCTAATATGAATCCTTCAAGGCATAGATTGGCAACATATGCCCCTCCAGATGTTGTCTGATTCAAACTCATATCTGCCCTAGGCACCAACACTAGTGGCAAGGAATGATACGAGTCAGAGATCAACAATATCTGGAGCACCACCAATTGCCTACTCCACATCCTTTCTTCTTCATGACATAAAGCTAAATGAAAAGATGGAAAACTAGCATGGTTTTCTTCCTTAATGAACTCCCTTTATCAGAATTCATGAATTTATTTTTGCAATATCCCCCACTGATTCCATATTAGGTACCACCATCTTATAAAACTAGCTTCAGAAAGATATGCAATTGTAACATCATGATTAGATTTTATGGGAAGAACTTGTTCACTAAGTAAAGGCCATCTCTTTGACATAGTACAGTAGCCTAACTGTATTTTTTTTAAATTATCATTACTAGTTATGTTATAGAAAATTCTCAGTTAGACATTGGCTTTGTAATTGTACTTTTTCTCAGAGTTTACAAGCTTTATTTGAAAAAAACTGCCAGGGAAAACATATTGTTCAGGCTGGATTTTGTTCTTCCTTACAAAAACAAACAAACAAACAAAAACACATAGGTGCTGTTACTTCACTGTAGAAAGAATGCCAACATGTCTTTGACCAAAAGGGTCCACTGATTTTGGCTGGCAAAGGTACCCAACTCAACATTTGGAACTGCCAGGAACCCTTCCCTTGTTTCAAGGTGCAAGGCCTTGTCCCTGACCTGGCTCTGTGCCCTCTTCCCCTGGCAACTCAAAGACATTTAAATGGATCCCATTAAGAATAATTTTTGATCCTTACCAACAAATAAAAGGAAACTAAATGTATGTAAAACCTAAATGCATTGGCATTTAGGCAAGAATCCTTCTGGTAACATGTATTTGCATACTTTGAAGTTGTACATGTGTGGGTCTTGTTTTAGATGGAGCACAAGGGGCTATTCACTAGGCCCTTGTGCTCTGTTTAAAATCTCTACCCAGGAGCTGTCAGATTCCAGAGAATGTTGCTGGAGGCATTTAATGGCTGTGGTAGTGGATGGGGAGGAAAATGACCAAGCAGCAGGAAACTGCCTCTCATCTCCACTCTAGTTCTCTAGATGGAGGGAAAGGAAACTATGACTTCTGATCTTCTTCTCTCCATCCAGAGAACAGCAGCAGACCTGGGAGTCAGTCCCCTTCTGTTTGGCTGCCTCCCTCTTCCCTTTCCCCCAGCCATTTTACAATCACAACAATGCATCCCAAGACTCAAAAGCTGCCTGGGGGAGAGAGAGGTGCAGAGCTGTATGAGCAGAGCATTACACTTCATGTGTATGATGTCAGCTGTCAGCCTTTGACTAGTTTATGCAGGTGATTACTTACTATATATAAACAAAACAAAGAGAAGGAGGAATGTACAACTGAAAACCTAAAACTTTAAGAACCTTAACATGTCTCAGAGTGACCAGTGGTTTGTCAAAGCATCCCTACAAAGCAAATTTACAAAATAATGTAATATGAAACTACAAAGGAAGACTGGAAAGTGAAACAGCTCAATTGCAATATATCCATAAATTCCATTCCATCAACAGTGGCTGAACAGACAGAATGGTTTCCTGACAAACTACACATATTATAACACTATATAATAGACCACTTTATCACATCTCCTTTCTGGTTTCCTGCTTGCACATACCACATTCCCAAACTCCCTCCACCATTTCTTCCTGCCTTTGTCCCTCAACAACCATTGTGAAAAACTGAACTTGTCATCTTATCACCATATCCACAAGTTTCACATTTCTATTATTATTCATACAGTTTGCTTACAGCTTACAGTTGTAAACCGCTTAGACAGTGCTTAGGTGGTATGAAGTGGTTTATAAATGAAGCTTGTTTGTTTTGCTTATAAAGGTCTGTTCCTAAGCAGTATTTCACTCTATGCATCTAAGGAAGTATACTATGGCCCAAAACAGGCAGACAGGAAGGAGTGGCACTGGGGATGGGCACGCAGATTATGAATGACCACAGAGTGGTCATAAGCCACATGGAAAGTGCACTCAGCTGGCAAAAGCTGAGACTAAAAGGAGCAAGGAAAGTCCAGCCTTTCCAGCATCCCATTTGGGACTGTGGCAGTGGCCCAGATTGGGACCAGACTGTGTGGTCACTGTAATCCTGCACTGATGGGGGGGGGGGGGGTGACTGGGGCTGGAGCAGCCTCAGGCTATTCCAAGCTGCCAGTCTGCATGGCCCCATGAGTCTACAAAAGGTTATGCTACAACTTCTCTCAATTAATCTCAAATGTGCTACAAGATTCCTTTGAATTTTAAAATTTAGCTACACACAAAAGTTACTTAAGGCCATCATTACAGAGAGTTAGACGATGTACACTGAAAAGACAGTGAATTCTCTCTCTATAAAAATCAGGATCATCCAATGAAATTGATTAAGAGGCTTGATTAGGAATTGATTAGGAAAAATAAATACTTCTTCATGGAACACAAGATGTTGCACAGTCCGTAAGTTTAAATGCTCTTTAAAATGATTAAATACATTCACTGGAGGCAGTTCTATTCTTAACTGTAAAATTAGGTTTCTGAAAAATGTTCAAAGACAATTTCATTCAGATGATCCACAATAACAGGGGCTTGCTGTTTCTAAATCAGCTTGCTTGTAAGGTCTCCAGAGACATCTGACAAAGGAAAACATTTCAGCAAGCTAGCTAGGTATAGAACTGCTTTCTCTGGAAGTTTCCAGGACAAAAAAATGGATACCATATTGAGTAAGAAACATGCCTTCTTCAGCATCAAGGCAACACTAAAAATGTCTCAGAAGAGATAACCATTGCTGTCTGTTGTAAATTACATTTTGCTTCCACAATTTATGTGAACATTTGACCAGCAATCATGTGGCAGTTCTCCCAATGTTACATGGTGCACTGTGGTGCAATTTTAGAAATTGCCAAATGGAAACTCATTCCTCATTTTTGTCCAAGCAGATACACAGTTATCACACAGATTTACTTGTGTTGCTCTTAATTGAAAGGCTATTTCAGATTCACTAGAATACACATAATGAAAGCTACCTCTGGCATGGACTCAAATACAAGGCAGACAGTAGTCTGTGTCTGAATCTTCTTCACATTAGCCATATTCCTTTTGACTTTGTCCTTGTAATGCTTCACACTGAGAGGAAAATTTCTGGCATGCTGCGGAGAAGGACAAATGGCTGTCATTAGCTGAATCACCTACAAGCCATATCCCAAGGTTGTAACAGGATGCTAACAGAATGGCTTTAGTTTAAATTTCTTTTATCAGTACTGTATAACAATTCTTCCTTATATGGCCATGTTTTATTTGGTTTTAGTGTTAGAACTATGACTTTGGAGACCAGGGTTTGATTTCCCCACCATGTCACATTCTCTCTGCCTCAGGGAAAGGAAATGGCAAACAACCTCTAAACAAATCTTGCCATGAAAACTCCATGATAGGTACATCTTGGTGTTACCATAAGTCAAAATCAACTTAAAAGCACATCACCACCACAATCACAACTTCTTCCATATCTCCAATTTTCCCCCCCACTAAGGTCTGGGATTTCAGTGGCATTGGAAATGTAAACATGAGCAGCTACCTCAAGGAAACAATAGAAGGAGCATAGTATCTCTCACTGTCTATTACCCATATTAACTTGATTAATGTAGAAATTGAGATGTAAATTAATGGTGATTAAAAGCTTGAATAGAATGAATTTAAGGGACTGCCATCACAAAATAATGGGCACAAAGCAAAGAGCAATGATGCCAAGAAGAAACAACTAGGAATATATATCTCAGGTATGAAAGTTGTGTAAAAAGCATGTTGAAATGACTAAATGCATATTCCATACAATTCTGTTTGCAAGGGGGGTTCACATTATCTTAAACAAGTCTTAACTGAGAATCACAGGCTTGATCCAGCATTCCATTACTGGGCTGTTAGCCCTGATACGATGGCATTACAGTACATGCAAATGAGAATGAAAACCCCAATTTCATATCAGTGAGCTAAAAGTCAGAAAGACCTTCATTTTGCAATTAGTTTCATGTAGGACAGGGTCAACCTAAATTTCAAGGGAAGTTACTTTTCTATTGCTAATAATGTTACCTATCTTGTATTATCCTTTGTTCTTGGTTCCCACATGTCCAAGAAGGGAAATGGCCTCTGCATGCATTGATATCCCTGATCTTAGACCATCTTAACTGACAACAGAAATAATATCTGAGGCAACATGTAGGCCTGTGACTTTCACATCATTTTCTTCTCCTGTATGATTTTACACATTTTTGCCTGATGAAGAACCCAGTGAAACTTTGAAAGCTTGCATGATGTATTTTCTGCATTTTGGTTGGCCATTAAAAGTTTCACTCTTTTTGTGGAATTTGGCGTACATGAACTCCACTCCCCACACCAGAATATGTATTGAATTTTCTTTTCCTATGCAGTCTCTGTTTCAGAGGAAACAAGTAGCTGATTGTGGTTGATAGCTGTGTTAAAGCTAGGCTGTCCATAAAGGGAAATTACTTTTTAATCTCTTTTCTTCATATTCGCAATCCCTTTCAGATAAGCCTCTATCTATTATCTTTTATCTGGCTTTCATTTTGTTCTTACTGACAAATTACCCCAACTGTACGAATGGAACACAAACCAATACATGTTTCTGATCATGAGACATCCCTTTTTCCATGTAAGTGGAATTGGATTGCTCAATGTCCAGAAATAGATCTACTGTATATACTCATGTATACATCTAGAAGTTTTTGGTTAAAAATTTGACTCCAAAAATTTGCGTCGATTTATCCATGAGTCAGTGTAAGTACTGTACTGTACTTTAATGCTTATTAAAAAGGTGAAAGGCAAGAGTATCATCTATTCTGGAAGCACTCAAACCCCCTTTTATATTCTATCATCCATGAAGCCATTAGTATGAGCACAAACAGTAATGCCTGCTGGAATTTTGTGTTTTCTGGCACTGTTTTCCTTTGCTTCATCCTTTGCATCCTTTGTTACACACCCCTAAGTTTTAGTCTTGACTTATCTATGAGACATATCAAAATCCATAATTTTGGCCCCAAAACCTACCCTTGACTTATACATGAGGCCGACTTATAGTCGAGTATATGTGGTATAGGGCATGAGAGTCCCATCATGAGACTTAGCAGTGAGTAATTTATATTTGTTTGCCACAGCAGATTGAAAACTTGTATTCAGTCCATAGTTCATTTTTAATCCAATTTAAGCTCCTTTTCTACTTACAATAGAAGGGGGAATGAGGCTATTCTCTTGTTTAACTTGCATAAGGGAGATCAAGTTGATACTGTGTACTTGGACTTTCCATGAGCCTTTGACAAGGCCATTTAGTCAAAGACTCCCCCCCTCATAAAAAGGGAAAGAGGTGAGTTGCCCCATTATATAAAGAGAATTGTCCTTTCATAAATCAGCAACTGATCAAACTGAGCATTTAAAGATTCTGATGCACCTCCCATGGACTTTGGGGAGCTTGAGAAAGGACTTTGGAAGATGCTGGGAACCAACTCTACACCTTCTCTATGAAAGAAAGCACAACTGTCCTCATATAACTCTGCCTTGGATCAGCATGAGCCTCTTGGAAAAGAAGCATGATGACAGACTGGTGACTACAAACAATGTCTCTGTGTGTATATGTGTCTGCCTTCAAGTCACTGGTTGATCTGTGACCCCATGAATCTATAGTGTTTAGGCAAGGAATATCCAGAGGTGTTTTTGCCAGTTCTTTCCTCTGAAATACAGCTTAGCTTCCAAGATCACATGGGATCTGATGCCTTTACTAGATCACATTTTCTCCAGCTGGCTGCCTAATATTGGTGTTAATTGGAGTTTAATTTGTGTTTTCTTTCTTTTTGTTCTTGTTGACACATGGCTTTTATTCACTGTTATAAACTGTTGTTCACTGCATAATAAACAGCTTCATTTGTACCACAGAAGCTAAATTACTTCCAGGAAAAAAAACTTATCCACCACAAACAGTGGGGATTCCTCAACCAAATAAAGCATTCTATCTACCTGCTGGAGATGTGAGGTTGCTATCACAGTGTTTGTAATTCAATATCTTTTCCCAAATAATTGAGGTTCTGAGAAGATAACTTTATAAATATTCCCTATTCACTTATAATCCTCTACAAATAAAAAAATGGAATTTGATTAATAATGACTGCAGATGTATTCTATGACTAACCTCCTGTACACAACAGCCTGAAAGGCTGGCTGGGGGGTGAGGTTGGGGTGTAGCGTCTATATGATGCATGCCCAGGCTCTGCCCCCAGGGCACCATGATGCTGGGTGCCACACCACACATGTGTGGCGTCAGAGCACTCCTCTGGCACTGTGTACATACGAGACAGCACCAAAGGAGCACCGCCAAGCCACGGAAACACGGCCATGACGCACTTTCCTGAAACAGGGGCAGCTTTCACTGCTGTCTGTACAGCCCCTAAGTCAGAATATATGCTTGTATACATACTGTGTTTCTTCTAATAAAGGAAACATCTGTATGTCAATATAACAATAATTAGAAATCAGTGGTTTAAAAAAAACACTTTGGCGGGTTATAGACCGCCCATTTGGGGCGGGCTGCACCCGCCCCTTTCCCCAGTGTATTGGGGCCTCAGTTGCCAGAACGGCAGCCGCTGAGGCCCCGATCCGCCGCTTTTCAGGCTGCGGGGAAGCAGCAAAACGCCGCTTCCCCGCAGCCTGAAAAGGGGTGTCCCTGCGGCTTCAAGCCCCAAGGACACCCTGCGGCGGCAGGGAGAAGGAGAAAGGGACCGTTTGGCCCCTTTCTCCATTGCTTCGCTGGGCGCAGCCGTCTGAAGGCTGCACCCAGCGAAGCAAAGCGCTGCCGCAAACCAGGAAGGAGCTCCGAAACGGAGCTCCTTCTTGGTCTGCGGAAAGGGCGCCCTAGGCGCCCTGCCGCGGAGTGAGGATGTCACGTCCACGCCGCCCCGTGTAGAGGCGGCGCGGCCGTGACGTCCTCATGACGGCGGCCGTCTGGAATGGCTGCCGTCATTTTTTACGCACAGAGCGTGTATTAGGGTTAGGGAGGTGCAGAAGCACCGCACCTCCCTAACCCTAGTACGCGCTCCGCGCGAACTATAATGGCGGTTTGTAACCCGCCATTGAGAAACAAACAGTATCTCTGGAACTAGCAGAGATTAGTATGAGTGCAATACAAACCATCATTAAGAATTCAGACAAGACTGACCACATCCAACTTTAAAAAGTTACTTACAGTACTAGCAATAAGAGACCAACAAAAGATCACTAAAGAAACCAGATCTTGTGACAAACAAAAATTCCAATTCTTTCCCTATGGCAACGCTGTAACAGAACCCATTAAGGTCATTCACAACATTTGGGTTGATTCACACATAAAGCAAACAAGCCCAGCTTTATACAAAAGAATACACAAATATATAGCAAACATCAGATATGGGAATATTCAAAACCAGTAGGTGTATGTTCCAGTGTTTCATGACACTCTATATCTGACCTTACAATGGCCATTCCTAGGTAAAAGAATTACAGTGAGAGATTACAACAAGTAATCACTGAATTAGCATTGATCAGAAGATTGAGTTCTATCTCAAGGTATTTGAGATATAAGCTAGAATGTATTTGAAGGACATAACATTGCTAGTAAAATTTCTCAACTCACTGTTTGAGTTATCTACCAGCCAATGGTAGAGGCACTATAATGTATGTATTTTCTTACTCTTTCATTTTACTGTCTAACAGCCCCTGCCAACGCTGCATGTGCTCATCTGGTTGACAGAAGTTCATGACATAATAATTTTGTTAATGTTTTTAACATGTCACAATACCCCCAACCCCATGGCCCAAATACCCTAGAATCAGATTCCACCTGATTGTGGAAGCTAAGCAGGATTAGCAATGGCTAGTACTTGGATGGGAGACCACCAACAAATACCAGATGCTGTAGAAGAAAGAGCCAGTATGAGGAAGCATAGGGGAAGTTATATGGGGGGAGAAGAGGTGAAAGAGGAGGAAGGGAGTTGACCAGGATTTGTGGAATCTAGCATAAAACATATCCTGTACAAGCACAATACATATAGGAAACAATCTAAGCTACACTTAAATTACCATTCCAACATTATGACATTACTATTGCAACTACTTAATTAAGTTATATCATCTTTAGTACACATATTATTGCAAGGTGTAGGCAAAAGTTACAAATAGTTTTTTGACTCACTGAGAATAAGTGACACAGAATAAGACAGAAAGGAAAGACATATGAATGCGTACAAGTGGACTTACATCTATTGTGACTTTGCTACACAAGATGAGAGTACCAGAACTACACATGCACAACTGTAGTTTTACAAATTCCTTTGCTATTTAAAGCCTTTGAGAGGAAAGAGGATAGTTAATGATTACCATGAAGATCACACAAACATCAGAATAAGAACCTTGTGATTACTGAAACCCAGTCTTTTTAATTTCCTGTACAGATTATAAGATCAAACTCTCCAGAAGCAATCAAAGATTTGCTCCTTTTAGTTGTATTTACAGTTGTACTTCCTCATGTCTTGAATATTCAAGACTCCAAGCAAAGAATGTGTCTGTTATCTGCATATCTTCAGCACAAAAACTTTAGCTGTAGCCTAACTAAAGGAGCTTATTGCATGTATTATTAAACTGACTTACTTCTATCTGGTTTAAGGGTTAATTCGGGTGGCACCCTGATTTTATCACATGCTTTTTATCACCGAGATTGCTGCCTGAATACAGCCTGGGTCCATCCCCACTTGCAGAGCCACTCCAGTGGCCATTTTCTTAAATTGGAAAACTCCCAGATTTGAAAATAATAATAATAATAATAATAATAATAATCCTACTTTTCAGCCAAAAGGCTATCAGAGCGGCTTACAAATTGTTAATTAGACATTTCCCTGCCCTCAGGTTTACAATCTAAAGGGACAAGACACAAAAGGAGAAGGGGAAATGTCCAGTAGATCTTTTCTCCCTCTAAAGCCCAGGAAAAGAGCCAGGAAGAGCAGCTCTGCAAGGGGAGATAGCCCAAGATGTATTCAGGTGACAATTACTACACTAAAAAGTGTGTGATAAGATCAGGGTGCCACCCGAATTAACCCTTAAATCAGACAGATTAAACCAGTTAAATAATACATGTGGTAAGCCTCAAAGTTAAATTTTGCGGAAACTGCTTCACTTTTGCTGGATGATACCCAGTGAATTTATGTTGTGTATCTGAACAATAAGGGGCCTAAATAACCTAAAGGCATCAGCTCCTGCCTGATCTTGGAAGCTCAGCAGGGCTAGCACTGGTTAGTGCATGTATGGGAGACCATCAATGAAGACCAAGTACTATAGGCTATATTTCAGATAATGAAACTGGTAAAACCACCTCTAAGAATTCATTGCCTGAGAAAAACCTTTGAAATTTATGCGATTTTTGTAAACTGACAACTTGAAGAAACACACACACACACACACACACACACACACACCTGATCAATAGGCAGATATGGTTTCAGGGCCATCAGCCATAACCTTCATAACCAGTGCTGAAGGGAGTTATTGTACAAAAACTCTGAGAAGGACACTGTTGCACACAGTTACCCAAACATCAGCTTATGCATGTAGGCTTCTATGCCCCAAATTTTATTTCTATGAATGCAATCCATTTGATACTTTCTCTAAATTGGTTTCTGGTCCAACTTGTCTACATAGTTCTGGTTTATTAGAAGAGGAGTAGGTATCCCTACACTTTTCAGATGTTTTGGAGTACAGTTCCCATAATCCAATACCACTGGCCAAGCTGGCTAAAAGTGTTGGGAATTCTAGTCCAAAATATCTGGAATACACAAGGCTGCCTACCTAATACTGCATCATGAGAAAATGTTAGGGCCCAAAAGCTTACAATCCAAATAAAACAAACTCTCTACTTCCATGAGTAAATACCTATTGGGTAAACTGGACTTGAACAAATGTTCTCAGGCCAAAAAATTTACAAGCAATCTAAAGGGACAATTCAACAACATCAGCTCTGAGTTAGCTGAGTCCTATAGTGGCAACTATAACTTGTAATGAAGCCACACCCACCCACCTACACACATACACAGAGAGAGAGAGAATTACTATACTAGAATTCAAAGATATGCCTATGTTAGTCTGGAAAATCAGAGTACAAAGGGATGTTATAGCAACGGGGGGGGGGGGGAGCATCTGAGAAAGTAGATTTAAGTCTACAAAAGTTGGTGTTTCCAGCTTCTTTCTTTCAGTTAATCTCAAAAGTGCTACAAGATCCCTTTATAAATTGATCCATTCCTAGATATCTGTTAGAGTCAAGATGGTTGACATCTAGAAGTAGGGAGAGATATGAAATGTTGGAGAATAAAAGGGAAGTGAAGTGTGGCTGGAGAATAAAGGCTGGAGGATAAAGTTTTGGGATTGAATAATAGTATGGGGTAAAAAGAGGTATGCAGCGAGAGGATGGGATGGGAGAATTGCAGGTAAAGAGAGATTGAGAGGTTAAAAAACTATATTGGGATTAGCACAATTTGAGTGTATTTGTAGAGTTGTCTCTGTATTTGAATAAATGGGAAGGCAGGTATACTCTAAAGACACTAGATCTTGAAAGTAAGGTCAGCTCTGGTTAATACTTAGATAGGATATTACACAGTGTGTTTACAAAATGTGAAATACTGTGTATATTCATGAGGATGGTGGGACAGTGTAGTATCCAATGCCAAACTGCCCAAAGATGCATGCTTTTACCTGAAAAGGGAGGCTTAAACTGAATCTATACTGCAGAAATTATCCACTTTGACACCACATTAATTTCCATGGCTCAGTACTATGAAATTCTGGAAACTGGAGTTTTGTGAGACATTTAGGTCCAAAACACACTGCATAATCCAGTTTGAGACTGCTTTAACTGCCCTGGCTCAAGGCTAGGGAATTCTGGGAACTGTAGTTCTGAGACACATTTAGCCTTCTCTATCAGAGAGCTCTGGTACTGCAATAAACTATAATTCCCAGGATTCCCTAGCACTGAGCCAGGGCAGTTAAAGTGGTCTTAAACTGGGTTAGTTCTGCAGTGTGTTTTTGACCTTAGCCTTCTGTCTCGGAGAGCTCTGGTGCCACAGCAAACTACAGTTCCCAAAATTCCATATCACTGAGCCATGCCAGCAAAAGTGGTTTCAAATTAGATTATTTCTGCAGGGCAGACATTTGTATTGATGGAGATCCATCAATACCAAGGAATATTACATTCTGATTCTCTCTTCTATCCAGCTGTTGGAGGTGTGTAACAGAGTCGTGCTGGAAACTGGACAGAAACCTAAGATGAAGGAAGGAAACACTTATGAGGGAAACTAAGACAATCCCACACCATGGGATCCAAGTAAATAGTTGAGTAATGGTGTAATCTGAGTCCCATCAGACAATCAAGTCAGTGCTTACACAAATGCAGGTTTGGACTGAGGCCCTATTCTTTGTCGTGTTCCAGAAACCAGGTTTAAAAACAGCTGCAGTGGGCTCTTGGTATCCACTGGGATTTGGTTCCAGGGCACTCTGTGAATACTAAAAGTTGTGGATGCTCAAGTCCCATTAAATACAGGGGATAGCAAAATGGTGTCTCTTATGTAAAATTGCAAAATCAAGGTTTGCTTATATATATATTTTCTTACTCTTTCATTTCAAGCTGTGGGCCTTAGAAACCATGGATAATGGATCCATGGTTACAGAGGGTTGACTGTATTTGTTTATTTAGCTGTGAAAGGCTAAACATCAAAGAAAAGTGGGAAGCAAGGAAAAGGGTAAGCCAAACTGAAAAAAGGTTGAAATTTAAATGCACAATAGACAAGTGAAGAACAGAAGAATGGCTACTCGATGAATTCATCAGTTGAAAGAAAATAAATAAGGAAAGGTGTCATGTGCATGTTCATTTTTAAAAAGGCTTTGTGGGATTTTTACTGAGATTAAATTCTGCAATCTGCTTTGAGCCGCTAGAAAAAAGAAACTAGAAATGTAAATAGTAACAAAAATCAATCTAATCATTTCAGAACTTATTCAGGTACCACCCCACTGCAATGCTGCAATTCGGGCAGCAGTTCATCAGTAAGAGAAAGCTAGCATGAATCTTGACAACAGAATGGGCTACCTCAGATGGATCTTCTTTGCCAGTATATAAAAAGAATTTGAACACCCTGCAAAGTGCTTTTGTTATGTATTCATGGATGGTGAGGAGTAGACTAAGTGGCCCTTGCAGTCTCTTCTAACTCTGTGATTCTATGACCATGAAAAACAATTTTCATTTTTTGAGGACTTCCTTACTGAGCTGAGACGATAATGTTAATACAAAGATCTGTTATCACTTTCAAAATGCAGTATAAACTACCAACCATGCAACCACTGTATTGTCAGCAGTGTGACAATATTATACAAACTGCCTACACAAACAGACCAGCCTTTTTATCAGAGTACAGTCGGCCCTCCTTATCCACGGATTTCTTATCCACTGATACAAGCATTCATGGCTTTAAAATATATATTTTTTAAAAAGTGTAAATTCCAAATAGCAAGCCTTGATTTTGTCATTTTATATAAGGGACATTATTTTGCTATGCCATTGTATTTAATGGGACTTGAGCATTCATGGATTTTGTTTTCCACAGAGGGTCCTGGAACCAAACACCAGCGGATAACAAGGGCCCACTGAACATTATAAAAGGTATATCTTTATTTTTCTAGTTCTCCAGCTATCTTTCTAACCTGGCCTTAAAAAAGTTAAAACGAAACGATGGGGGAAAATTGGGGAACGAAAGAACAGAAATTGCAACAGCTTCAGAGGTTATATACACACAGGGAGGCAAAAAGGTCATAGTAAATTTATAACTTGCCTTGATCTTCTAGAATTCGGTACAAAATAAAAGTGTTCTAGAATTTGTCACAAAACAAAAAGCAATGTTTGATTACCTTTTGGTTCTTCCTCAATACTATCAGATAAGAGGAACAGAGGTACTTATTCTATAGTAATAAAAATCAATCTAATTAGCTCAGAACTTATTCAGGTACCACCCTATTGCAATTCTGCAAGTTCTGTACAAGCGTAATAAGCCTTTTTTTAGATTGTAAGCCTGAGGGCAGGGAACCGTCTAACTAAAAAGATTGCATGTACAGCGCTGTGTAAATTTACAGCGCTTCATAAATAAAGGTTAATAATAATAATAAAAGAGAGAACCCAGCTTTTGGCTCTGGAGAATATCATTTCAAGGACAGGTCAGTTATAAGTTCTTCCCCAAGTCTTTACTGTTACCTTTGGCAGAGGTGGGAGTATGGTAAGTCTTATGACATAATAAAATATACAGATAATGAAGTATCACATAATGAAATGCATCAGATCCTCCACTTTCTGGACAATTATATAAGATAAAAACAGTATGATCCAGGTATCACAATTATGAGTAGCAGTCAGATGCTATCAATTACTATATTTTTATGGGAGGCACTGAGCAATCTTTTAAAAGGAAGTATATGTACACTCATGTAATTAAGAGTCCCAGGGCTCACTGAAATAAGCCATCAGAGTTCAGTTGATACTAACTGATAAAAACTTGATACAAGCTTGATATATGAAGGGAATGCTGTGGATATAGAGTACCTTGATTTCAGTAAAACCTTTGACAAGATCCCCCGTGATATTCTTGCAAAGGAGCTAGTAAAATGTGGGCTAGACAAAGCTACTATTAGATGGATTTGCAATTGGTTGACTAAATTAACCCAAAGGGTGTTCACCAATGGCTCATCTTTAGTGACTAGTGAGGTGCCACAGAGTTCTGTCCTGGGTCCAGTACTATTCAACATGTTTATCAATGACTTGGATGATGGAACAGGAGATAAGCTAATCAAATTTGGAGAGGGTACCAAATTAGAAGAGGTAGCTAATAACCCATAGGATAGGATCAAGGGCAGGATACAGACTGCCCCTTTGAGGCGGCCTGCACCCACCCCTTTCCCCGCCAGATTGGGGCCTGGGCATCCTCAGCGGAAGCCCAGAGGCCCCAATCTGCCGCTTCTCCAGGCCTTGGGGAAGCGGCAAAACACCACTTCCCCGCAGCCTGGAAAGGGGTGTCCTTGGAGCTTCACGCCCCAAGGACACTCCGACAGCTGCGGGGAAGGGGAGAAAGGAGCCACTCGGCCCCTTTCTCTTCCACATCACTGGCACGGTCGTTTAAAGGCCATGCCAGCAATACGTGTGGCAAAAAGGAGCTCCATTTCAGAGCTCCTTCCCAAAATGCTGAAAGGGCACCAAAGCGCCCTGCAGCATTGCGGGGACATCACACCCACGCTGTGCCATTTGGCTGCGGCAAGGCTGTGATGTCATAATGGTGACACCTGTGTATACAGGGCACCGCCAATATCACGCCACCATGACATGCTAGGGTTGTGGGGTGTGCGGTGGCGCCGCCCTCGGGCAACCCTAGCATGTATCCAGGCCAGCGCAAAGTGCCAAAATTAATACATTTTAAAGCTGGGCCAAAATTAACAAAATGAATTTCAACAGGGAGAAATGTAAGGCAGTAAAAAAGCACTTAGGCAGTAAAAATGAAATGTGCAGATATAGGATAGATGACACCTGGCTCATCAACAGTACATGCAAAAAGGATCTAAGAGTCTTAGGCCCGAAACAGATGGGCCAAATAGAGTGGCTTCCAGCTGCTTCAGGGCCGTGGTGTTTAGACAATGCACATCTCACTGAAGCAGCTGGAAGCCTGAGACTAGCTAAGGTGGCCTGAAGCTGCCAGCAAAAAAGCCAATGAAATTCTAGATTGCATCTATAGAAGCACAGTGTCTAGATTGAGGGATGTTATAGGGACCCTCTATTCCGCTTTGGTCAGACTTCACCTGGACTATCTGTCCAGTTCTGGGCACCAGAATTCACGACACAATTCCAGACCAAAATGAAAGGTCTGGAAACTATGCTCTATGGGGAGTAGCTTAGGGAGCTGGGTATGTTTAGCCTGGGAAGGAGAAGGTTAAGAGGTGGTATGGCACCTATGTTTAAAAAACTGAAGCAATGTCATATTGAAGATGGAATACACTTATTTTTTGCTGCTCCAGAGACTAGGAGGTGGAACAATGGATTCCAAAACAGATTTCACCTAAACATATATGCAAAGATATAGGACAGATGACACCTGGCTTGACAACAGACAGGCCAAATAAGGCAGCTTTGAGTTGTCTTATCCAGTCTCAGGCTTCCGGACCCTCCAGGGCACATGTTGTCTAAACATCATGCTCCTGATGCGGCCAGGAGTCACTCTATTTACTTTCTGACAGTAAAAGCTGTTTGACTGTGGAATATGCTGCCTTGGAATGTGGTGGGAATTTCCTTCTTTGGATTTTTAAAAAACAGAAGCTGGATGGCCATCCGTAGGGAGTGCTTTGACTGTTTATTTCTGCATGGCAGGGATTGGACTGGATGGCCTTTGTCATCTCTTTCAGCTCTAAGATTCTATACAAAACCTTTTTGTTTTAGAATTACCATATATATTCAACTATAAGTCGACTTCATGTATAAATCAAGATTAGGTTTTGGGGGCCAAAATTACGGATTTTGCCATGACCCAGGGATAGGTCAACGGTAAAACTTGGAGGCTCCTTCAGTGTGTTTATGTATGCATATAGCAAGAGAGACTCTTATTGAGGCTTTTTGCTTCATCGTTTCAGCTTTCACTTCAGCCACAGGGACTCTAAAACAAACAGCAATATCAGTCACCCAGGACTCTTTCTGCTTGGATCCAGAGAGAAATAAACTCCTCTCCACTTGGCATGGGGAAATCTGAAAGAGCTGCTATCACATTACCATAGTGACCTATAAAGAAGTCAACCTGGGATTTTGGGGTTCAATTTTGGGGCATACATTTAGGATTTATAGATGAATATATATGATATTCCATCCTGAATGTTCTCAAAGGGTTTATTTGAAATCCCAAGTGTGTTACTGATGAAGAAAGCCAAACGAAAAAATTAACAAAAATTAGCTTTCATTTAACTTGTTTTTAATCTCTATCTCTATATTAAATAACATGACAATCATTAATTACATTGAATGCAATATCAAAAACACCACGAACTTTTTCTGTTTGCTTTGATAACACCACTCAAGGGAGGACTTATGTGACTCTTGCAGAAATACTATACAAGGAATTAAACGAAAAAGTAACCCATTCAGCAAATAGGTGATACAGCTAACACTGGATAATGCATTGGGAACTCAGCAGAAATTGGATCTGTCAAAGATTAAATAATGTTTAACACTGCCTTTATAATAATGATGACTAAAGAGCCAGTAATTCAAAAAGGATAGTTTTCATTAAATCATACAATCATAGAGTTGGAAGAAACCACAAGGGCCATCCAATCCAACCCCCTGCCATGCAGGAACACACAATCAAAGTACCACAAACAGATGTCTATCCAGCCCCTGATTAAAAACCTCCAAAGGAGACTCCATCACTCTGTGAGGCAGTGTGTTCCACTCTTGAACACCTCTTACTGTCAGGACGTTTTCCTAATGTTGAGGTAGAATCTCTTTTCCTGTAGTTTGAATCCATTGCTCCAGGTCCTACTCTCTGGAGCAGGAGGAAACAAGCTTGCTCCATCCTCAATAGGGCACCCTTTCAAATATTTAAACAGGGCTATCATGTCACCTCTTAACCTTATCTTCTCCAGGCTAAGCATACCCAGCACCCTTAGTCTCTCCTCATAAGGCATAGTTTCCAGACCCTTCACCAGTTTGGTTGCCCAGAACTGGACACAGTACTCCAGGTGAGGCCTGGCCAAAGCAGAATAGAGTGGTATTATTACTTCCCTTGATCTAGATGCTATACTTCTATATTATATTTGATGCAACCTAGAAGTGCACTGGCTTTTTTAGGTGTTGCATCACACTCATATTTAACTTGTGATCTACTAGGTCTCTTTCACATGTAGTCTTGTTAAGCCAGATATCCCCCATCCTATATCTATGTATTTCATTTTTTTTTTCTGCCTAAGTGCAGTACCTTACATTTCTCCCTGTTGAAATTCATTTTCTTAGTTTTGGCCCAGCTTCTAATCTATCCAGGTCATTTTGAATTTTGATCCTCTCCTCTGTGGTATTAGCTACTCCTCCTAATTTGGTGACATCTGCAAATTTGATAAGCATGCTGTCTGTTTTTTCATCCAAGCCATTGATAAAGATGTTGAATAGCACTGGGCCCACATTAGAACCCTGTAGCACCCAACTGGTCACTTCTCTCCAAGATGAAGAGGAGCCATTGCTGAGCACCCTTTGTGCTTGGATTGTCAACCAATTATAAAAAGGAGTAAAAAACAATAAAAACCAGAAATACTATACTAAGAATTAAATGCAAAGGTAATCCATTCAGCAAATAGGTGATACAGCTAACACTGGATAATGCATTGGAAAGTCAGCACAAATTGGATTGATATTCTTACAAACAACCTAGTAAAATGTGGGCTAGAAAGGAAAAAAAGAGTTATGATATATGTTCTTCTTGACACTTTAAAGAGTAAAATTTTTATTATCTGTTGTTTTTGCTGCAAGAGATTATTGTGCAAGATAAGATACTTAAGAAAGGTGTTTCTGCCACAAGAAACTATCATTCTAGAACCACTTCAGCCATAGAAACCACACAAACACAATATAATGATACATAAAAAATAAAATCATCTGTAATGTCAAAGGGAAATGCAGGGAATACATATAAACCTATGTCAGGTGCTTTTGGTTTACCACAAACACTGTGGACCTTATCACACTAGTGAAATCCCTTTCAGAAACAGGATTTAAACTAGATTTAATTAAAAAAAAACCTCATATGTTGGAAGTTTAGCACCCGACACTGCTGCAAAAGTGAAATAATGCAAAAATAAAGCAAAGGCAGAAGGGACAAAAATGGCAGCTTTCCAAAAGTAAAAGTTCCAAAAGTAAAAAGCTACTGTTTTTTTCCCATGTTACCTTCCATTTATTTTCATGTAGTTTCACTTTGTCAGTAACGTCATGTGATAAACTTCCTGCATTTGTGGGGTTTTTAAATTTTAAATTTAGTTTAAATCCTGTTTCTGAATGGGATTTTGCTAGTGTGATAAGGTCTTATGACAAAGTTGCATTTTTACAATTTTGGAAGACACACCTCAACTGAACAGTTTACTATATTTGTAGCTAAAACATATCATCCATTTCTAGTCCCTCCTCTCCATACTATTCTCCTTTAATGGAGTACAGAGGTTGTAGTAGTGGAGGGGAAACGGAAGTAGTGGAGGGACCACTATTAAACATTCACATCAAATACTCAAGGAGTTTCTAAATACCCTCATCCCTCCATATTTGCAGCTTTGATATTTGTGGATTTGATTATTGACAGATTTGATTAATATGTTCTCTCTCGGAATATCTCGGTCCTCCAGGGCAACTGTATGGTCAACTTTAACTAAAAGTTGCACTGAAAAACCTAGAGATTCTTAGAGAGAATACTCTACTAGGCATTTGTAGCTCCTCCAGTGCATTTTTATGGTCAGTGTCTGTTGGACGTTGACCATAGAGTTGCACTGGAGGACCTAGAGGTTCCTAGAGAGGTGTCCTCTCAGGTAAAAACATGGTGTTTTTGTTATTTGTATTTTTTCCATATTCATGGGGGTCTTGTGCCCCTAACCCTAGCGAATATGGAGGAACAAGTGTATTTTACCATCTAATGCTTAAAAATGCATCAGTCTGCTCATCCATCTGTAATTCCCACTTCCAATCAGATGATATTTGGGACAGGTAACTTTCAGGGAATGAGTATTCCTAGAAGTGCATCATACTGCCCCCTATGAGTCCTGTTGGCTCCCACAAACTTATCCTACCACTGATTTCCATAAATTCAGTAGCAGAACATAGTTGTTGTTGTGTGCGTGCCTTCAAGTTATTTCCATTTATGGCAACCCTAAGGTGAACCTATCATGGTTTTTTTTTCAAGATTTGTTCAGAGGAGGTATTCCATTGCCTTTCCCTAAAGCGGAGAGTATGTTACTTGCCCAAGGTTACCCAGGGGTTGTAGTTCAATGCTCAAACCACTATACCACCTGGCTTTCTTAGCAGAACTTAGGGCTGCAAAAATGAATAGGGAACAAATAAGCCCCAATGGCATGGGTAAAAACAGCCACAGCATCCATGGGTGCATAGCATACAAAGTTGTCTCTGTTGAGACAGAAAACTGCCCTCCTGGTTTCCATGCTGTTTGAGGCTGGCAGGACAACTTTCTCAGGCAATGAAAATGGCTTTCTCTGCCAAGTAAAATTTCCATAAATTTTGAAGCCATGGGTGAAAAAACAACAACACAAATTCTAGAAAAATTGGGAAAATGTGGTACAGTTGGCCCTTCTTATACACGGATTTTTTTATACACAGATTCAAGCATACACTGTTTGAAAATGTTTAAAAAAAGTATAAATTTCCAATATCAAACCTTGATTTTCCATTTTTTATAAGGGACACCATTTTGCTATGTCATTATATTTAATGAGACTTGAGCATACACAGATTTTGTTATACACAGGGGATCTTGGAACCAAACCCCAGCGTATAACAATGGTCCACTGTATTACCTTACTTTACAGATCAAAAATCACTTAGTTATTTTAGAAACATAAAATGCATTATAAACATAATATGATACAATTATGCAATTCTGCTTGCCATAAAATCATCATGTTTCATATATTAACAAAACATTTCAGTTAGACAACAGCTGCAAACTGAAGTCACTTTTTAAAACTGGTTTTGATTTTTGGTTTGTTTCAAATGAAGCTATAAAAGTCCTGAAGCATAAGGACCCTCTTTGATTTTGCCACTTTAATTAGAAGCAAATCCCAATAAAAACCAGAAGTTATCAACATTGGTAAAACAGAGAAATTAAGTTTTTTCTCCTCTGGTTCTCAACAGTGTCTTGCAGACACTCCACCCATCACTATGCACCAGTCCCCCCCTCCAAAAAAGTGCTGAATGCTGGCATAAAAAAGCTTTATGCTAGTATAGGTTAGCAAGAGCATTGCAGCTAAAACCAGCAGCATGTTAAAAACAAAACAAAACATACTACTGTCTATAAACCTCAAGGGAAACCAGCAGCAAAGAAGAAAAGCATTATGACCCACAAATACTTCAAAAAGTTCTTAATATACCTGGGAGAACAGACATCTGAGGTACACTGTGCCTCAAAGACCATAATGTGTCACCAAGAGAGCCAGATTTCAGCTGTTCAAATTTTCCTGTTTCACTGGGATAAAATATTAATACTTCAGTTTAAATCTCTGTATAAATACTAAGAAACACCTTACATTAAGAAATGCTGGTTCTTGTCTATACAGTAATGTATCTGTTTTCAGCAAACAAGGGACAAACCTTTTGTAGCTTGACTTATGCTCCTCCCACTCCAGATGCCACCTGAGCCCTGACAGTGAACTGGGCCACATCAAGAGTACCATCCATTGAGAAGGCTATTGCCTTTATCAACTTATTCAGTCCAACTAGTCATGGTCTTCCCAAGAGGAATTGCCCTCAGTAACTCCCTGGTCCAGAACATTGAAGCTCTAGCCATCATGAAGATTGAGGCAGCTACCCTGATGGCCAGCAAGGTAGCCTCATGCATCTTCTTGAGCACTGCCCAAGCTTTCTCCATTTGTGTGTGGGGTTCCGGAACTGATCCCCCACCAAAACAAAGGGCCTACTGTACAGAAAATCAACATGCAAGCTGATACAAAACTGCTATACAAATATGTAAAATCAACTAAATGCACACCTAGCACCAAACATCAAATTAAACATGACTTCAAACATATCACAAGGAGGTATTCAAACTTGTATGCTTCCAGACATGGCTTTTATTGTATAATGGACCTCTCCCATTTACATCATCATCATCATCATCATCATCATGTTTATTTATATACCGCTTTTCCAAATTAGATCAAAGCAGTGTACAACAGGAAGTACAATACAATAATCCAAAGTCAAAATAAAACATAACAGGCCTCTCTCCCCCTCAAGATGGCGGTCGGAAGGAGGGCTCTTTGTCTTTCCAGGCCAGGCCTCTCTCCCCCTTTACAAAGAGGGGGTGATCCAGACATTATCTTCTCTCTCTCTCTTTTCCATTAAAAATCTTCGAAGGGGGAATGTCTGTACAATGTCTTTTGATTGGCAGCCTTAGCAGCTGTTCACCTGGAAGCATCATTTATTATACTTAACAGTCCAGGCTAATGGGGCGAGAGAAGATAGAAGATTCACCAATACAGGGCTGGTGAGTCCACTTCTGATTTTACTGCTATGCCGTGTACACCTGTTCCAAGAGGAATAAGAGCTCCTTCATTGCTTTTTCTTTCAGAAGCTGGGTACTAGCAGAGCTTTCATTCCATTTGTAGCAACTGGACAAGAAACAGCAGTTAAATCAGGAGCTGATTTCCCCCCCTTGGATTGGTGGATTCACTGGTCTCCCATGGCTCCATGTAGTTCAATGGATCTACCCTAAATATATAACTATATCTGGATTTAACCATTACATAATAATAATAATAATTAATAATTTGTTTTATTTATATACCGCTATTCCAAAGATCATAGCGGTGAACAGCAAGTAAGCTAATTAGCAAGTAAGCTAATTTGCCCCCAACAGTCTGGGTACTCATTTTAGCGACCTCGGAAGGATGCAAGCCTGAGTCGAGCTTGGGCCCTTTTGCTGGTCTTGAACTCGCAACCTTGTGGTTTCGAGTGAATGGCTGCAGTACAGGCATTTACCCACTGCGCCACCAGGGCTATTAACATGGGCTATTCATAAAACTCTTAAGATGAATAGAAACATTCTGGTATTAGGTAAACCAGTTAAAACACATGAAACATGCTAAGCTTTTGTTATTATGATTTACACCTCCAGTGAGAGACCTGGGACTTCATCACATGCAGCTTCTAAACCCAACATAAAAGTTGTAGTACCTTGGCAATACTTATCACATGATGCTGTCTCCCTCATATTGCTGCCTTGTCCTCAAAGTGCTGTTAGAGCATACCTTGCCACTGATGGGGGAAACCCATCAATAAGCTCCCAGTTGTGTAGGTATAATGTTACTCCTCACGTGAAATAAACTATAGCTGCCCCTCCTGATTAAAAAACTTGGAGTCTGCAGTCTCGCCCGTTCACAGATGAAAAGCAGGTAGGGACAAAATGGTGTGTGTGTTTGAGGTGTGTGCATGAAAGCACACCGCCTTTGAAACCAATTATGACATTTTTCTGGATCTGCGGTGTGTGTGTGTCCAGAACAGATCCCCCACAAATCGGGAGGGATTAATGTAAACCCATGGCAGTTCCAGGATTGGGCAGTCTCATAGTGTCAGTGTCTCCTCCTGTTTCTCTCCCTTCTTCCCCTTGCTATTACAGAACAGCCTGTTTTGGCTTTAAAAAAATTTTTTTTTGTTAAATAAATATTGCACTGAAAAACAAAAGGCACGCTGGGCATTAGGGGTGTAGGGTGTGTATGTGCGGACTGTACCAGGCGACACTCTAAGATGGGGCAACACTACAGCTCCTCAAACATCTGCCTTTCAGCAGAAACAGGTTGTGGCATTCAACCTAGAACCATGGAATTGAAAGAGTCCACAGGTCCCTTTAAAATGCCAAAAGAATGGTGTGAGTGGGATGAGGGTGAGTGGTAGGAGATAGGAGAAGCCCTAGTTTTAAAATTTAAAATTTAATAAGTTTAAAACCATTGTAAAAAAAAATTAATTAATATTTTATTTTAAAAATTCTTTAAAAACATCACATTTCACAACTTTCACTTGAATCACATGAAACTATGTATATGTAAATGCATTTAGACTGTGCATATGATATTGTAATTTAAAGGTATAATTTTAATTTTGCTAGTTGTTTAGAGAGCCAGTGTGGCAGGGTGGTTTGAATGCTGGACTGCAACTCTAGAAATCTAGTTCAATTCCCAGCTTTGCCATGAAACCCACGGGGTGACCTTGGGCAAGTCACATTCTCTCAGCCTTTTGGAAAGCCAATGGCCAACCTCCTCTAAACAAATCTTGCCAAGAAAAGCCCCTTAGGGTCACCATAAGTCAGAAACAGCTTGAAGGCACCCAACAACAAACAAACAAAGCAGTTTATGTTACAACTATTACTATGACATTCAGTAATATACAGGAATTATGATTAATGAGTAACATTAGTACAAAAAACATTACTAAGGATGGGGTGTATGGAGTGGTATGGGAGGAGGCCAATGAAGGACACCATGAGTTACCACACCGGGTGATGCCAAACCTAGTGATGCCACAGATGCTGGGTAGACCATAGGGCAGGAAAGCGGGGTTAAGGACTAGGATGAAAGACAGCATTAAGGTCCAACAACAGCCTGGTCGCATTATTGAACAGGTGTGCTAAGGAGTGATCCCAAACGACTATGAATGTATTTCCTTTTATTAACATGATAGTAGTGAGAACTTATGTGTGATAAGGTCCAAGAGCTTACTTCACTTTAAAGGCAGGGAAAGAATGTCTTGGGTAGGTGAAATTATCCTCCCATTAATATATCACACAGTGGACAACAGGCAGTTTGCGGCCACATACAACTCATGCTATACAACCTTCTTAATTTGTGACCACACCATTGAATTCTAATAAGAAAGCAACACCAGAAAAAAAAAACTTCTCTTTCTTTAAAAAGCAAGTAGATTAAAGTAAACTTGTATTTGTCTTTTACCAAAACTGTCTAACATGGTTATTCTTCTGGAAACTAATGAATGCAGCATTTGACCTTGAAAGTACTTAACACTTAGGAATGAGAAACCTGAAATCTATGAATGAAAATCCAGGGAGACAACCTGATCCTTAACAGAAGACTCTAAAAAACAAAGGAAACTGCCTTGCGCCGGACCCTGGAAACGTCCCTTTTTGGACTACAATTCCCAAAAATCCCAAGTATGCATACATAATGCTAGCTGGGGGAAAGGGTGGATTCTGCAAATTCTTGTCAAAAAAGTAATTTTTTTCCATATATGTGACAGGAGAAACTAAAAAAAATAAATACACAATTATTTCTCAAAGTAAAGCAAAATGAAACCAACCTGATACAGGCATTGGGTTAATTTTCTAACAGTTTTATTATTAGTATTAATAAGTAGACAGCACCAGCCAAGTATCACTGGTTGGAACAGAGGGAAGTGAGAATCTGACAGTCAGAGCATACGGAATTTAGGAGGGGAAACCCCCCTATTAACTGCTAATGATAAAGATCTAAAAACAGTCATGAAACTGAAATGGTGAAATCCTTCTTAATTCTCTGAATCATTTTTAGTAGTATGTGAGGGAAATATTTCATTCATCTTCTCAGTGTAAAATCATGGCTTCTGTTTAGCTGTTTAGTGCATGTAGAAGATCACTTTCAATTACACTATGGATCAATCAGCCTGGAAAAACTAGTATCCACTTAGTCTGTACTCACAGTCATTGGGAATTTTAAGAGAAGCCACAAACAGAAGGCTGCAAAAAACCAATCCCACTGTAATTGTGAAAGCAGAAGATGGTTAAAAGCATTTCAATTATTCACTATTATGCTATCTTTACTTCCTATTGTCATATCCAAAATACATGACTTATTGCATGCATTTTAAAGTAATTATACTTGAACATGTATACAAAGTAATTTCCAAATCTAAGGAATGGCCCTGAGATTCCAGTTTGCCTTCAGAGAGAGGGAGAAGTTTCTTGGAACAGTTAAACTTTACTTTTGCTATGTATAGCTGTAGGCAACTGCTTTACTCTGCAATATTTCAACTGCTTTGTTCTGCAATATTTTGCTGGGCAAACAGGTATACAGGATGCAACATGGATCTGATCTACCCTACATTTGGACCTTCACATGTTTTGGTCTTCAGTTCACAGAAGTCTCACAAAGGATGATCAATGACAAGGGATGATGAGCTCTGAAGTTGAAAACCTAAGAACCACTGATCTCCCAAAGACAAGTAGTGCAAATAGATAAATTGAAAACATGGATCTGGAAGGAAACTTGGTCAGCAGGACCATCTAGCTTTCCAAGCATTTCCATCTCTTCTATTAAAATCTAGGACAAAAGCACTTTCTCAGCTGTCCTTTATGATGCCAGCTGTCATTGCTTTCATTACCCTTTTAAAATTCAAACAATGCTGGTCTCCCCAATGCTGTGGGAGGGAATTTTTTTTGGTTCCTTTTGGGACAAAATCCTAGCTTGTGAAAGTTTTACTCAAGAACAGATGGTAATAGCTTTCCTGAGAATGCAGGCATCAATCTTATGTAGTTTTACACATCTACGTTCTATTAAAATCAACTAGATTCACCTATATGTCAACATATATATATATATTTTATAATTCACACTTCTCAGCGCCTAGCAACAGATGGCAAATCAATCCACTTGGAAAATTCAAAATATCTGGAGCAAAACCCACACCAAGGAATTTATATATGTGTAATCTTCTCATGCCAGCATCTTATTGCAGAATTTGCATATTCAACACACAAGTCTTCCTTTCAAGTAACATCTACCTGTGCTGGGGGGGAAATGTAGAAAAGAGATACATGTTCAAGTATGCAAAGTGCTATCAGTCAGGTACACAGGGCAGAATCAATCTCTGTAATAAATGAGAACTGCAGAGGTCTCCCAGTGCATCATGCCCACTGCTAACAAGAAAATAAAGAAGCAATTCATTGCCTTTCAACACCAAATACCGCACAATGCAAACTCAAGATGCCTGTTCTGTCACAACAGATGGCCCGAATAGAAGGATCTTCAGGAAAGAACAGCAGTGTTGATTTGTTAACATTATTATCACAGCAGGTTGTTCTTTTTTCAGAGGAGTGATGTTCAACCATTTCAATAACAGCTACATTCAGCAAATCAAAAACCTGATGAATGACTGAAAGTTTTACTGGAACTTTTTTATCTAAGGGCCTTTGGGTCCTCTTTGTTCTCAGATGTGCTTGGCAGAACTTTACAAACCTTCCACCTACATGCAAATCATGAAAACTTTGAAGTGTTTTCTCTTTGAAAAGTTTTTTGGTAACGGCAGCTTGAGTAGAGATCACTAAGCTATGGAAATCGGATAGAGTACCAACATGGAATAGCTGGATTCTAAAAGTAAATGATTACAGAGAGTTAGATAGATTATCACGTAATGTAAAGAATTATCGTAAAAAAAAGGAGAAAGGAAGAATGGGAGAAGGTAGTGATATCATGGGGGAAAGATTGGGATCTAAATGTATCATATATTGAAATTTGAAGGGAAAATAAGAGATTTGGAAAAAGGATTTATTATGAGTAATTACATGATTACTCCTTCATTTAAAATTGTTATCTTGGCTATAAAATAGGTAAACAGATGAAGAATGGAAGAAACTCCTGCTATAGCTAATTTGTAAAGGGAAAACATTAATTGAAACTGACGTTATGTTTGAATTTAAGAAGGAAAGGTAGTATAGGCGTGCTAGAAGAGGAAATGCTACAGACATAATTATTAAATGAGAAATATTTTGGAATTCGTTTGATAACTTTTGATTGTGTTTAATTATAACATATAAGCAAGTGAAGAATATGGAAAGTAATTGTTATAAATTATTGTAATATGTTAATGTATAAGCATAATGTTATGGAAGCATGGGAATCGGAATACAGGTATGTAGAAGAAGTGAATAGACTTGAAACCCCAAATAAAGAAGAAAGTCGTTTTATTTGTTGAGTCGAAGGAAGCAAGAAGCCAGAAGAAGACGTGAAGATATGGTTTTTGGACATAGGATAATATATACACACTCACAACATGAGGAGTGTAATTTTTAATCTTTGTTGTTTTTTGGTGTACTGTATCTAAAATTTCTATATTGCTTGCTGATTATTTGTAGATTGAAACTAATAAATATTATGTAATAAAAAACAAGAAAGAAAAGTTTTTTCTGACTCTCAAATTTGTCCTCCCTGCACTTAGAAAGGGAGGATTTACTATCCAGAATCTGAAGGATCATCACCCTCCAGCCCCCCCTTACCATTGCAAAGGGGGGGGGGGGGGGGGACAAACCATGACCAATGGCATACTCTTAGCAGTTCCAAGAACAAAACTGCATATTAATAAAGCTACAGGCGTCCTACCAATTCGGAGTAACAAACCTTTTAAATGAGTAGCAGACATTTTCAGTGCCTATGCATCCATTGCTGGGGGTGGGAATGGAGGGGTCTTTGTGCTGAAAGGAAGGGATGCCTGTTCTGTTCTAATATTACAAAACTGTGTCACTGTGTCCGCACTGGAGAAATAATTCATTTTGACACCACTTTCACTGCCATGGCTCATTGCTATGGAATTCTGGGACTGCTGTAGTTTGCTGTGGCACCAGAGACCTCTCTGACAAAGAAGACTAAATGCCTCACAAAACTACACATCCCCGGATTCCACCGCATTGACCCATGGCAATTAAAGGTCCAAAGCACACTGCAGCAATAATCCAGTTCGAGATCACTTTAACTGCTCTAGCTCAGCGCTAGGGAACCCTGGGAAGTACAGTTGGTTGTGGCACCAGAGCTCTCTGGCAGAGAGGGCTCAATGTCTCTCACAAAACTACAGTTCCCAGAAATCCTAGCATTGAGCCAGGGAAGTGAAAGCAGTCTCAAACTGGATTGCAGTGTGTTTTGGACCAGAGAGGGATTGTTTCTGCAGTGTGGAGGCAGCCAGGCTCCCTTTCCCTCTGGGGCATATATATGTGTGTGTTGTTGTTGTTGTTGTTAACTCCCCTCAAGTTGATCAAGCTGATCCATGGTGAGGAGACATCTCCAAGACTCCTGTCCAACTCCTGCAAACTCATACTCATGATCTCTTTAGTAGAGTCCATCCATCTAGCATGCTGCCTTCCTCTCTTTCTACTTCCTTCTATCTCTCCTAGCGTTATTGGTCCCCCCCCCCAACGATTCATGCCTTCTCATGATATGTCCAAAGTACGACAACCTGAATTTGGTCATCTTAGCTTCTAGGGGGATTTCTGGCTTGATCTGCTCCAGGATCCATTTGTTTGTCTTTTTGGCTGTCCATGGGATCCTTAGCACTGTGCATGTAAAAAGGTAAAGGTATTCCCTGTTGACAAGGATGTATAGCAAAGGGGCTCGAAAAAATCTTTGTGATTTCTGTCACCAGTGATGCAAGTGTCCCCATCCAGAGGTAAACAGGGAAGAAGGAGGTGGGCAAGTTTGTGTCTGTATCTGTGTGTCTGTGCATCTGAGGAAGGAGACTTTAGGACAGAAACACATTGCAGAAAGAATGCAGTCTAAGACCAGTTAAACTGCCCTGGCTCAGTGCTGGGGAATCCTGGGAACTGTAGTTTGTTGTGGTCCCAGAATGTCTCACAAAACTACAAATACCTGAATCCCCCCAGCCTTGAGCCAGGGCAGCTAAAGCGGTCTCAGTCTGGACCATTTCTGCAGTGTGTTCAGTCTAGGAAAGCTCAGGCTGCCAACTTCTTTATTTCGGTTAGTCTGAAAGGTGCTACAAGTCCAAGTCCTCTCTCCAGTGGCCAAGGAAGCGCGCGTCCTTTCTGCAAAGGGCTTCTTCCCCTCTGCCTGGCAAACTGAACTGGCTCCGGCTGAGGGGGGGGAATCCCAAGGGGGCAGAACATTAACATTTACTCACTCGGAGTTGTTGTTGCTGCTGCTGCCGCTGCTGCTGCTGGGTGTCTCCTTGTTGGTTGCTTCCTCTCCTCTGTGGTCCTTTTTGGCCGGGCCCCAAGGCAGCTATCTCTCCCTCCAGCCGCCTCTCTCTCTCTCGGCGGCTCCCTTCCTTTTTATCTCCCTTTGTTACCGCCCTGGACGCTCCCACCTCAGCCCTTCCCCGCCACCCACCGCCTCCCCTGGGCTCCTCTCGGCCTCCCCAAGGGGGGTCCCCTCCCTCCAGCCCCAAGGGACGCCTGGCCCTGCCAGGCCGAAGGGGGCAGACCCCCAAGCCATCGCCTCCTCAGCCCAGCCCAAGCCCCCCGGACCCGGCTGGAAAGAAAGAGGGCGGTCTTCTATGCAAAACGGAGGGACAAAGGAGGGGAGCCCTGAGGGCAGTGCCTGCTGCTGGTCCAAGGCTGGCCAGGAGGAGGGCAAGGGAGGAGGAAGGAAGGAAGCCCCTTGGGAAAGGGGAGGAGGAGGAGCAGGAGGGAGCCTTCCCACTCCCTCAGCCCCCCTCCACTGCTCCTCCCTGGGTCCCAAAGGATGGAGGGAGGAGGAAGGACCCCCAAGGCAGAAGGGTCTGGTCCAAGGCCGGCTGCGGAGGGAAGGAAGAAAGAAGCCCCTGGGAAGGAGGGCAGGGGGTCGCCCTGGTCGCCTCCATTCCCTCCTTGGGTCCAAAGTGGTCTAACTAAGGCAGGGCGAGGAGGGGAGGGTAAGGGAAAGCCCCTCAGAAAAGAGAGGAGGAGGAGGGAGGGAGGCTTCACATCCCCCCAGTTCAAGCCCGCTCCCTCCTCCCTGGTCCCAATTCCTTGAGGGAAAAGGACCTCTAGGTCCCCGACTGGTCGAGGAGGGAGGAAAGAAGCCCCTCAGGAAAGGCTTCACACTCCTTCAGGCCTCCTTCCCTTCCCTTTCCTCCTTGGCCCCCATTGACTGAGGGGGAAGGGGCTGCGAGGGTACTGCCTGGTCCAAGGCCGGTGGAGGAGGCAGGGACGGAGGGAGAAGCCCCTAGGAAAAGAGGGGAGGGTGAGAGCTTTCCCACTCCCTCAGGTCGCCCTCGCCTCCATTCCCTTCTTGGTCCCAATGGACGGAGGGAGAAAAGACCCCCCCAAGGCAGCGTCTGGTCCAAGGCCGGTGGGGAAGGAGGGGGAAAGCCCCTGGAAAAGAGGGAAGGGTGAGCCGCCTTCCCCCTCCCTCAGCTGGCAGCACTAGGATGTTGTTGAGGCTGCTGGAGCGAAAGAGGAGGGGGGTCTGGCAGAGGGAAAGGAGGGGAGGGGAGGCAGTGTTGTCAGGAAACCTGGGGAGAATGGAGGAGCTCAGCAAGGAAGGAGAGAAGGAGGAGGGAAGCCTTCACATCCCCTCCTCCGTCCGCCGCCACTCCCTCCTGGATGGGAATTGATGGAGGGGGAATGGACCCTCAGAGCAGGGCTTGGTCCAAGGCAGGTCAGGGAGGGAGGGAGGAAAGAAGCCCCTGGGGAAAGGGGAAGGAGGGAAGGTCTCACACTCCCTCACTCCGCTGTTGCTCCTTCCCTGGTCCCAACTGACTGAGAGGAAAAGAGTCCCCAGAGTAGTGCCTGGTCCAAGGCTGATGGAGGAGGGAAGAAGCCCCTGGAAAAGAGGGAAGGAGGGAAGCCTTCACACTCCCTCAGGTTGCCCTCGCCTCCATTAATAATCATGAATAATAATAAAATTTTATTTATATCCTGCCTCTCCATAGGATTGAGGCATCTTACAACAGTGATAAAACACATACAGAATAAAAATAAATCGCATTATCCCCTCCTTCCTAAAATAACATCATAATAGTTATTGCATAAAAATAATACAGCAAATAAAATACCAATTAAATAATCAAAATAGTCAGAAACAATGAGAGGGGTATCTTGGGGTATTCTGTATGATGGTCTGTATCAGCGGGTGGCTGAGTAGATTACTCAGGGAAGGCCTTCCCCTCCTTGGTCCCAATTGACTGAAAGGGAAAAGGACCCCCAGGACAATGTCTGATGGAAGAGAAGAGGAAAGGAGCCCCTTGGGAAATTGGAGAGGATGGAAGCCTTCACATTCCCTCAGTTGTGAAGTTGAAGGCTTTCATGGCCAGCATCCATAGTTTTTTGTGGGTTTTCTGGGCTATGTGGCCATGTTCTAGAAGAGTTTATTCCTGACGTTTTGCCAGCATCTGTGGCTGGCATCTTCAGAGAATGCTGGCATGGAAGAGAGTTGGGTATATACCCAAATTATACATTACAACTGCTGGCAAAACATCAGGAATAAGCTCTTCTAGAACATGGCCACATAGTCCAGAAAACCCATAAAAAACTATTCCCTCAGTCCTCCTCCACTCCCTCCTTGGTCCCAACCGATGGAAGGAGAAAGGACCCCCAGGGCAATGTTTGGTCCAAGGCCGGCTGGCGAGGGGAGGATG
>NC_056524.1:225405910-225485572 GCF_019175285.1 Sceloporus undulatus | reverse complement strand
GAAGAGATGGAAAATGGGGGAGAAAGAAAGAAAGCCTCTCAGGTCCCCTCTGCCCTCCCCACCTTGCTCTCCAAAGCCCTTCTTTCCTCCCCTGACAGGGTGAGCAGATGTCCTCACAGCAAAGGAGGACAAACCACCGCCAAATGGAGGGCATTCCAGACAAATAAGAGGACATGGCCAAAGAAAAGCTGACTCATATTAATGGAAATGCATGTTCTTCTTAGTCATGCTGAAAACAGAGGGCATTTTGGAATTGCTCCTGGACAGAAGGCTGAAGTGGAGGACCTGTCCAGGAAAAGGAGGATGCCTGGTCAAAACTCATATAAATGTAAATGCATACTTTTCTTAGCCATGACCAAAATGGAGGACATTTGGAATTCCTCATGGATAGAAGGATGAAGTGGAGGACATTACTTGTAAAAGGAGGACATCTGGTCACCCTGAGCTCAAAACACTCATATAGGTGTAAATGCATGCTTTTCTTATCCATGTGTAAAATGGAGGACATTTTTGAATTCCTCCTGGACAGAAGGCTGAAGTGGAGGACATGAAAAAGGAAGACACCTGGTCACTCTGAGCACAAAACACTCATAGAAACATGCTTCTTAGCCATGCTCCAAATGGAAGACATTCAGGAAAATTGTAGGACATGACCAAATGAAAGCCCAAAGAACCCTATTCATCAAAATATAATAAAGCTTTGCTCTGGTGCCACAACAACAAACTGCAATTCCAACAGTTCCATAGCACTGAGCCAAGGCAGTTA
Source organism: Sceloporus undulatus (assembly GCF_019175285.1). Classification (NCBI taxonomy): domain Eukaryota; kingdom Metazoa; phylum Chordata; class Lepidosauria; order Squamata; family Phrynosomatidae; genus Sceloporus; species Sceloporus undulatus. The sequence continues at coordinate 225,484,806 of NC_056524.1, read as the reverse complement.
AAATGGTGTCAAACTGGATGGTTTCTGCCGCGTGGATGCACACTCCAGATTGGCTCCTGCTTGTCAACCTGAGCTCTCTGTGTTTGTGTATCTGTGTGTATATCTATGTGTGTGTCCAGGCTCTGGGCGGATGTGGCTCCTGCTGCCGTGCAGCCTTTGTCTCCAACTTCCCAGCTGCGGAAGAGGCAGCAGGAGCAGGATGTTGGGGCTGCTGGAGGAAAAGTGGGTTGAAGCAGGAGCATTGTGAGGAAATCTGGGCAGAATCGAAGGCTGCTTTGGGGTCGAAAGCTATGGTCCAGAGAGAAACGGGCGTGCTTTTGTGCATGTGCAAAGAGCCAGCGTGCTGTAGTGGCTTGAGGGTTGGACTTTGACTCTGGAGACCCTTCTCACCTTTAGAAACCCACTGGGTGATTTTGGCAAGTCACACTCTCTCAGCCTCAGGGGAAGGCCATGGCAAACCTCTTCTGAAGAAATCTTGCCAGTTAAACCCCATGATAGGTTCGCCTTAGGTTCACCAAAAGTCAAAAATGACTTGAAGGTGCACACAACAACAACAACCATATTGGATAGAGAGATCTTGTAGTACCTTTGAGACTAACTGAAGGAAAGAAATAGGGAAGATGAGCTTTCGTAGACTTCAATCTACTTTCTCAGAAGCATTTATAAATATTTATATTTCTTAAATATTTATTTTTATATTTATAAATGTGTTGGAGGAAGTAAACTGAAGTCGACGAAAACTTGTTGCCAAATTCTTTCAGTTAATCTCAAAGGTGCTACAAGATCTCTCTGTCCAACATGGTTTGTTGTAGTCTACTTCACCAGATGCATTTATAAATATAAATATAAATATTTAATTAATATAAATATTTATAAATGCATCTGAGGAAGTAGACTGAAGTTGACTGCCAATCTCAAAGGTGCTACAAGATCTCTCTATGTGTTGATTCTACAGACTAACACGGCTATATCTTTGAATTAAACCATATTGGAGTTAGTTTCCATGTAGAATGGTATGCATTGTAGTGAGAGAAAAAAATCAGTTCGATAGAACTAGATATGCTTATATAAATGACATTGCAGGGTAATATTGGGGTAGGTAGAGTAGGCTATTGTAGCCAAAGAGACATGTAAGCACTACAGAGACAACTTAATGTAACCAAGCAAACAACAAGAAAGGGAAAACAAGTGACATGACTGGCTTAGCAAAAGATAAGATAGGTTCTCCTTGGGGTCGCCATAAGTTGGAAACAACTTGAAGGCACACCACAAAAACAAGTTCAATAGTTCTGTCTCACCTTTGTTTAGGAAGGGGAATAGATCCAAGGGCATGTTGTTGTTTTTAAAGTCCACTATCTGTTGTTTTGGACAGCTATAACTGATGGGAACAGAGAATAATGGGGGGGGGGATACATGGGTGGGGAAATGGCTGCTAGGGTGCTAAGAGGATTAAATTAAAAGGCAAAACACACTCAAGATCCTCCTTTCCCAAATGCATTTTTTAGGGTCTTTCATACCCTTTTAAACCTTGGTAGTGGTGTGTGTGTGCCTTCTAGTCCTTTCTGACAAGGCAATTCTATAATAGGGGTTTCTTTGCCGCATTTATTCAGAGGAGGTTTGCCATTGCCTTCTGAGGCTGAGACAACGTGAATTCAAGTTAACGTTTATTGCACTAGCCAAAGGCCATGACAAAATGAGCTTATCAAAAAGTATAAAACATTTAACATTTAAAACAAAAGGCACAGAATACAAAGGACAAAAATGTGCAGTTAAAAATAGTTAACTGTTAAAAAGGACAAATGGAAAAAGAGACATCTTTCCTGGATATTAGTAAACAAATAAGATATAATCATAAAATCTAATTAATACTTGGTGTCTCCCTGGCAATTTATGGCAATTTTATTTAACTCTCTCTAATCTTTTTTGCAGCCATGGCAAAAAGAACCACTCTATGTGTTACATAGTCATTGGTGTCACTCAAAAGGAATTGGACCTAATCAACAATAGAGCTCCCACTTTTGTTTGTCAGCAAGGGTGTTGCCCAAGGTCACCCAGTGGGTTTCTATGGCCCAGCAGCAATTCAAACCCTGGTCTCCAGGGTCCTAGTTCGACATTCAAACCACTATGCCTCACTAACCTTATCACAGGATTTTCTTGGCAAGATTTGTTCAGAGGGAGCTTGCCATTGCCTTCCTCTGAAACTTATTATGTCTTGCCTAAGACCAACCAAAGGATTTCAATGGCCGAGTGGGGATTTGAACCCTGGTCTCCAGAGTCATAGCCCAGCACTCAAACCACTACACCAGGTTGGCATTTGTAGTCTCACTTTTTCAGCTATTTTTTAAAGGACCTGATTTAGCTCTCCTCCCACTTTTCCCCAATTGTCCTCAGTTTACTTCAGTTGTGGCCAACTGAGTTCCAAGTGCAAAAGTCAGCAAGGAGTAGAGGAAGAGTAATGTGGAATCTTCCCCTTCCCAGTAGGCTCAGGCAAAAGCAAACTGATACAGTGTCTCCTAGCCTAGTGTTCTTCCTCATCAATAACCTTTGCCATCTGGACCAAATGTTGCTTGGCCACATGTATCCAGTTTTCTTCTGTGAAATGTTGGGAGGGTGTGGTTGAGTTTGAAACAACTGTTGTGCTTGTGCTTGCTGCACACCTTCTATTATGCAAAGGAACCAGAGCGAATGATTTACATTTTGATTGGGGTGCACTGGCCACAACTAGAAGCCTTTTAGCAGTGTATACAGTAAATGACCAGCAAGTCTATTCCTGTGTTTAGCAGACTGTTCTTATTTCATCATCTTTCCTTGTGTTTCCCAGAGGAAGCCAATGTTGTCACTAGTGTACAGTACTCAGACTAGAGAGTGGGAATGGGGAGAAAGGGGACACTTTGCCTCCAAATGCCAACATGAGAACAAAATAATGCATTGTGTAAGGGCCAATCCTTTCAGTAATGTTTCGACAGTTTGCTTGTCCTTAATTTAGGTTCATACAGGCCATTCTATTCCCTCAAAATGTAGGGAAATAAGAGTTCTCTCCAAGCTGTGTCTATGTTGCTCAGACTCCTGTTTTTATTAATCTTTGTTGCTGTTCTGTTCTCAGACTGGGTGTAGTTCCAGGCCTCCCCAAGACTTGATTTGGATATCGAACATTTGACACCTGTAAGCTTTATGGGTGGTAAATTTGGCATCAGACTGAATACATCAGAGAAGTATACACCAGCCATTGCACTGATGGGGTTCAGTATTATAGCCACCACCACCTCCACCCCACAAAAAGACTCCCAGGGTAACCTACAAACCATTATTTTGACAGTCTCCAGCCCTGTGGTTTACAATCTAAATAAGACACAGCATTTAAAGAAAGAAGAGATAGCGGGGGGGGGGGGGGGGGCAGGATTAAGACCAGCAGATTCTGGCTGGTTATCTTCCCCTTAAAGACAAGAGCAATGGCAGTTGGAACAGGGAAGGAGGGAGGGCCTCTCATCTCTCACCAGCTGTAGGACCAAAATACAATATTCCCACTTGCCCATTTGCCCTGGATGGAACTGGGCAGATCCGGGTCCTCCCTCTCAAATCTGCTCGGAAACAAGTGCCCACTATGTTTTACCTCAGTTGGGGTAATTTACCCCTCTGAAGTTCACATTTGTGGTACTGGTTTAAAATGAAGGCTCCTTTGCTGTCAATCAAATTCACTTCCGCTTTTGTCAAAGGGGGTGTTTCCTACAGCCATTGGCCAACGGAATGGGTGATTTCCCCCCTCATTTTTTTTTTAAAAAAAAACTGGCGGCAGTATGTGCATATTCTGTCAACTTGTCAAATTTAAAAACCTCCAGGCGTGTGTGTGTGTTGTGTGTATTTGGGTCATTACACATTATGGCAACCCTAAAACAACCTCATCCTGGGGTTTTCTTGGCAAGACTGGTTCTGAGGAGATTTGCCATTGCCTTTACCCTGAGGTTGAGAGAGTGTGACTCCCCTAAAGTCATGGGTTTCCACAGCCTTCCCTCTAGCCTCTAGCTTCCCCTTCGCTTGCAGCCCAATGCTACCTTCAAAGCCCTTGCCTTCCCCCCCGTACATCCTTTTCCCATCACAACAACAACAACAACAACAACAACAACAATACCTCACCTCGGAATGCCATCTCTGCATCCTTTGCTTTCAGATTGCCACCCCAGAATGCCTTACAATACACATATTGTATTTTGTATCAATTTGCCAAATTGCAAGGGAAACATTTGTAACATTCGCATTGTAGCATTCACATATTACACACAATTTTTTTTAAAAAAAGCCTCTTGTAAAGTGAGGTGCAATGCCATCAGCACAAGCACACACATTCTATATGTAGAACTGCAGAACTATTTGCATAGTCTGTCAAAAATAACAATTATCAAAAAGAGATAGAGAGCTGCCTGTGAGAGGGAGGCTTGTTCCATTCTCTGCCCTCCCTCTGACCGAATCCCTCCCCTGAACTTGACCCTTCACCCTGCTCCTTCCCCCCCTCATCCTCCTTCACTCCAATGCTGCCCTCCATGGCCTCCTTCGCCCTGCTCCTTCCTCCTCCTCCTCCTCCCCAATGAAGGGGAGGCATGTTCCGCCTTCTTTCCTCCCTCTGATCTAATCCCTCCCCTAAACTTGATCCGATTATGACCGGGATGAAGTTCATATTTGCCGGGACCTGGGTTTTCTCAAAAGATACAGGTAAAACTCCGCTTTCAAAAGACCCGCGCCAAGGGGCATTTGCCCCTGAACGGGTGTGAAAGCCTCAATTTAGATTGTGGAAGAATCGGGGCCAATATGAACTTCCCGTGTTTAATCCGGTTTCTGAACCAGGATAAAAGATAGTCTGAATGGCCCCCAAGATCAGTTCTTAAAACTGGATCCAGGTTATTTGAAGGGCCGTATCTTCCTTTATGAGCCCAATAGAACATTAAGATTGTTCAGAGAGCCTCTTCTCTATGTCCCACCACTGTCTCAGGCTAATTTAATGAGAACAAGAGAGAGGGCCTTCTCGGCTGCTTCCAGGCTCTGCAACTCCCTCCCTAGAGAGGCCAGGATGGCCCCATCCCTGCACTCCTTTTGACAGCAAAAACATTTTTGTGTTGTCAGGCTTTTTAAACTAACAAGGGTTGGGCTTACAAATGCTGTGCAAGACTGGTATATTCTATACAAGGTTTGTATATACTTTTTAATACATTTGAATATTTTAATGCACAATTATTTTAACTTTTTAATTTGTTTAATTGTTTTTTAACTTTATATTTATACATATACTTTTTAAATGCTCTTGTACTGTTTTTAAATTGTACTGTTTTAAATGTCTTGCGAGCCGTTTTGACTCTTTATATTGGAAGGAAGGTGGAATATAAGTGAATAAAATAATAATTAAAATAATTAAAATTGTGTGTTTTATACTGTTACCCAAGAGGAGGGAGCTACCTATTATCTTGTGTATCATGTACAGTATATTATCTTGCCATTCTGAGGGGGATTTTGGCTAAAGAACAGGGAATAAATATTTTGATTTATTTACTTTAAAGTTTATCCTTAAGAGAAGAAGCCACCAGCTTTAACTAGACTTTTCTCAATTAGAACTTTCACACTATTCATGTAGATTTTTCCAATAATTCCTGGAATGCTAGTTGCCCATTTACATTTCTTTATTGCACAGTTTTAGAGAAAAAACTTTCAACCATGATTGGCTGGCACATGTTCAAATTTGTTTTTAAGAATGTTTGGAAATTAATTCCCTTTATGCTTGCTTTGTGATTTTGTATGACACACATGAAGGATTGGCAATCCTTAAAATAAATATATGAAGCATTATTATTACATATCAAGATTCAAATAATCATCTCAGCCAAGTTGGCTGGGAAAAAGAACTATTTCCAAGCAAGTGAAATACATAAAATAATTCTTTGAACTTCATTTCACGTTTAAAATAAACATAATTTAATTGAGGAGCTTTTCATATACAAAATATTCCAACTTATTTGCATAAATTCATAATGATTATCCAGCATAAACTAATAAATAAATTCATTCAATAATGTATTTTACTAATCATGGGATTATGCATGTGTGTAATTTAAAGGTTAAGGTTTTACAAGTATTTTTAAAATAACTCTTGCAACATATTTATTTAGGTAAATATCAGTTGTGAAAAAATCATAATTAACAGAGCCTATTGTTACTAAACTAAGGTCTATGAAAAGTACTGAGCTTGAGTCTCAGGGGAGCAGAAGTAGTGCTTTGCCTCAAATTCAAGCTTTACAGTGGATTGGCATCTGAGGAAGTAGTCTCAAGTTTAGGAAAGCTCATGCTACCAGCTTCTTACTGGTACCAAAGGTGCTACAGGACCCCTTTGCATATTGGATGGGCTGGTTTGTATTTGATCTTTCACAAGATTCTGGGAACTGAGGTTGATCCTACTCTGAAGAAAAGAGGATCTGAGAAAGGCAAGAGGACAGGACAAATAGAAAAGTATTGAGGTAGATGCTTGATGCGAATCTTAGCTTTTGAGGGAAAGTAGATTTAAACAATGATAAAGAAACAGTAGTTTCTTAACCTTAACCTGTGGAAGGATTACAATGTATTCCAACCTTTTAGTAGAGAATGCTAATTGGTTACTATATCATAGAACCATAGAATCATACAGATGGAAGAGACCGCAAGGGCCATCCAGTCCTGCCATACAGGAAGACCCATTCAAAGCAACTCCTGACAGATGGCCATCCAGCCTCTGTTTAAAAACCTCCAAAGGAGATTCCACCACACTCCAAGGGAGTTTGTTTCACTGTTGAACAGCTCTTACTGCCAGAAAGTTCCTCCTAATGTTGAGGTGGAATCTCTTTCTGGAGCTTGAACCCATTGGTTCAGGTCCTATTCTCTGGAGCTGAAGAAAACAAATTGACTTCGGCCCCATACAGACAGGCCAAAATAAAGTTGCTTCAGGTCACTTTGGAGGCATACTGTTTCAATGATGCATGCATACTAAGAGTCCGGAAGCCGCGCCAAAACCAAGATCCAGTCCTAAGGACTAGAGCGCAGCTTTGGCACAGCTTCCGGACTCTTAGGACATATGCATCATTGAAAAGCATACCTCCAAATTGACCCGAAGCAGCTTTATTTTGGCCTGTCTGTATGAGGCCTTCATCTTCATTATACTTAAATAGGGCTATCATATCACATCTTTACCTTCTCTTATCCAGACTAAACATACCCAGTTCCCTAAATCATTCCTCATAGGACATGGTTTTTAGACCTTTCACCATTTTGGTCAACCTCTTCTGGACACATGCCAGCTTGCGCACATCCTTTTTGAGCTGTGGTCTGAGAACTGGATATGATATTCCAGGTGAGGGTTGATCAAAGCAGAACAGAGTGGTATTATTACTTCCCTCCATTTAGACACTGGACTTCTATTGATGCAGCCTAGAATCCCATTGTCTTTTAAAGCTGCTCGAGTAAAGATCAGTGATGGTTTTTTCCACATATTGCATGGTGAATCCAGAGTGCTCATATTCAGTCACATATGTGACATTGCGGGAATTGTTTTGTGTAGTTGTGTGTGTGTGTGTGTGTACACACATACATACTTTTGAAACTTACGGTGATAAGTTGGTAGACAAACAGACACAGACATGCAGACTCAGACACACATGCAGACACGATACAGGATTTTAAATTGGCATTTTTATTTCGGCTCTTGCCAGCAGCTATTTTTAGAGCAGTTGGCTAATGGAAAGCTTATAGGAAGCTTATTAACAGCATTAGAAAGGTGAAATTTTGAATTAGCAATCAAGGATTCACTTTCTCTGATTGCAAATTGGTAACTGCGAGATGATGGGTAGAAATCAACCACAAAAGGAACACATCTATCCTAATTTTTACTGTTTCTTTTCTTGCAGAGAAGATATTCTGTAGTGAATGTAGCAGCCTGTTGGATATTGCACTCACTGGTAAGAGATGGATACACTTTTCAAAGCCAGTCATGGTGTTATATGTAAAAGGAAAAGAAGCACCTTTCAAAGTTGTTGGGGGTTGGCTGTGTTAGTCTGTTGCAGCAAAAAAACAGCTAAGAGTCTTCAGGCTCTGCGAAGACAAATAAGTTTTATTTGGCACAAGCTTTTACAGACTCCAGCTCTTCTACATGGGTAGATGAACAGTTGGAACCAGTGTGATGTAGTAGTTTGAGATTTGGCCAATGACTCCAGGAGGTCAGGATTTAAATTCCCATTCAGCAGTGCAAGCACACTGGTGACTTTGAGCAAGTCACTTTCCCTCATCCTAAGAAGAAGGAAATGATAAATCTCCTCTGAAAAGTACTGCCAAGAAAACCCTGGACAGGGTCTCCATAACCTGTGGTCAACATGAAAGCATATAACAACAAAAAAGATGAGCTTTTGCTTGTCATATATGGATTGGACCACTTCTCAGTTACCATTATTTCATTCAACATTGCTGGTAGAGTAACATAAAATGAATAAGATGCAACAAAATAACCCTGTGCAACAGGCAATTTCATTAAGCTTTCCTTGTTGGTGAGCATTGTTCCTCCCAATACAGAAACACCATCAAGGTTTGGTATAATAATTTAAATTCATAACAATCAAGTTTATATGCTACATATCTGGGACAATTGTGTGAGAGTCACTTTGCATCTCTGCTCATTCTGTACAAGCTTTTGAGACTACTACTTAGAAGACACAAAGTCATTGTTGTAAATAGATTCCTGTCTTTACCCAGGCATGTGTCTTCTATTGGGAAAGATTATAGCACCAGTATATCAGCTGGGACCTTGAGCAAAGGCTTCCAATCCCACCCCTTCCTTCTCTATTAAATCCCTTGTGTCTTGTGGTATTTAGGCAATATTACCAAGTATAGTCGGGTATTATATTCCTACTTTTGTCATTATTATCTTCTCTTCTTTTGATTATCGCTTACTGAATCCTTTCCTTCCCATGGCTCCAGACATCTCTCCTAACCTGATCCCTATTTGAACTCTTCCTATCTCCCAGCTTCCATTCCTCTGTTCACTCTGGAACTGTCGCTCTGTTGCTCCGAAAGCGACTGCTGTCCATGATCTTTTTCTCTCTAGATCATTTAACCTTCTCGCTCTTATTGAAACCTGGCTCCATGCCCATGATACTGCTACCTCCGCTGCCCTTTCTTTTGGCGGTCTCTCATTCACTCACACAAGCCACCCTGAGGGTCGAGGAGGAGAGGTCAGTATACTATTGTCCAATTCCTGCCAGTTTCAAGTTCTTTCTTTCCCCCCCAGCTATTGTTTCTCTTCATTCGAGTCTCACTGTATTCAACTCTTTTTTCCTTTACAGCTCCGGGTTGCTGTCATCTATCACCCTCCTGGTTCTGCTACCCAGTTCCTATCTGACTTTGAATCTTGGCTGACGTTTTTTCTATCTGATACAGTCCCTTCTCTAATCCTAGGTGACTTTAATATTCACCTTGACAATCCCAGCAATCCTTCTTCATCTTGCCTTGGCTCCCTGTTTGCTTCTTTTGGCCTTCAGACTCATTCTAACTCCTCAACCCATTCTTCTGGTCACTGTCTCGACCTAATTCTTGCAGCTAAATGCGTCATTTCTGACTACCTGGCATCTGATTTTCCATTGTCTGACCACCATTTAATTTCTTTTACTCTTACTTAGATCCCACCTCCTTGTCGTACTGTCCAGCGCCATTTCTGCAACCTTCAGTCTGTTAACTCTGACCATCTCAGTCAGACTTTGAATTCATCTCTCTCTTCTCTTGATCTTGGGGACTCTGCTGATTCAGCAATGTCATTATTTAATTCCACTCTTTCTTCAACTCTTGACAGCTTTGCTCCTGTATCTGTACGTGTGTCTTCCCCCATGACTAGGCCTCAGCCCTGGCTCACTCCCACTATCAGGTTCCTCCGGTCCTGCTCTCGAGCGGCCGAACGTCTTTGGAAAAAATCTAGGGAACCGGCCAATTTCGTTCATTATAAATTCATCCTTTTATCTTTTTCATGCGCTCTGTCTATGGCAAAACAGAACTATTTTAAATCGTTGATCTGCGCTAATGAGAGGCGTCCGCAGCGTTTGTTCTCCTGCTTCAATACACTACTAAAACCTTCCTCTCCCCGTCTTCTCATCATTTTCCCCCACTGACTTCGCCAACTACTTCATCACAAAAGTCACTACTATTCGATCTGAAATAGTTCCTCCCGACTTGCCCCCTACCACTAACCTCCTGGTACCTTCTACTAATAAACTCTCTGGGTTTCCCCCTGTTTCTCTGGATGAACTCTCTAAGCTGCTAAATTCTTCCAAACCTACTACCTGTTCTCTTGATCCTATTCCCTCCCATCTCCTAATCTTTATAGCCCCTTCTCTTCTGCCTTCGCTCCTCTATATCTTTAATCTCTCTCTCCCTATGGGTTCCTTCCCTTCTGACTTCAAACATGCTCTCGTTTCCCCAATTCTGAAGAAACCCTCTCTCGACCCCTCTTCTTTGTCTAGCTATCGTCCAATTTCTCTTCTTCCTTTTCTTTCTAAGGTCCTAGAACGGGTCATTTATTCTCGCTGTATTAAGTTTCTTGAAGCCAACTCCATCCTGGACCCCTTCCAATCTGGCTTCCACCCACGGCACTCTACAGAGACAGCCCTCACCAAGATCTCAAATGATCTCTTGCGGGCCAAGGCAAATGGCCTCTACTCTATTCTCATTCTTCTTGATTTGTCTGCAGCCTTTGACACTGTTGATCGCTGTCTCCTGGTTGATTTACTTTCTGACCTTGGGTTCGCCGACTCTGCTCTCGACTGGTTTAAATCTTACTTGTCAGATAGATCTTTTGCAGTGGTCACGGGTGGTCAGACTTCATCCTCTGTTCCGCTATCTGTTGGAGTTCCCCAGGGCTCTGTCTTGGGTCCCCTTCTGTTCTCTCTATACACACTGTCTCTAGGTAAACTTCTCAGTTCTTTTGGTTTCTCCTATCATCTGTACGCTGATGACACTCAGCTGTATCTCTCCACCCCGACCTTTCGACGGGGCTTGAACAGGAAGTTTCTTCTTCTCTGACTGCCATCTCTCAGTGGATGCGGCTTCGGCGCTTGAAGCTCAACATGTCTAAGACTGAGCTTCTCGTCTTTCCACCTAAACCCTCCCTTCATTATTCCTTTTCTGTTTCTGTCAACGACACTTCTATTCAACCGGTTCATCAAGCCCGCAGTCTTGGCTTCATTTTTGAGTCTTCTCTGTCATTTATTCCCCAGATCCAGGCCACTGCCAAGACCTGTAGATTCTTTCTCCACAACATTACCAAGATCCGTCCATTCCTCTCAGCCTCTACTGCCAAGACTCTGGTCCATGCCCTAGTGGTTTCGTGACTAGATTATTGTAACCTCCTTCTAACAGGGCTTCCTCTTTCACACCTCCATCCTTTAATCTCTGTCCAGTATTCAGCTGTCCGTATTGTCACATCCGCTCGCTGCTTTCACCATGTTTCTCCTCTTTTATCCTCCCTTCATTGGCTCCCCTTCCCCTTCCACATCCGGTACAAGCTTTTGTTATTGACTTTCAAAGCCCTCCATGGATTGGCCCCTCCTTAATTATCTGACCTTCTTTCTCCTTACATTCCTACTCGCACCCTCTGCTCTGGTAGTCAAGGTCTCCTGTCACAGTGTAGGACTACCACTGCCCCCTCCCGACTTTGTCCCTTCTCACTTGCTGCCCCTTACTCCTGGAACCTTCTTCTCCCACATGCACACCTCATCACTTCTCTACCCAGTTTCAAAACTGAATTAAAGACTATATTGTTTAGAGAAGCATTCCCAGAGGTGAGCCCCTCTCTGACCCAAGAAGCCTCCTTTTAACCATCCATCAAGAAGCCAAGCCCTTCCTCCAGTCCATCTGCTTGGTCCAGGCCTCGGAGATTGAGAAGATCTGCCGGACCTGATCCTATTCCCCACCATCACTCCCTTCTCCTTTTGTGTCGTGTCTTTTAGATTGTAAGCCTGAGGGCAGGGAACCGTCTGACTAAAAAAATTATGTACAGCGCTGTGTAAATTTACAGCGCTCTATAAATAAAGGTTAATAATAATAATAATAATAATAATAATATTGTCCCATCCAAATTAATTGAATTAGAACTTGATGTCTAATGTGACTTTAACCTTATTTCATAGCTAGCTAAAACTAAACACCTTCCTGTTATTGTGTGATCAGGAAGCATTAGCAATTTGATTAGCAAAGAGAGTTTAGAACTAAAAATGAACTCTGTGGGATTAAATAAAAAAACACTAGTTCAACATACTAAATTTCTCATAGTGTCCAAACAGATGTCACACTAAATTGGGCATAGCCCTCAGCAACTGCTATTCTGTGGCGTGTTCTCTTTGATCATGTAGGCCTATAGCAGCCTCCAAAAATTTGTCTGGTACCCCTTTAAAGCCACCAAGCCATCTCATGGCAATGAATTTCATAGTCTACTTCCTTTAATTAGTCTGTCCTAAGATACATTTAGTAATACTTTCTTCACTCTCCAATGTAATTATGGACTGTTTTTTTTTTTTTTTAAAGGAAGACATGTCACAAGAGGGTTTAAACAATATGGAAGGAACAGAACTCCATAAAATAGTGATGGAAGAAATGCGGAAATTGAGAGAGGAAATAAGGGAGGAAATTAGATCAGAATTAAGGGAGGAATTAAGATCGGTATTTAAAGGGATAGGAGAGGAAATTAAAAATGACTTACATAAGGAAATACAAGAACTTACAAATGAGGTTAAAGGAAATATCCAAAATGTCGTTAAAGAACTGGGAGAAATGAATAAAAAAATCTCTAAAATGGAAAGTAAGTTTGAGCATCAAGATAGTAGGATTGGAGTTTTGGAAAAGGGACAAGCAAAGGAAAAAAATAATATCGCTCTGATAGAATTAAAACTAAAAGAAAAAGCGATACGTATCCGTGGTCTCCAAGAAAGATACAATGAGGATTTGAATGAGAGGTTAATCCCAGCTTTAGCTGAATTCATAGAATGGCCACATGAACAGTTAGATTTAGAAGTGGATAAAGCTTATAGGGTCAATTCAAAGGTTGCAACCAATAAGAAACTCCCTAGGGACATAACTGTATTTTTCATAAGGGAACGAGTTAAAAATTTAATTCTGGAAACTTGTTATAAAAAAAAATTATTTATTGATAACCACGAGATAAAAATATTTAAAGAAATTCCCCATACAATTATTCAAAGAAGGAAGGACTACGACAGAGTTACCCAATATCTTAAGAAAGAAGGAATAAAGTATAAATGGGGGAAAATAGAGGGGTTGATTTTTTACCTAGAAGGAAAGAAATATGTATTAGATTCACAAGAAAAAAATGTATGAATTCTTAAATGATATTAAGGAAGAGGAGGAGGAGGAATTGTTTAAAGAAGAAACGGATGTTACGAAAAATCAATTAATAGAATTCAAGGACGAAAAGAAATCTAAAGTAGTGGGGGAAACTGGCCAAGAGAAATCAATTTCAAAAGATTATAGCAAAACTATTATTGATTTGGGTAACACAAAAGAAGACAAAGAGGTAATCTCAGAAGCATCCCTTGATTCTGCGGAGGAAGCAAATCTAAAATCTGGGGAAGACTCAGAAGATTACTCAGACCATTTACTGGAGGAAGGCAAGAAACAACTAGAACTAAGTAGAGAGACAAGAAGGAAACTTACAGACAATAAGCAGGGGGCAGCTACAAAAAAGAGAAAAGGGAAAAGACAATATACAAAGAAAAGGTAAAAAAATAAAAATAAAATAAAAATCTAATCTAATGTCCCAAACAATATTTTCATGGAATGTTAATGGTCTTAACTCAAAAGTAAAAAGAAATAAAATTGTCCAGTATTTAAACAAAAAGCGCAATTTTTTTGTATACAAGAAACACATATTAAAACTGAAGATTCAAAAGTACTAGAAAACTCAAGATTAGGGACATTGTTTTTAGCCTCAAGTGAAAAAGAAAAGAAGAGAGGTGTGGCAATATATGTGAATAAAAATTTGGAAGCAAAAGAAATTTTTAAAGATAGTCAAGGCCAATATATAGCTATAGAAATAACAACCCAGGATGAGCGATTTTTGTTGATAAATTTCTATGCCCCCCCAAGATAACAAATCGAATTTTTTTAAAGAACTACACGAGAAAATAAAAATACTTAACTACGAAATAATAATTTTGGCGGGAGATTGGAACGGGGTCCTAAACACTAGGGAAGACAGATCTAAACAAAAATATAGGAAAGGGCAGGGGAAACTGCCCAAATCGGTTTTTGAAATGATGAAAGATTTGGAATTGATAGATATGTGGAGAATTTTGCATGGAAATAAAAAGGATTACACATTCTATTCAAACAGATTCAAAACCTGGTCGAGGATTGATATGGTATTAACGTCTAAATTAATAAATACGGAAATTAGGAGTGTAGAAATTCTTCCGATGGTACTATCAGATCACTGTCCGGTTATTCTTACATTGAAGCAAAGACATAAGGAATTCACTTGGAGCCTTAAAAATTATCTACTATCAGACGAAGAAATCGTGAAAAAGATTAGACAGGAAATTAAATTTTATTTTCAGGAAAATTCAAAGAAGGGGACTCCTATGCATGTGGTTTGGGAGGCGGGGAAAGCAGTTTTTAGAGGGTTGTTAATACAACAGGAGAAGAGGGAAAAAAATGAAAAATTAAGTAAAGATAAGGAGTTATTCGATCAACTAAAATTAAAGGAACAAGAAGCAAAAAAACCCCCAGGAAATGAAGAGGTGATTAATGAATTACAATTGATTAAGAACAAGATTGATAAAAATGTGATGCAGGAGGTGATAGATAAAATTAAATATATTAAGTATAATGACTTTGAGAATGCTAATAAGGTTGGAAGATGGTTAGCGTGTAAATTAAAGAAAAAAAAGGAGAAGAGAGCAATAACAAAATTAAAAAAAAGGCGATATATTGGTTACTCACCAAGATGATCTAAAGGAGGTAATTACAAACTATTATAAGAAAACTATATAAGGCGGAAGAATTATCGCAGGGAAAGAGAGTAAGTATGCGGGAATATTTAAGAGATAATATCCAAGTAGGGATTAAGGAAACCCAAGGAAATAATTTAAACGATCCTATTAGTCTAGAAGAATTAGAAGCTGCAATAAAAAGACTTAATGAGAATAAAGCTCCAGGTCCAGATGGACTGACAGGTAAATTCTATAAGATTTTTAAGGAAGAGCTATTACCCCCCTTATTAGAGACTATAAATGATATTGATTGGGGGAACTATCCAGAATCGTGGCGTCACTCTTTAACAACATTAATTCCAAAGGAAAATAGAGACCCTGAATTAATAGAGAATTATCGACCTATATCTCTTTTAAATACTGACTATAAGATTTTTACATCCATCCTTGCTGAGCGACTTAAAAAAACACTTTCCATTTTGATAAAACCAGAATAGGCGGGTTTTTTTACCGAAAAGACACTTGAAAGATAATATTAGAACAATTATTAATATAATAGAGTTTTTCCAAATACGTAAAGAAAGAAAATTGGGATTAATATTTTTGGATATTGAAAAAGCTTTCGACAACGTCAATTGGGATTTTTTAGAGATTGCACTGGACGAATGGGGTATAGGGGGCAGATTTAAAAATTGGATAATAAATATTTATAGTAGGCAAAGTACCAGAATTATTTTGAATGGAGAGAAAACGGAGTCAATTAATATTGAAAAAGGGACACGTCAAGGTTGTCCCATGTCACCCCTCCTTTTTTTGTTAGTAATGGAAGTACTCATTAACAAAATAAATAGAGACGATAGAATACAAGGGCTGGAATTAGCAAAATTTAAATACAAGGTTCGTGCTTTTGCAGATGATTTGGTGATCATACTGGAAAACCCAAAAAAGTCAATTCAAACATTGGAAGAAGTCTTAGTTGAATTCGGTGAATTATCAGGGCTGCAAATTAATAAGAAAAAAAACTGGTTTGTTAACCAAGAATTTAAATGAGATGGAAAAAAAAAGAAATGAAAGAACTAATACATTTTCAGTTGATTAGTAAAATTAAATATTTGGGCATAATGTTGACAGAAAATAATTCAGATCTATTTAAGAACAATTACTTAACAACATGGGAAAATATAAGGGCGGATCTGAAAAGATGGGGAAAACAACATACTTCTTTAATGGGCAAAATTGCAACGATACAGATGAATATACTCCCTAGAATGCTCTTTTTGTTTCAGACATTACCAATTATTAATAGAAGAGCACAGTTTAAAATATGGGAAAGAGACATTTTGGAATTTCTGTGGCAAGGAAAGAAGCCCAGGATAAAACTTAAAGTTCTGCAAGATAGTAAGAACAGAGGGGGGCTGGGATTACCAAATTTAGAATTATACTACAACGCATGTGCTCTAACCTGGATTAGAGATTGGATATTATTGGAAGATGATAAATTGTTGTATATTGAAGGTTATGGACTAAAATGGGGTTGGCATGCTTACATATGTTATGGATCAAATAAGGAAATTAGTCAGTTTAAACAACATCTTATTAGGAACTCTTTATTGAACATATGGAATATATTAAAGAAACAGTTATATAGAGGGCTACCAAAATGGACCTCTCCGCAAGAGGCACATCACAAAAATGAAAACAAATTGACTAATATCTGGTTAAGATATGAGAACCTATTAAAGGAAAATGGAGGATTAGAAGATCTTATAACTAAGGATGAATTATTAGGATTGGACCCCCATTTGACTTGGTTGAAGTACTGGCAAATCAAAGAAGATTGGAAAAGGGATAAGGAGACATTGGGAATAGAAAATACAGCATCAGAATTTGACAAGATTATTAGAGGAAGTAGAGTTAAATTAATTAAAAAAATTATATATTTCAGATTAATATGGAAATGGTAGATGAAATGGTAAAAACCAATATGATAAGATGGGCCCAAAACATTGGGAAAGAAATAACGCTAGCCAGTTGGGAAAATGTTTGGAAGAAAAATTTACGATTTACTACTTGTATTAGATTGAAAGAGAATTACTATAAACTTTTTGTAGATGGTATATGACGCCAACCAGACTTGCGAAGATAGCCAAACACGGAAATACGTCCTGTTGGAAATGTAAAGAAAAAGGTGGTTCTTTTTACCACCTTTGGTGGCAGTGTGAACTTGTTAAGAAGTTTTGGAAAAATATCCATAAAAATATTGTATGTATCCTGAAGAAGAATATACCTCTAAGTCCTGAATTGTTTTTGTTGAACATTACGGATGGAATTCAGGATAATTTGGTCCAAGACGAGATTAGTATTCTTTTATATATGATAACAGCCACTAGGCTGACTTGGGCAAAATATTGGAAATCTAATAGAACCCCTACATTAAGGGAATGGGCTACAAAACTGAGTGATCTCGCAACTTTAGATATATTATCAATGGCTAAAAACAACAGATTTTCGCAACAATATGAGGATAAGTGGGTTAGGATAGCTTCACTTTGGGAAAACAACGTGTATAATGTATGAACATCTGTGTATCTATGTAAATATTTGCTTTAAAATAATAATTTAAAAAATAATTATGGGCTGTTTTCACACACACACACTTTTTGGCTTACCTTGCCCTTGTGCCAGCCTTTTGTTGCCTTCAGTCCTCTGTTCCTGATAGTGTGCCCGGTCTTCATTCCTATTCAGCTGTTTGCAGCCATCCTTCAGTTTCTGCATTGAATATCACCATGAGTCTTACACTTCCAAATCCTCATCAAGAGACCCAGCAGGTTCAAGTTATCACTTCTAGCTTCAGGCGCACTGACCTGCCATATGAGAACAAGGTATATTGCCAGGCACAATCATGCATTGCATTGTTATTGACTACAGCATTGTAAAGAAAAAGTGAAGAATCTCAGGACATTTTTTTACATATTCTTCTTGCAAAAGGTTGATCAATACAATGACAGAAATGCATCAGAAGAATGACTGATTATGGGATTATAGATATACCTCAGTTAATGAAGCAGATGAGTTTCTGGCATTGCCTTTAAAATAGAAGACTTGCTATCAGAGATAGAAATAACATGGAAAGAATGAGATTAGCTTCTTACACAACAAAAAGGATCAATGCATTATCTTCTATTCAAAATTAGGAATGTGTCAATGGAAAATGAAATAACCAGGTCAGATAAACCTAGAACAATTAAACAAAAACACATACCCCCCTTCCCCGCCGCAACATTTCACAGATGAAAACTGGGACACATGTGGCTAAGAGACATCAGAGTGTGGTCAAAATGATAAATATTATTAATGAAGCACAGCACACAAACTGCAGAGGCTGCAGAAGTGTTGCCTGAGTCTACTGGAAAGAGCAAGATACCACCCCTTCCCTGGCCCCATTTAATTAATTGATTGCAAATTACTGTTGCACTTTTGTAGTAACTGGAGTGAACTGAGGATAAAGGGGGAAAGTGAGGGGAGGAGAGAGTAACTGGGACATTTTTAAAGCAGCTGAAAATATGGGATGACAGAGGATTCATTAGGATTCTCCCTGCCAAATCAGAACAGTTGGAGGGTATAAAAACATTTTGGATCCTTCTAGAGGCCACATGAAGGATTTTTCCAAAATGCATCCAGAGATGACTTTTTATTTCACCAGCCTCCACTTTTCTTATGGTTTCCATTTTGGCAGCCAGACTACTATATGCTTTTTTTAAGCATGCAAGAGGTGAGGCAGGCTTGTCTGATTTCCCCCTTTCTCTCTGTTTTGCTGTTCATGGATGCTCAGTATGGGATTCTGGAGGCAGGTGCTATTTACCTTCCCTGTATGGCTAAAGTAGGCTTGGCCAGAGTAGAATCCCATTCTTTCCCAGAAAAAGCTAAGTTTATTTCAACATGTTCCCTGCAGACATGTTGCTGCAACCCCACACCAAAAGTCTGTGTGTTTCCTGCCCTCCTTCACCAATGGCAATGCTGTTTTGGTTTTTTAAAATCCTTTCCAACTAAATAGATGATGTGGAAAAAAGCAAGGCTGGGTGGAAATAAAGACCCTTAGTGAAAAGAAAATTCACTCTCAGAAATTTTGCTAACTGAGGCATGTCTGTATATCTCCTGGCAGGATATGGGTTGCAGCTTACAAGGAGCAGGCACACCTGTTGCCCTCCAGATGTATTTGAAAACAACCCTCATTATTTCCTTCCAGCATAACCACTGAAGGGCAACAAGTTGGGGAAACCTGGTTCAGTCTTAGGTGTCTTCCTGATGCTGAATTATACACAGCATGTGCTTAGTTTCTGGCTTAATAGGATTATGTTTTGTCAAGTGCAATTACAGGTAGCATTAAAAACACAGCAAATCTGTGTGCAGCCTCAGGGCATTGTAGTGGGCAGGGACTAAATTATTATTATTAGCAAACATCTTGAAGCATCTGGGATCTGGCTGGTTAAAGCTGTAGTAAAACTTTTGCTGAAGGGAAGTTAGGCCAGCATGGTGTAGTGGTTTGAGCTTTGGAGTAGGACACTACAAAGACATTGGGCACATATTCTTTCTTTACAGTGGAATATTTTTTGGAAACAAAAAAGAAGTGGTGAGAAAACATGGGATGTTTGCAAGTGGGACACAGTGCACACAATATTTTGGAATTGGACAGAACAATTGTGAGATAAAGTATGGTGTTGAATTGTTATGAATCCATTTTGACCACAATGATGGGATTTTGTTTTTCTTTTAAGAAACAGAGCAGTTTCTCATGTAGAAGTGTCAGAAACTATCATCATGCTCAGCTTCAGGAACTAAGAGGCACAAGCAAGTCAATGACCTCTTGCAGTTTACTCAGAAATGTTAAAAACAACATACATTATCTGTCTGGCCTCTTGATAGCAGGCCCTTGTTTTCCCACTGAACAAATATTCAGTAAACTTTAGATTAGAAAGGACAATCAGAGCAAGAACTTGAAGTTTTCCAGTACTGATTTTGGGGCCGTGATCTAAAACAGTCTTCCTCAACCCAGCATTCTCTAAATATGTTGTGCTAAAACTCTTAACTTTCTCAACTAACATAAGAGCTGTAGTTCAGCATATATAACTTCTTCTTATTGAGTGTTCATGTTGGTGAATTTCTGCTGAATGTGCACCTAATCTCGCACAATCTGCCAACTATGCCAATTTGGCTTATTTATGAATTGAATTTCACAATTACTGTATATTAAACTAATTCAAATGTTTGTTATTTAGAAACTTTCTACATTAGGAGATAGATGACAACAGCAGCAGCAGTGCCCTCAACAAAACATGTTGTCATCTACACATGAAATGTCCTTTCTTGAGCCCATTTCAGATGCTGTGAAATATCTGCCATGAAGTGCAGTATAGATACAGCTACATAATGATGCAGAAGCTGCAATGACCATTGCATTGCAGCTACACTGATAAATGGTGCTTCCAGGCATCAGTTTGCATGAGTAGGTACCAATTTCATACTCATTCCATTCCTAGACTGTTAATGGAAGCTGATGCCTGTTAGTGCAGTTGCAATATATCAGAAATTACTTGACCTCAACAGCTAAATCTATATAAATGCTCTGAACAAAATTTTAAACAGTGGCAGCTCATGGCTCTCATGTCAAGGGTGTATGTGAATTAAATCTGGTTTTAGTCTACATTTTAAAGGGCCTATCCATAGTGCTAAACCTGTTTTGAAGAAGCCACCACTGGTTTTAGACAGCATAAAAAAAAAAGGTTTTGAGAAATTACAAACTTGAAAATAAGTAATCCAGACCACTTACAGTGGAAACGTGACATGGGACCTGCAAAAGGAAAAGCCATTTTGTGTTCCAGTACTACCCTCCTGATCTTTTGCTAAGCCAGTCATGTCACCTTTGTTTTCTCTTTCTTGTTGTTTGCTTGGTTACATTAAGTTGTCTCTGTAGTGCTTACATGTCTCTTTGGTTATAATAGCCTACTCTACATATCCTATTATTACCCTGCAATATCGTTTATATAAGCATATGTGTACATCCAGTTCTTTCAAACTATTTTTTTCATTACAATGCATACCATTCTACAGGGAAACTGATTCCAATATGGTTTGTTGTCATGTGCACCTTTGAGTCATTTTTGACTTTTGGTGAACCAAAGGCAAACCTATCATGGGGTTTTCTTAGCAAGATTTGTTCATTTGTTGCCATTGCTTTCCTCTGAGGCTGAGAGAGTTTGACTTGTCCAAGGTCACCCAGTGGGTTCCATAGTTCATCTGAGAATTGAACCCTGGTCTCCAAAGTTGTAGTCTAACATTCAAACCATTACACCACACCGATCTCCGAACCTTTAATTCCTTCTCCAGGAGATCAGGTTTATGGCTCAATTTGATTCTGCTATGAAGATGCCTCCAAAACAATGTCCTTAACTTCTAGCAACACATGGAAGAGACGTTATTGTGAATTCAGTTTCTATAGTAACTGTCAGGGCATGTGTGATATGGATCTGCTGAGTCATTAAGATTAAATTTTGCTTATCCAGAACCTCACCCTTATTTTGCTCTTTCATCCCTTCTTTGCCACATATGTAGTAAATGTGCTGTCAGTCTCTTGTAATTAAGAAAGGCAAGTGTGACAGACAGTGAGAAACACTGGAAGGTCAGAAACTACTATATCAGTGATAAATAATATCTATCTCAGGTAAAAAGTTGATATTTTATTAGAAATAAATTTCATTAGAAATTCGAAAAATACTTTTTGGAATTATGACTTCCAGATTGTCCAATAGTTGTTATTTACAATCAGGTTAGGTTCAAATTATGGCAACCCTATCAATGAGAGACCTCCAAGATTCAGCCTTAAAACACTGAGGTGCCAAGGATGTATGCCATCTTGGAGAGGGGTTTCTACATCTGAGCTCCATGCCCTAGTCATGAAATTATTAGTTTTCAGCCAGCCCTTAGGAAGCTAGTTAAAAAGCCAACATACACATTGAGTGAATTAGTGAATGAGAAAGCCTTGGTGTAGTAATCACCTAGATCATCTGGTTAATTGTTCAAGGCAGCTTTATTTTGAAACCTGCCTCCTAACCCCCTACAGCATCCCTTGAAATGGGACAGACAGTATTGGCAGCATTGTAGTACATTTAAATTTATTTATGTACCTTACATCATCTGAAAAACTGATACAGAATTATGCTGAATCCCACATTATTTTAAAATGTCAACTGAAGGGTAACATAATACTTGTACCTTAGCAATTAGCTTTAATAGAATAAATGTGGAGTGCTAATGACCTCTACTTGGAATGAAACTATTCTCTGTCCATTGAAGTAAGCACAACAGTCTAGGTACATTTACTGGAAAATGCAGCATCACTAATAGATGCTGTAATTGCTTTTGAAACATACTGCACTGGAAAAATCATCCAGCTTGAAAGGGTTAGAATGATTATCAGGGTGGGGGAAGTGTGTGGGGGAGGGCAGTGGGACTAAAACTGAACTTGTGTTTCAGTAGGAGATTTCTGACAAAGGGTGTAATCTGAATTGTTCAAGAAGGTCAGTGACCAGTCTAGCGATGCTGGAAATTACTTTGGACTGTTATCTCCCTTGTCCATCTTTGGGCTAGCATTATGATTGCATCACTAGCTGCAAGAGGTTTGGATATATGTAAATGTTGCTTAATTTGGGGAGTGGGATTCGATCATGTATCTCAGCTGGGGCCAAGTATCAGAACCTAGTTCCAACTTTTAGTAACTGACTAATTGCCGAGGAAGCGGTTTTTAATGGTTCTGTCCTTTATTCATGCACTTTTAAATTACTTTTAACTCAAATATATATTTACTATAATAATTTTAAAAGAATTTTAATGTTATAAATTGTTCAGTTTTTAGTTCACTTGTTTTAAGCTACTTTCTATTTCAATTTGGGAAGAAAGGCAGTATATAAATGAAATTAATAATGCATAAATTCCTCTATATCTGCTGGTAGAAATCCCTTTCTGTTGGTAGCACCCTTACCAGCTAGCATGACTTTAAATGTCAGTTGAAAGAGCAGTCTGCTGGTGGAGATGCTCTTTTGGCTAAAATCTGAGGGCTTGTTGTTGTATTTGTTGTTGTTGTTGTTGTTGTTGTTGTTGTTGTTGTTGTGTGTGTCTTCAAATCATTTTTGACTTATGGTGACCCTCAGGCAAACCTATCACCGGATTACTTGCCCAAGGTCATGCAATGGGTTTTATGGCTAAGGAGGACTTGAACCCTGCTCTCCAGAGTCATAGTCCAATACTCAAGCCACTACACACACAAAAATCTGAGGGTGAAAGAACCAAAAAAGGTCAAAAAAGGAATGGCATGTGGTAGGAGCTGAGATGCACCAGATCTAAGCCTCCTCTAGTCCAAGGCCACAAACACAGTGTTGGCATAAAGCTAATCATCATCATCATCATCATCATCATCATCATCATCATCATCATCATCATCATCATCATCTTTATTTGTATACCACTTTTCTGTGGACGATCAAAGCGCAAGAGGAAAAATAATCCTGGGTAAACTGGAAGAGATTTTGATTCAGTGTTGATTCAGCTGCCCTAGTTCATCTTCACCAACTGTAAGGCACTCTAATTCTTCTAAAAATCCAGTAAGGTGTGCAAGTAGTAAGGGCCATGTCAGAAATCAGAGAATCACAGAGTTGGAAGAGACCACAAAGCACTTGCGTCAGATGGCCATCCAATCTCTGTTTAAAAACTTCAAAAGAAGGAGACTGAAGAAGAACAACTCTTACTGTTAGAATGTTCTTCCTAATGTTGAGGTGGAATCTCTTTTACTCTAGTTTCCTCCATGTCCTAGTTTCTGGAGCAGCAGAAGACAAGCTTGTTCCACCCTCAGTATGATAACCCTTCAAACATTTAAACATGTCACCCCTTAACTTTCTCTTATCCACACTAAACATACCCAGCTCCCTAAGCCACTCTTCATAGGGCATGATTTCCAAACTCTTCACCATTTTGGTCACCCTCATCTGGACATGCTACAGCTTTTCAACATCATTCTTGAACTGTAGTACCTAGAACTGGACACAGTATTTCAGGTGAGGTCTTACCAAACCAGAATAGAGTGGTACTGCAACTTCTCTTGATTTAGATACTATGCTTCTATTGATGCAGTCTAGAATTGCATGGGTGTCTAAAGCTGCTGCATCACACTCTTGACTCATATTCAACTTGTGGTCTACTAATACTCCTAGATGCCTTTTGCACATACTGTTGTCAGGCCAGGTGTCACCCATCCTATGTTCATTTTTTCTGCCTAATGTTGTGCCTTACATTTCTCCCTGTTAAAATACATTTTGTTAGTTTTGGCCCAACTCCCTAATCTATTAAGATCATTTTGAATTCTTACCCTGTCCTCCGAGGTATTCCCCTCCTAATTTGATGTTATCTGTATATTTGATAAGCATGTCCTCTCAAGTCATTGATAAAGATTTTGAATAGCAGTTGGCACAGGAGACTATTCTGTGGCAGCCCACTAGACACATCTCTCCAGGATGAAGAGAAGTCATTAGTGAACACCATTTAGGTTCAACCAATCAATAAATCACAAATCTATCTAACAGTAGCATTGTCTACCCCACATTTCAATAGCTTGTTTGCAAGAATGTCACTGGGGACCTTGTCAATGGCCTTACTGAAATCAAGATACACTACATCTACAGCATTCCCTTTATTTACCAAGTTTGTAACTCTATCAAAAAAGAGAGAGAGAGAAGGAGAGAGAAGATTAATTTGGCATGACCTATGTTGACTTTTAATGATCGTGGTATTCCTTTTTAAGAGCTTAATGTCTGTTTAATCATAGAATCATAGGCCTGTTACAGACAGCCAAAATAAAGCTGCTTCGAGTCACAGTGGAGGTATGGTGTTTCAATGATGCATGCGTCCTAAGAGTCCAGAAGCCACATCAAAGCCACACTCCAGTCCTTAGGAGTGGAACATGGCTTTGGTGTGACTTCTGGACTCTTAGGACGCATGACTCATTGAAACACCATACCTCCACTGTGACTCGAAGCAGCTTTATTTTGGCTGTCTGTAACAGGCCATAGAGTTGGAGCAGATCACAAGAGCCATCAAATCCAACTCTCTGCCATGCACAATGATCTACTGTTATTGATGTCAGGCTGACTGGGTGGGAATTGCTTGGATCATCTTCCCCCCTTTTGAAGATGGGGACAGCATTTGCCTCCTTCCAGTCTACTGGAACTTCCTGATCTCCAGGAGTTCTCAAAGATTATTGCTGGTGATTCTGAGATTACTTGTGGCCATTTTTTTCAAATATCTTTGGATGTAGTTCATCTGGCCCTGAAGACATGCATTTATTTAAGCTGCCTTTGCACTGTAGAAATAATGCAGTTTGATACCACTTTAACTGTCATGACTACATCCTATGGAATTATGGGACTTTTAGTATGTTATGGCATCTCAGCTAAATATCTTACAAAACTACAAATCCTCGAATTCCACAGCATTGCACCATGGCAGTGGTGTCAAACTGCATTATTTCTACATTGCAGATGTCTAATAGGAATACTTGGCTAGATTTGCAAAAGGACAGAAAATGTACCTAAATTGGCTGTGTAGGAGCCATACGTAAGCAGACAAGGTTGCCCAGTGCAATGTCAGCATTACACATTCTGCATTCAGTGTAATTGTATCATCTCAGTATTTTACTATCCGCAAATAATTTAGAGAGTTCCTTTGACAGTGCCAGGATAAATCATAAAATGCAGGTACTATAAGATGATGAGTATCCATTGACTTCAACATCGCTTTGGCTCCTTGCTTTAAATAATGTTTGTACCCTGCTTTGAACAATTTCAATTGCAAATGTTGTGTAAAAATGTTATAAGTATACAAGCTTCATTGCACTGATGCCTGAAACTACTGCTAAAAACAACAGCAGTCTGAACATGAGAGTATGAGAAGAGCCATGCTGGGGCCCTTTCATACTACACAATTATAGCACTATGATTCCATTGTAGGAACAATGACAACAATCTGTAGAATCCTGGGGTTTGTAGCAAAAGTAGAATCATGGTGCTGTAACTGCGTAGTGTAAAAAAATCCCAAGGTTCAGATGAAATGCCTGTTTAATCCAAGATTCTGACCTCAAACTGTCCAACTGCATTTTCCTATTCTTTCTACCCAACTGTTCCTGTTTATTCTTATTTTATACTGGGTTAAGATAAACTGATTTAAAAGTCTCTGCTCATACTGGAAACTAACAAAATATTTTGGGATAAACAAAATGTGCATAGATGTCCAAATTAAAATTGGCAAGCACAGGAACAAAATCTGGGACATTCTGGTCCTTTTAATCAGTCTGGATGTAGGTACTGGTGCTGGACAGAGGATTATAGAATAGAAATAGAATAGAATAGAAATTTTATTTTTATTCCGCCTCTCCGGCTTGAACATTAGTAGAACAGGCTGCCTATATTCCATTTATTGTTAGCTCGAAACCCTAATCCACGTACAGTAGTATATCAACACTGATTGGCTGAAAACTTACTGTTAATTATTTTCAACTGTTAATTTTGATATTAAAATGCACAGAAATTTAATGACCATATAGGATAAAATAAAAAGTTTCATGCTACTCTGTGCTTCTGCTCTATACCATTTCAGGAACCTATGACAACGTATGAATCTTTGAATTGCAGTTGTCCTTTTGTCTGCAGCAGTAGACAGCAACTACTTTCTTTTCATCTTTGCAGGCCGGGGTGGAAGCAACCTGAAACACAACCTTCTATTTACTCTGTTAGCCCCATCTTTAAACAGCAGATCTCTTTGATGACAAGAACAGGCCTATTTTAAAGACTTTTCTGTTTCTTCTCTGTCCCCTATTTTTATATATATATATATATATATATATATATATATATATATATATATCATTCAGCCTGAAGACTTTTGGGAAATTGCATTTTGGCTTGTCCCTATAAAGAAGGCTGTGGATTTTGTTTGTGTTCATGGACTAACATAGCTACTTATGTTTTGGGATTGATTTTTAAAGTTGAGAATGGTGAGGTTGGTACAGGCAGTAGACCAGTATGGCATTGCATTCTTAGGGGAAACATAAGAGGTTGACCATAAGAGTCATGCTAAAGGAAAAGTATTCTGTATCAAAGAAAAATGTGGACACTTCAGAGTTATTAAGGTAATAGAAAACTCAAGGTAAAGCAGATCAATGGGTATTCTTTACTAATATCAATAGAAATCTGAAATGTAAGTTTCAACATGAATAGTTTTTACTTGGCGCTTGCTTGGTACTTTTCCATTATAGCCTAATAACTGCTGTTTAGGGTTGTCAGATCTCATGGCCTGGCCCTGAGTTTCCAGTTTTCATGGGTCATCTCCAGATGGGAGATGAGGATGTAAATTCTTCAGTTTTTGGGAGGGCTCAGCTCCAGACAAGAAGAAAGAATGATGTGCAGACCACCAGCTCAGCTGTTAAAGCAGCTGCTTGCTACAGTTTATAAGGATTAATTCATTTGTTGCTGCAACTTGTAAATATTCTTCTGAGGGCCCATACAGCCAGGCCAAAACAAAACTGCTTCGGGTCACTGTGGAAGTATGTTGTTTAAATGACACATGCATCTTAAGAGGCCAGAAGCTGCGTCAAAGCTGCAGTCCTTAGGACCCATGTATCATTTAAACAGCATACCTCTAAAGTGACCTGAAGCAGCTTTATTTTGGCCTGTCTGTAAAGGCTTGGAGAATCTCTGTATTTATTTAGTTTGCTTCCTCCTTCCCTCCTAGTTGTTGTAGTAGCAGGACTCCCCTCTACTCTACTCTGCACCCACCTTCTCAATAGAGGCAAGTAGGCTAGATTTAAGTGTTCCTATGTTGTCTCCTAAGTAAGAAGGACCTTTACCTCGATCTGGGAACAGACCATTTCCCCAATATATTTTTTTTTGTCTCCATTTTATTCCCGTTCCCTCGGTCTTCTATATATCAAATTATACTGTAAAATCCCCAGGACAGGAAACTGTGATTTTACTACCATTCTATAAAGCAGTATGAACATGGATGGCAACTATGTGAAGAATGTTCCCTGTCTGAAGCCTTCTCTCTACAACAGTGGGGCACTTGGTTCAGTGAGAAATTCTCTTTACAAAATTATGGATGGAGGAAATGATCTTTTCTCTGTGCTTAGTTTTTCTTCTGAGTGGTTTCATTGCCAGTGGTATTTGCTCTGCCCCCAGCATTATTTTATTATTTCTTCAGCTGAGAGGAGAGTTTGCTCTGAAGTCTTTCTGTTTAATGGGAAGGAAAACACTTCAAAACTGAATGGCACTTCAAAAAGGCTTCTTGGTGGGGGTGGGGAATTATGACCTTTTTTTTTTTAAAAGAATCAATTTAAAGAAGCAGATTTCAGTGACAAGGAACATGTTGGAGGAAGTTCTAAACTATTATTGGTAGTGATAAGAAGAAAACATGTTATTGTGATTCCACTGGAATATAAATTTTCATAGGTCTCCATTTCCTGCCCAGCTTGAGCTAATTAATCTTGGACTTCTCTGAAATAAAATATTTTATTTATTTAAAACATTTTTAGTCTACCCTTTATTTAATTGTTTCAGTTAATCAAACATAAAAGAATAGCCTGTAACCTCCTGAACTGGTACAGAAGCCTGTACATGCTTGCATACAGCTGTCCAGCTTTAAATGGTTACTTGCTACCACTCACAGATGTTGGACCAGAGGCGGAGGAACAGATCCTATGGCAGAATGGTTTTACATCAAGCACTTGATTCAGAAGGCTTATGGAAGAATTCTCTGATTTACTGAGGAGCTCCAATCACCTTTTCCTAATGTTCTCCCTCTCAAAACATTGTGTTCCAGACTGAATTTTGCTGAGAGACTTCATTTGGAATCTTTGTTATTTATCCAATGTTTTTATTATTACTTTACAAAAAATTATGTTAAAAGAAATGTCCATCTTCTTCAAAAAGTGACTCCCCCCCCCAAACATTTTAGAAGCAATAAGTAAATATTAGCCTATAGCTTTTTACATTGCAGGTCATTATGTTACTTCATAAATTAACACTTGTTACATTGATATGCAATATTGCAGCTACTGAAAATAATGTATTGCCCATAATATGCAATTTTTACTCTGATATTTTTAAGATGGGGGGAATGGGAGACATTATCAGAGTAACCAACACAGGTTTGTTATGTTTTGTGTTTTTTTTAAGTGGGAAAAATAAAAGAGAGAGGAAGAGAAGGTTTAAAAAGAGGGGGTTACTCTCTAAATCTGAAATCTTGGCTTGGTGATGGAATGGGGAGAGGGGGGCAAGGCTGTCCATCTCTTTTCCATGCATTACAGAATTGTCTGGTGATTGAAACAACTTTGAAATGTATGTGCAATAGTGTTGTGCTGTTTACAAAACAAGAACAATAATAAGTTATTGTTAAAGGAATTGCCAAATGTCCTATTCTGAGGAAGGCATCTTTTTTAAAAATTAACATTTAAAGCAGTGATTGGTTTCTTCCTCTCCTACATCAGGAGTAAGCAAAGTGTGTGACCTCTTAGTGTGGTCCCTGAAGCCCCACAGAAGCCCTGGACTCTCTCAAATTTTTATTTTGTTTCAGACGGATTTTCAGGCAAGTTTGTGCCCCAGAACCAGACCAGACCTACAGCAGTTCACTTCTCCATGCTCTCCAAAGCCCTCCAGACCTCAGTAACACACACACACACACCAAATGCCCCTACATGTACAGAGAGGAAAAATGCCCTCCACTCCCACACAGTTGCCTACCTTGGGCAAGTCATACTCTCTCAGGAGATTAGTGCACCAGCTTTTATTTCCACACTAGGCATGGGATGTAAGCTCACAAGGACAGATTCTACCACACTAGGAAGTACTCATCCCATACCTGACCTGGGCTTCTCCCAGACCTTTTAAAAAACAGGATTTTTTGGGGGGAGAATGGGATACTACTACTACTACTACTACTACTATTAATAATAATAATTCAAATCATTTGAGGTGAAAAAAGCTTCTACTGATTTCCCCTGATTTGTTCAAGCTGATTTTACCTATTACCTACCCCTCTGTGGTTCATGCATGTGAATAAGAACATGTGATAACAGAGTTCTTATATCAATTCTGGAATTCTATCCGTCAGAAAACTTTCATCCTTTTGTGGGTTAGTGAAGACTATGTTTTTTTTTAATTATCTTCGGTTTGGTTTGAATTCTGTCATTTTTATTTTTTCCAAAAAAATCAATCAATCAATATGTATTTTATTATTCAGAGTATTCAAATGATCGCACACTAAATATGTGAAAAAGAAATCATTTAAAGTCTTTGTTCAAGATTTTCAAGTTGATAAAAGGAGGCGTGGAAATGATTTCCAGGCATTATATGAAAAATTGTTAATTAATTTCAGATGGCACCTATTTGACTGTGATCATTCTGGCATCTGGTGACCTCCATATCAGCAGGACAGTGAATTTGCTCTAGGTTTTACTCTGACTTCAAATGATCTACCCAAGGTGCATCACATTGCCCAGTAATGCCATTAAAATTTGTACTGAATCCCAGGGTATTGGCCCACTAACCAATCTTCTGAGTGGATTGGTGGTTTTTGTAAGTGCCAATGAAAGAATCTACTTTAGTTGGACTAAAAATTCAATTTTAATCTGTGCCCGATTAGATAATTTCCTCCTTCACAATAGGAAACCTTGGAACAAAAAAGAGAGGTACTCATAAAAATGAAGTTTGGAGAAAACCATGATTTTAAAATGTTTGTCATGGGCGCGTTACAGACCGCCCAAAAGTGGGTGGTCTGCCGCCACTGCCATTAGCTGCGCTGAGAAGCCCCAGCGGCCAGACCGCGAGGCTTCCCGGCACAGCTAAAAAGAAGCGTTGAAATGGCACTTCTTCTTGGCACCCGGAAGTGGCGCCACGAGGCGCAAGGTGCGCACTCACGGCGTCACTTCCGCCGCGCCACATCCGGACACTGTGCATCCAAGACATAAAGATGGCGGCACCCGTGTGGATGTGCGCCGCCATTTACTATGCACTCTGCGCATACTAGGAACGGGGCCAGTTACGAAGGTAAGACCCTTCCTAACCCTAGCACGCCCCTTTCTAATCCTAGTACGCATGGAGCGCGTACCAAATGGCGGTCTGTAACGCGCCTAAGTGTCCTTTTCTGCACCTCAGCGCAATGAGGACTTCAAATGTCAAATTTCTGTCTGTCAGTAATACAAGAATATTTTTTTTCATGATGAAAGCTGTGAGAAACATTTGGGGCATTTCTCCATTTCAAACATAAACTTGTTTTACAGTCATTCCCTTTTCCTAGAGAAGCCCAGGAACTGCAATTTTTGAGGAAAATTGCTAACAGACAATTCTCATCTCACCAAAGTACAATAATCATTATGGTTTGTGAGGAAGCTTTGACAAGTGGAGCTGTAAATCCCCCCAATATACATTGGTTGAGTGGATGTGCCCTTGAAAAGTTTCTCAGTCTCAAGCATTGGCCCAATTTAATGCCTTCCCTTAATCATTTTCTGTCTCTCATTTTCAGAAGTCAATATGGCATTCACTCAAGAACCTTGTGTCCTCAAATAGCTTATAGCAGCAACAAAAGCTGTGGCCAAGAAGCCATTTTGCCAATGCAAACTGCGTGGATTCCAGCACACACTGTTTTGTAGACTGGCTTTATTGTCTTACAATGCCATCATATAAAATGTCTGTGGTTTTGTTTTTAATTACTGTAAAGTATTATGCTGGAAATAGCTCATGGCAGGATGTATAAAAATTGATGATTAAAAAAATAACATTGGAGTTTTAAATGCAAAGTGTTTCAAATGTTTCAGCTATAAAAGTTACTACTTTTAAAAAAATAAAATCTGAGCATAATGCAAATGTAGACTACATCAGTTCTGAAATCTGAACTTAATGCTAATGTCATAACCCTGGTGTCTAGAGTAACCCAGATATGGTTATACAGGCTGAAGAACCAGTAAACCAAATGGAGGAAGTCACAGAGCCTGAGTCTCACCAGAGGACCAAAGCCTCCCAGTTCTGACATTCCAAGGGCCACTAAACCAGTGAAGCCCCAAATTTCAAAGTACAAACATTGAACATTACCTTATTTGCCTTGGATCCCATCCCAGTAGGAAGGTGGGATAGCAATTCAATACATATATACATACATACATACATACATACATACATACATACATTTTGAGAGGCCCAAGCAGTCTTTGAGTCAAGATCTAGCATTGAGCTAGCAAAA
Source organism: Sceloporus undulatus (assembly GCF_019175285.1). NCBI lineage: Eukaryota > Metazoa > Chordata > Lepidosauria > Squamata > Phrynosomatidae > Sceloporus > Sceloporus undulatus. Next base: position 225,452,485 of record NC_056524.1, on the reverse strand, counting down.
ATATCTCCAAGGGCTTCAGAATCCTTTATGTATTGAACACATTCTTGTACCTCTTAAGAATTCTGGAACAGATGCAAGGACGCTAAACTCCAATCCTTTCTTTTAAAGCCTTCCAATTTTCAAGATGATTGGGTGATGGGAGTGGGGGAAAGCTGAATGTCAAGACTTGAGCGTGTTTTTAGAAGTTATAAGAGCAACAAGGGAAATTTCCATTGTATTCTATGGAATGACAGGGGCAAGAACGTGACTTCTTAAAAATCAACTAATGGCTGTCTTATGAAAATCCACTTTTCTGTGTAGAAAAAGGAGAAGAAACAAAGGGTGAGAGCTAGTATTACTGCTGAGACAAAGTGATATACTTCAGCATAATGATAAGTGGTTGGAGTCCACAAAGGTTTATGCTGAAATATATGTTAGTATAAAAGGTGTTGCTAGATCTCTCCATCTCCTTTCCTTCCTATGATCAAACAGGCTAACATGACTATCTTTTTAAAAACTGAGGAAAAATATATCTTGTATGCAAGGGTGGGAAGCATAGCATTCGGGCAAGATGAGGCAAGCTGGGAAAGGAAGCAACATGCAGAATGGGAGAGGTGGTGGTGGATGTAAGGAGCAAGGGGAAGGTATTAAGTGAGGATGGGACCTCAAGGAGAGAAGTGTAGAGGAAATCTCACCAAAAAGCACAAATATTGATGATTACTTTATCTGTGGATGATAGTGCAAAATTCCTAGTGCAGATTAACACATGTATTGTGCTTATTAACACATGTATTGTGATAAAAGGTTAAATAGGACAATGAAAATTTATGTTTGCTTGTTATAATAAAATCTGTGTCTCTGAAGGAAATTACACCTTGCATTTTCCTGAAATAACTGCTGTTTGCCTTTATTTTCCACTGTACTTCCCCCTGTGATTCTGATGACAATGTCAGTCTCAGAGTGACCTGTGGTATGTTAAATGATCTATAGGTTTGTTTTTTTAACCTGGAAAAATCTGGAACAAAAAGTGAGTTTTTAAAATTCATTATAAATTAGGTATAGTCTGGGTTTGGTGCCGAATGGGTTGGATGTTATCCAGACTGTTCTCACCAGAACCAGGGGTTGGGTTATACATAGTAAGGACTCCCCAACAAGAGGACAAAGGGAGAATGTTTTATTTGGCCCATGAGGACAGGGACTCCGTTTATTTACATGCTATCTAGAACAGTAAGTTTTCCTGCTTCTGTTAGAGATGTTACATGAAATATAGTTATTTAATGGTTAATTCAATTTTGCTAAGAGCAAAGAACTGATAGTTAACTGGAAAGAACAGTTCTTTGTCAAAAGAGGAAAAGGAAATCCTTTGTGAATTGATAACTTTGTTTATCCTGTCATGAAGATATAATAGCTACTTGCCACAACCTTTTATTCTCAGAAAATGAAATCAAATCATTCTTGTTGGTTGATGCATTAAATACTTTTCATCTGATCACAGAGTTAACTACAGTGCTAAGGCAATTAAGAAGCATTTTAAAAGGTGCATAGACACCAGATGGGAACTTAGGACATACGGTTTGCATCCTCTGCTTTTTGTCAAATACAATAACTTTTCAAACCCCGGTCCCTATTATCAAGCTTGTAATATCCACTTTATGTGTAACCTAATTGTGCCATATTCGTATTGTTCTGTCATAGAAAATGCCCCCCCCATTTTAAAAGTAGAACTGTAAATTTTCATTTCCCCAGTTTGTTAGAGACCTTTGACATGACTATGCATGAGGATGAGACCACTGCATTTGTTTGTTGCAGAAAAAATAACAATGAGCACTACAGTAGCTATTTTGTTTTTTGACATGCCTGTGTTCAGAAGTCATTCTCATTAGGCTTTTGATAAAATGAGGCAATCACACTATTTTATAATTAAAATTTAAAATTATAATCCAGTTAAAATCTGTATAGATCTTTAACAAAACATAATGTTTTATTCACTTATGGATTTGTATCTATCTCATGAGCTTTATAGGATAGATATACATCAATAGATCAATAAAACAATATTGGTAGGTAGATATATATGAATAAAACTATATAGATGGTTGATTGTTTTTTAAAGCATTCATTTTATATGCCTGGGGTGGAAGATACGGCAAAATTGCCCTCTCATATCCTTCAGAGGGCATTTAGGGGCAAACAGTTTTGAAAAAAAATCTTTTGGGGTGGATTTTTTTTTTTAAACTCTAGGAGGCTTTGGGGTTGCATTTTGACCACCCTGCAAAGCAAGAGTGGCCATAATATACTCCCCCAGATATTATTGAACTGCCACTCCCATCATTACTCTGCAAAGCACATGATTCCTAGGGCATCTGGGCAGTGTAGTGCAACAGCATCCAGAGAGCCATGTTAATCCTACCACATTATAATTATCAGACAAAGCATTGAATATGCATGGAACCCAAAATGGAGGCCAAATTCCTTCTGTCAGTAGTTCAAAGACTTGTTTATTCCAACAAGCTTTTAAAACAATTATTGCTGTTGTTTTAAGAATGCGTTTTAAAAAGGGTGCTGCATTGTTTCAAACTGAATTGGTTTTAGTTAATTTTTTTTCTTTTGAATTGTTTCTCTTTTTAAGTGCACGTTTTAATTTTTTAAATTCTGTGAATAGTTTAATTTCATGTTAGTACTTTTTTTGGAGGAGGGGTATGTTTTTATCTGTATTATTCTTGTTTTAAATTGGAAACCACCCTGAATACCAATTTTGAGGAAAAGACAGAATGATAGGGGTGAGAATGATTTAGAAATCCCTGGCAATAATTCTGATTATCCCATTGTCAACATTATTTTTTGTAAAGGGCATAAAGAGTGAAGATTAATAGCTATCCTTCTTCTCTCAAGTGGACTGACTCTCTCTCTCTCTCTCTCTCTCTTTCTTGCTCTGAATTTTAAATAATGCCACATTTCTTTAGGGCCTGAAAGTGGAAAACCTATTCCTTCTCAAGAATCTGCTCCTTGGAGTGACTGAGTCATATTGTTTCATAAAGTCAGCCCTAGATCATTTAGGAGAATCTTTGTTATGAAGGCAGTTTTAGTGTTCAGAGGATTATTTATGCTCCCATGAGAACATATTTTTCAAATGCAGTTTGCCTGAAGTTCCCTTGTGAGCCACCAACATCTGCAACTTTTTGCTTAGCGGTGAGATGTTGGCAATGGGGAACACAGTAAGACCAGACAGTGAGCCAGACCATAAATTGCAGCATGTAAATGGTTCTCTGCATGCACATGCAACTGACGGATTTGCTGCTGAAATTATAGGAACTGCATCAGGATGATGCACACACACACACACACACACACACACACACACAAAAGGGGGGGGGGGAGAAAAGAAAGAAAGAAAGTGTATACATGACCACAGTCATTTTCAGTCAAAGAAACATTCATCCTTTCAGTTCTGTTTAGTTCATTTCTATAAGAACTAAAAACTAAAATGAAGAAGCTGCAGGAATCTCAATAAAATGGATGCTGTTCTTGCAAGGCAATGAATTAAGCAGCAAATGGAGCAATGATAATAGAACCGCCTTGAAACTGGGGTTGGGCAAATGATTTGGTAAACCAGACTAATTCAAAACAAATTGTACCAGTTCAGGATTAGATCCACTTGGCCAAAGGAATAGCACAGTCTGAAGTGAATTAGACTTTGTGGAATACATAAAAAATAAGCTGAGAGAGAACCAAGAAAATAGGGGGATGGACACTGTTTATGAATGGCTCTAATATCTAGTTGGATGAGGCTGTGGGAGGTTAATCTTTTTCAGCTTTGCCCACTAGGATTCTCTGTGCAGAATCCTGATGGGGAGGCAGAGTTGCAGTGGTCCCTTGGTCTGTAGGGTTGAGTGTGTTTATTTAAAGGTGGGAAGCTGAGACAGGTTTGGGATTCTATTAGTGTCCTGTCCACCCCACTGCTCAACGGTCTCTCTTCCTGGGCTTGCTAAGGTGTCTCAGGGATAGCATGGGAGTCTCCATGGTTTGTGATGCTGGCAGACTTCAACATCCATGCTGAGGCTACCTTGTCAGGAATGTCTCAGGATTTCATGACTGCCATGACCACTGTGACTCTGCCCCAAGTGGCATCTGGCTCCATTTATGCTGCCTGGCACACTCTAGACCTTGTTTTCTGTACAGGGGGAGGTGGAGATGGGAGATTATGGTGGTCCGAGAATGCAGGAGCTGTTTATTTTTCCATTTTCATGGAGAAATCACTTCTTGATCAGGTTTAGACTTGCTGGGACTCAGAACCTCTGCAGAGGTGGCAGACCCATTATGATGGTCCATCCCAGAGGCCTATTGAACCAGATGGGTTCCTGATGGCTTTTGGGCAGTTTCCTGCTGCCTTGGCAGGGAATTTATTTAAGCCCCCTTTGATCTCTGGAACAGGGAAATGACCAGGGCAGTTGTCACAGTTGCTCCTAAGCATCTTGTCTCATGAAGTGTAGCTAAACCAGCCCCTTGGTTTTCTAAGGAGCTGGCAGCACTGAAACAAATTTGTTGGAGACTATGGTGACAGTGGCAGAACATTCAGAGTGTGACTAAAAATAGGCTAAAATCTATCTGAACACTTACAGTGGGGCAACAAAGGCAGTAAAAAGGGTGTTTCTTTCTAAAACAGAGCTGTACAGCAGAGTTGTTTTGAATGATCAGAGATCTGTTACAATCTGGTCCAGAGGAGAATGTAAGCCACTCAGCAGCTCATTGCAAAGAATTTGCCCATCATTTTGAATATAAAATCGATCAGATTCGCTTTGACTTAGATGCCAGAGTTGATACAGTTCCTGTGAATGTAACATGGCTAAATGCCATGGAATTATGGGATTTGTAGTTCTGTGAAGTATTTAGCTTTGTCTGTGAGAGACCTCTGGTGCCACAAACTATAATTCCCAGAATTCTTAGCACTGAGCCATGGCAATTAAAGAGCTGTCAAACCAGATTATTTCTGCAGTGCAGATCCAGCCTTAGTTGACTGAAGCTCTGTACTTGTCATAGTGATTTGAAAAACCTATGAAGATGTGCATGCTCCTATCATGACTGCCTGCTTGCCCACCAAACACTCCTGCCTGCCTGCCTGTTTGCCCATTGCCTTTGTGCTTCTTTGGTCCAGTTTTTCAACTGTACAGGTTGAGAATCCTCTTGGTAATGTAGGAAAATGGCCCAACTAGTGGGCCAGTGTCAGAACAAAAGCAATATAAATTGACAATATTGAGCAATCAACAACTTTTTAAAATTGTGTATGTGCTTTGGAAAAGCAGCAAATTCTAGAAGTGCCTATCAAGCCCCTGCCACATCTAAATCCCCACTTTAAAATGTACCATGTATCCAAATTATATGCAGATATATTTTTAAAAGCCCTAGCAAGTTATAGTGTTATGAGTGTTGGACTAGGATTCTGGGAGACCAGGGCTCACATCCCAGATTAGTCATAGAAAACTACTGGCTGACCTTGGGCAAGTCACACTCATGCAACCCCAGAGGAAGGCAATCACAAACCCCCTTGTCAAGGAAACCACAGGACAGGTTCACCTTAGTGGTGCTATCAGTTGGGAAACAACTTGAAGATGCATAAAAACAGTAACAACAAAGTTAGAGTTAGTTTGATTTCCCAATGCAAGTCAGGATGAGAAGTGTAGAAAGCCAGACTTCTGAGTCTCAATTCAGTTGGGGAAATGATCTTGATCTGTATAGACTGAGTCAGGCCAAGATCCAAATTACCAGAGTCCTTGTAAATAGCTCTACTTGAAACCATTTCTCTTGTGTTCAGACAAAGTGAAACACAAATGCAAACTTAACTGGAAAAAGAGCTCCATTGTGGAAGCTAAGAAATGTTTCTTCTTGTTTCCTTCTCAAAACAAAGGCACTAGTCTTATTTATCCAGTCAATGACCTTCATAAGGTATGTGGTGTTATCTATTTTTTCTATTCAAGCCAGAGGAAAGTGGTAATTATTGCACAAGATCTTTGTGACCTATTTAGATAAGCCTTAGTTCATCCATTTGCCAATTTCGCCATGAAATTCTTCAAATGTTAAAGTCCCCAGAGATTCAAATGACTCCTCCCAGCCCAGCAACGAAGCAGGTTTTGGATGCAATCCTGTAGATGTATATGATGGAGCAATTTAAAATTGCTATTATGATTGAAGAGACTTGGACAGATTTGTGTACATTTTCTCTTGGCATCTTGAGATAAGTGAGTGTTCCCACTAAAAACAGAATGTCAAACTCAAGGCTGTCCTTAGGAGTTAATAACCATCTTAGCTCAGTTAGTTTGCTTTGTAACACAGAAGAGAATGAATCAATAAACTTTTATTTGTTTTAGTTATTAATCAAGTGGGTGTACTATATTTCAGCTGATTTTTAGGTTAGAAAATAATAGATAGGATTTATATATGCCCATATATCCTGAAATAATAGAAAGACAAATGATTTCTAGCAAATACAAAAGCACAGCCATTCTCTCTGAGAAATATCTATCTGTTTGCATGTGGACACATAACAAACTGAACTGGCAAATCCTTATGCAGTTACTTACATTTCAAAGTTTAATGAAGAGTCATAGTCCAAGTTTCAACAACCAAAGCAAATACAGATTAACTGAATAAACTATAAAGTTCAAGTTTCAAATAGGATAAATTTTCTTTGGTATGTTGGCAGTGTTTTTAACTCACAAGAGTGGATACAACTCCTTTTGGGTTTGTGGTTCAAACTTATATGTACATGTCTTTTAAAAAAGAGGACTCATTGATATTAATTGGGCTTTCTTTCAGGTAAAGAGCACAGCCTGATACTGCTACAAGAACATCTGCACTGGAGGTTCACTACCACTGGTGAAGTGGACAGAACAGACTTCAACATGTTTACAGACGTTAACAGGACATTTTTACAAAGTATCACAAGACATGTACAAGGCATTTCAAGCACATACCAGTTTCAGATTTTGTGGGGTTTCACTTGTATTCACAATCAGTTTTAGTGCATCATGTAACACAGATTTTTGAAAGGCAACTCTGCATCTTTCACCTACCTGCACAAAAATATTTGTTTTACAGCTATGGCTACATCAAAACCAACATGGTGGGATGCAGCTTCCAGTGGGTTCCTGGAGGATCCAGTGTGGTTCCTCAACCTCCAGACATTGCCTATCACCACTCCTAACCATATGTAAGACCGATAATCAATGAGTCATCTGGTTTGTTTCCCCAAGCCAAAGAACTAGTTGTTGTTGTGTGCCTTCAAGTCATTTCCAACTTGTGGTGACCCTAAGGTAAACATATTACAGGGTTTTCTTGGTGAAATTGGTTCAAAGGGTTTGTTTTGCCTTTCCTCTGAGGAAGCCACCCTAGGTCACCCTGTGAGTTTCCATGACTAAGCAGGGATTAAAACTCTGGTCCACCAGCGTCGTACTCCAGTGCTCAAACTACTATACCATACTGGCTCTTGTAGTTAACATAAAGTACAAGACTAGCATTAACTCATGGGGCTACCCTTGTGCCTGGTTCGGAAACTACAGCTGGTTCAAAACATGGCAGCCAGGCTTGTGTCAGGAACATCCAGAAGGGACCATATCACTCCGATTTTGAGGTCCCTCCACTGGTTGCCTATTGGTTTCCGGGCCCAGTACAAGGTGTTGGTTATTACCTTTAAAGCCCTAAATGGCTTGGGTCCAAGCTATCTCAGAGACCGCCTCTTCCCATACAATCCTCCCCGCGCTCTCCGGTCCTCTGGGAGGAACTTGTTGCAGCCTCAAAAATCGAGACTTGTGGTGACCTCCCGGAGGGCTTTCTCTGTTGTCGCCCCCAGGCTCTGGAACGGCCTGCCGGATGAGATCCGTCAATTAACATCTCTGGACAGCTTCAAAAAGGCTGTCAAGACGGATCTCTTCAGGCAGGCCTTCCCAAACTGAAATATCCCGGCCTCAGGATTTCAGGATTTCCCCCCTCCTCAGTAATATCTCCAAAGCCCCCTTTTCTTTAGAACTGAAGTTGCAGTGGTTTATTGGTTGGTATTATTTTGTTTACTTTATTGTTATTTTAACTAGTTATTGTGGTTTTAAATTAGATACCTTGTTTAATAACTTTTTAAGGGGGGAGGGAAATATATTGTTTTTATGCTGTATGTTATTTTAATGTTGTAAACTGCCCGGATTGGTTCGCCACAGGGCGGTATATAAATAAAAATTTATTATTATATTATTATATATTAACTCATAGTTAGCATTAACTACAATTTTCATTATAGATGAAACAAATAATAGTTGGTGGCTCTAGTGTCACTGGGCCTAGGAAATTGGGGGTTTAATTCAAATTTTAAAAGGACTGTCCAAGGTCCTGAACCCATTTTGGGAATAGGTTTCTGCTCCGTGTATAGCATTTTTAAAGTTTAGATGAAAACCTTAACTAAATTCACTGACACAGTCATCAGCCTCCATTGTGAAGATAGCTGGATCACCTTCTGACAGTGGTACCAGCAGAAGTGCTCAAGGGGTATCCAAGCCCAAGTTTCTAAATTTAACATCATGGAGGAGAGAGGGGTACTCAGGCTCAAAGATATATACCGACACCATACAATGATTTAGGACTACATGCCAACCAAGAAACTGACCATTATGGCTTTTTGCAGGGTTCTCCTGAGAGAGAGAGAGAGCCTTCTGTACTTTGCCAACTTTAGACTGAATGGTTAACTGAGTAGGTTCAGCTCTCCCAACATCAAATGTCATTCTCCGACAGATGCTTTCATTTACCAGAGTATAGAAACACAGTTTCTAAACATCAGAAAGAATTCCTAACCAGAATCATATAATCCCCATTACCTATAAAAAGAATTTATCATATAAAATAAAACTGAACAGAGTTTAGAAGACAGACGTTCAATCATAGTACAGTCAGCCCTTCTTATACACGGATTTTTTATACACGGATTTAAGCATACACGGTTTGAAAATGTTCCAAAAAAGTATAAATTTACCTTGATTTTCCATTTTTTATAAGGGACACCATTTTGCTGTGTCATTATATGTAATGGGACTTGAGCATACACGGATTTTGTTATACACGGGGGATCTTGGAACCAAACCCCAGCGTATAACAAGGGTCCACTGTACAGCAAAATGAAGGAAAGTTACAAAAATAACAAGCTGTTGACTAACATTTTTGCTCGTTCTATTTTCTTGTCTCTTTGTAATATCTATTGGTTTTGAATCCATTCTGCACTTCCTTGTCTAGCATTTGTCTTCAGGTTGACTACAGGACTCTCACCTCAGAGTTTATTTGAAGTTTTTGTAGAATAAGATCTAGCTGCCTCAGCTTTTCATTTTGAAGTTTATTATTAAACCATCTGGGACAACTCTTTACCATTAATGTCATTTTGTTATCTACACCGCTAGCTTTTTAAACTGAAGTACCAAGCAATATTCGCTGACCTCTCATATGAAAACTGATATTGGTTGGAAATGGAAATCATGAATTAGTCTTGCCACCAAATGACAATAATAAAAATATTTATAAATATTTGGCTTTTAAAAAAAGAACTCTGTTTCTCAGAAGAGCCATGAACCAAAAGAGAAAATGGTTATTATCTCTGGAAAAATCGATACATATTTTGAGAACTTGGAATTAGAAAGATCAGTTTCAGAAGATGATGTATCACTTCATGGTCTTGTGTTATTGGCTCCTTACTGGTTACTGGTAACCAAGTTATAATAACATTACGATTTTAACTAGATGATTCTAACTAGTGATAACTAGTTGCAGTTGCAACTATGTGAAATACCACACAGTTCGAGTGGTAGCTTGTGCTATGCCTCCTACTGTGGTCTTGTGCTCTACCATGGATGTTAAGGTGATTGGAAGTGGACAGCAGGAGGTGGACAAGGAAGAATGTGCTTTGTACCATAGGCCAGCGGCTTCAAGAATTTAGAAGTAACATGCTACAGAATAACCTATTACTTATAAATAGTTCTTTTGGGGAGTATGAGATATGAAACACTTTGGGATCAGGGCAACCAAGTCTTGCAACATTTTTTCTCTCTACAATGAGAAGAGAGTTTTCCTCTTAGTACTCATTGTAAGAGCTTCAAGTGCACCCTCATACCCAGCCCATTGTACTTTCAACCCAACAGTATCTCCCATGAAAGCACCTTCTTTATCCTTCCCACTATGTGTATCATTCTCTTGCATTTCTCCAATGATATATGGCTGAATTTTGAAAGCCCACAATTGTCTCTTAAAATAAAATCCATGCAGCACAAGTCCCATACAGCTTCTGTACCAGAATAACAGGACTCCAGGAAGCCATTTCTGACTCTGCTGTTTCAGAGCTATAACACTAGGGCATTCATGGGGAGAAGGCTTTCCAAGCAACACCAACACATGAGTAACATGTAGTTAGCTGTAAATCAGCACCAACAGGAATATTAATTACCTGCGTAGTTACCTGGCAAAGAGGAGCACAATACACTCTTTTTTTTTTTTTTTTTTTGCTTTTGTAGCATTCTAGTGTGCATGTGTGTGTTTTAAGGTAACAGAAATTTAACAGAAAAAGATAAGGAAAGAAAAAACAAAGAGTTACTTCTTAGTTTTTATATATTTTATCTTTAATGATCACACTACTACTGACAGGGGCTTAGAACTATAACTGGGACTAACTGCATTTTAAAATAATTTTGCAAAGTTTGCATACTTTTACTATATTTATCAAGAGCTCTATGGATATATGTCTCCCCTGAAACATTGAATGCTCCCAAATTTGTTACCTGAGTAATGGTTTAACCTGCATGTGGTCATGGACAATTTACTTCCCTCTGTCATCTACTCTTAGCCTTGCATTTTTATTTTGCCTATGTAGTTATTGCCTTTCATTTATTTTGACCTTAATATATATCTAGGCAGCTGTTCGAGATCCTAAAGTAGGGTCATTAAAAGAGAAATGGCAACCTTATTAAAATACTCAGGATCACACTTATGGGCTCAGTGTTAACTAATATACAGAACCTGCCACCTCCTGGTTCATGCAGTCACTGCAGCTGACAAGTAGCCCCACAAAAATCCATAGACACGCATGAAATGGTGGGAAGGGGAATGTGCTACTTTTTCCCCTACTTTGATCATCTGATAACAATTAAAAGGGCACTAAAAGACAACTGATTAACATAACCCTGAGTATGTTTTACTGCTAGCATCCTTATGATGTAAAAGACATACCATTTCAAAGATACTTAACTTACCAACTTTCCACTCCTCCTGTGTTGCTTACCCTGAGATTTGTACCAGGAGATAAAGGCAATAATAATTTCCTGAGATGTCACCTGGTGCCCTGCTACCTGGTGACCTTTTGAATTCATCCTGTACTTCATGCAATGTATACTCTGTCTTTCTCTCAGCATGGTACCAGAATCTCCTGGCTTGAAAAGCCTTGAGTTCCCCCCACCCACCCCAGTGTTTTTCTCTTTTGCTGTGCTCTCTTTTTGCACCTCTTCTCCATTTCCACTGGTGTTTCTCCCCCACTTCCCATGTGACATTGAGCCTTACCTTCTGGTAACTCCCTTCTACACTCTTAACAAGCATCAGGTAGTTTTCTTTCTCTTTCCCAGAGTCACCACATTCTTCTTCTAGAAATCCAGATAGTCTTGAAGCCGCTGGCCTATGGTACAAAGCATGGATTTGCATATTATGAGAAATTATGTGCTCATTATGCAAGTCAAATGGTGGGTCATGGAAGGGATTGGAAGGGTTGACCAACACACCCAGCCACTGATTTCCCACTGAGAAGCATTCCTTTCAAAGTTGAAGATATGGAGTAGCAGGCAAATTTATGTGGTTTAAGGCTGTTTTACACCAGTTCCAGTGAGGAATGTGCCAGACATTGATATAAATAATAATAATAAAACTTTTATTTATATCCCGCTTTTTGTTAAAACAATCAAAACAGCTTACAATACTAAAAATACAACCATATCTACCAAGTATCCCCCCTTAAAAAGAAATTAAACAATACAAGATTAAAATTACATAAACAATTTAAACCAATACGGTGGGTAGAGTCATCACATATATGTGGGGGAATCACCGCATGGCAATTTATTATGGGAAGGCCTGCGGGAAGAGATCCGTCTTGACAGCTTCCTTGAAGCTGTCTAAGTTGGTAATTTGATGGCTCTCATCCGTTGATGAGACTGCTTGCACCAGAACTGGGATTTGGGATGTGCATTGTCTGAACAGATCAATCTGGCCTACTTGGATGCTGACTCTACCATTTCTGTGCTATTCTGCTCTGTTCTGGATGGTTTCAGGGTATTAAGGGGTTAATAAAAGAAAAAAATATTCTGTTCTCAGATTGTTCAGAAGTGTGTCCAACATATTCTAAAGCTTTAGGCCTCAGTTCTTCTTTCAAAGTGTCTCTAAGGCCAGACGCCTACCATGCAAATTCCTGTAAAGTCTCATTTCCAAAATCTCATTTTCAAGCATTTTACTTCCTTCATAATGCAAAATAAATGATAAGCCCATTCTGTGCAGAAGGAAAATGGGGAGTGAATGAAACTTCCAAAGTAACTCAAGCCAAAAACGTCAGAAGGAAACAAAATTAAGGAAAAGGGAGGGAAAATGTACATTTGCAGTACTTTTAGCACTATCCAGCTTATTTCAACACAAGCCTTCATGGGCTATTGCTTGCTAGTTCCCCTGAAACATACAAACATGGGCACCAAGGTTTAGGAAATCTGTCCTTGAGGTTTTCAAATTCTCCAGCTGCCAGATATTGTATACCCTAATTTCTTGTTGCTTGGTGTTTGAAATCTTTGCTGGTATCACCTATATCTGAATATCAAACTAATAACAACTAAGCATCAATGAGATATTGGCATTTGTTTTTTAGGGAGGGAGTTGATGCTCAAATGCACTGTTATCACTGCAATCATGCTCATCCCAGAAGTAAAGTTCCTGTCAAGTTCTGATCCATGATTGCAAATGTAATAATTTCTCTCTTCTTCTCTACTTTCTAATCTTTGTTTAATAAAAAAAACATGATGGTAAAATAGAATAATAAAAATAATGTCAGTATCCTTGGTTTCTCTTAAGCCACTATAAAAAAATATAAAAAAGCAAACCTTGATTTTGCCCTGTTATATAAAGGACACCATTCTGCTATAATGAAAAAGGTAAAGGTTGTGTCTAGTTGTGTCTGACTGTAGGAGGTGGTGCTCATCTCTTTTATTAAGCTGAGAGAGCCAGCATTGTCAAAGACAGCACCGTGATCATGTGGCCAGCATGACTAAACACTAAGGCACAAGGAATGCTGTTACCTTCCCATCGAAGTGGTATCTATTTATCTATTGGCACTTTTACATGCTTTTGAACTGCTAGATTGGCAGAAATTGGGACTAGTGATGGGAGTTCACTCCGTCATATGGTGCTTGAGTCTCCAACTACTGACCTGGTGACCTTATGGTCATCAAAGTCAGCATCTTTACTGCAAAGCCATCAGTCACATCTCACATTTTTATTTATTTATTTATTTGTTATATCATTGTGTATACCATGGTATATAATTTTGCTATACCATTGTATATAATGGAACTTGAACATCTACAGATTTTGGTATTCACAAGGGGTTTTGGAACCAAACCACAGTGGATACCAAGGGCCCACTGTATAAAATACATAACCTTAATAATAAGTTGGATGTAACCTATTACAACAATTCCTCTAGTCCTCTGCCTGTAATTTCAGTGCTGGGACCATACATTATGACCCAAAGGGATAATATTAGTAACACCTGCCGATTGGGCAAATGTGTTGGGAGGCTGCAGCATAGATGAAGGTTTGGAATTTTAAAAAATATTCAAACAACACTACTACTGTGCCAGAATACTTTCCAACAAATTCCTATAGACATAGCATTTCATTCCTACTCTTGAAAGGGTTTCTTTTTAATTCTAGGACATACTCATATTTGAATAAAATAGTCTCCTTCTCTTCTACTACTTTCTTTTTAAAAGTTTTCTTAGAATTATAGTTAGTGTTGCCAGGTTTTCAAAAATAGCAATAAGGGACAGCTGAAATTCATGACATGCGTGGCTGACAATCAGGAAGCCAGTATTAAGAAGTTTGCATTTTACCTAAATACCAAATGAAAGTATTGATTTCTGTTAAACTAGCCATGAATTTCTCTGCCCACAATCATAAATCATATGACAGACATGTATGTGTGTCATGTTTGTATGGTCCACATTCAAAATGGCAGGCATCATGTCCAGTCTATGTAAAAGGGAAAGCTTTGAAACCTACAAACAGGGCTCATGCTTTAAAATAAGGGGCATACGCCACCATATGAGGGCCAAACTTTCTGGCCTTCAAATAAGGGCTAACTCTTATATAAGCAATACCTGACAACCCTAGACATTACCATCAGTGAAATGACACTTTTGCACTGTAACATTGTGATCCTAACAATGTTGAAATGGAAGAAGAAGAAAGAGAAGGAGAAGTGGTGTTCAAGACAGGATCATCTCAGCTAACCACAAACTCATTTTAAAAAACTTTGGGAAACCCCTAGTGCAGTTTCATGGATTGCTGCAAACAGCCCCACAAAAGAATGGGGTGCAGGTGGCATGGCAGAGGCAGCAACTGGCAAAACCAAAGAAAACTCAAGGAACAATATTGCAAGAACTCACACTCCTCTGACTGTGGGAAAGCCCTCTCATTTCTGTAGAAGTCCTATTGTCAGTCTGCTTGTCAATAGAATTTGAGCCCCTGTTCTAATTTAACTGACAGAATTCTTGCTTGTCACTAGACAGAATATTTCAAGTGCTTTTATATCATGGAGACAAATATAACTCACAATATCACATGTATTCAATTTTCCCTTTGCCGTCAGGACCAAAGGGGCTGACAACATTAAAATCTTCACTGGGTCTGTTGAACACATTTTAAAGGAGTATGCTGGCTGCTGTCAAAAGGTGAAAGGGCAATTGTATGACCGTGTGCCCATTGCATTAAAAAAGGAGGCTGCTCTCTCCAGAGGTACTGTGCAACTCCTCAGCCCCAGAATATTTCTACTGTAATCTGAAGATATCTGATTTAAAAATAATAATATGTGTGTAGGTGGAGGAACAGAACTATGGAGAGCTTATCTTCCAGAAAGAACACTTGCAACTAAAAACATGTGTCTGAAGGTGCATCTACACTGTAGAAATAACACAGTTTGACACCACTTTAAGTGCTGTAGCTCCATCCTATGGGATTTGTACTTTTACAAGGTCTTTAGCCTTCTCTGCCAAAGAGTTCTAGTGCCTTACGAAACTAAATGCATTTCAGCCTTATCACCATTGACCTTCCTTAGAGGCTTTTATAAAATAGATAAAAACACATTTACTGTGCTTGTGATATGGAGACAGCACATAGAACATCTATAAACATTATTTCTTTAAAAATAAATAGTTTCTTTGATACATATAAATATATAGATAACAATCCTCAGAAATTTCTGGTGTTGCAGACTGTACTCTATAAAAGTGCACTCAATCAAAATTGCATATAATTAAAAATGGAATCCTAGTGAGACTTTATTAGGGGTTACTCCTAGGGAACTGTAACTGTAGCCTACAGCTTAAAGATCTGTTTTGGTTTTGGTAGTTCATATTGCTCCAGTAACATTAAAACACCTCATATTATCATTGGTCAGACCATTGTCAAGAAAGCAATAGAATTCCTTTATAACCTTTTTTTTAAATGAGAGAATAAAGAAGTGAAAGTGATAGAAAACACAAAGAACTCAAACAGTAGGTTGAGCAGCATACAGAAAGGGCAGCATCTTAACTGACAGTTCCACATGCCTCTTTCTGATGAGTGATTCAGAGCCTGGACTATTCTTCCCACAGCATTTCTGATATGACAGCAAACAACTCAGGGTATCTTCTGAGCAGCTGGTAAGAATCATTTTGTTGTTAGAACATTATGCTTTACTGTTCAAACAGGCTATGCATTTTCTAAGAAAATGTCATTTCTATTTGTATGTGGTAACCAATTATTTAGAAAATCATTACCTTCAAAATCGCTTCTCAGTTAATTGCATTGTTACCGTCTTTCAGGTGTTTGTACCAGTTGTCAAATATTAATTAAAAAATAGCACACTGATGAGAAAACCTTTTGGTAAGAAAATTATTATAACAAAGAGTTTGATATCTTTCTGGTTTTTATTCATTACCAAGGTATACTCTTTGAAAGTTGCTGCCAGTTATCTGCAAATGTAGTTGACTTAATAAGCTAAGTGTATAAATATCTACACAAAAGTAAGTCCCACTGAGTTGAGTGGAATTTACTTCTTTGAAACTGGCCATGCAACTACAGCCTAAGCATTCCTGTTAAATCAAGTGAATGACTCGATGTTACATGGAAAGATGTTGCCCAAAGAACAAAAAAGAAGACACTTTATGGAAGTACTGTGCCAAATTACACTTAATTGTTGTTCTGGTTAGACTACAATACTGTCTCATACTGCTTTGATGCCTTGTTCTAAACTGATTGCAATATTTGGAATTCCCCAAGTAAAAACTGCTTATGGTCACTGGAGAGTTTTAAACTATCCTCATTGTGTATAGCATATACATCTCTTACTTTGCTGTGGTGATGGTGGTAACGTGCCTTCAAGTCATTTTTGACTTATGACAACCCAAAGGTGAACTTATGGGAAAGATTTGTTTAGAGAGAGTTTGCACTTGCCTTTCTATGAGGCTGAGAGTGTGTGACTTGCCCAAAGTGACTGAATGCATTTGCATGGCTGAGTGGGGATTTGAATTCTGGTCTCCAGAATCACAGTCCAACATTCCAACCACTACACCCCATTGGTTGTACCCAGTCTTATTTCTGTTTGCTATCATATGTCTTTACTTGCAGACATCTCTTGCATGGTGTGTCATACTATATATAATATATATTTATATATGTATCTATATCTCTATATATAGATAGTGTGTTTGTGTCACACTTTATATAATCTATATGATGAGAGCAAATGTTTTAAGCATATCCAGACAGAATATATTTTGCACTAGTATATTTGTACCTGGCCATCTCAAGACAGGCTACATCCTCATCTATTAAACATATTATTAAGATTCAGAACATGGTTCTATTAAGCATATAATTAAGAATAAAACACAGTGTGTATCTTTGGCTTGCAGTCTAGGAATTTGAATTTTCCAATGTCTCTTTTGTTTATCTCATGAAATGTACAGTTATTATAGAAATTATTATAAGCTTAATATGGTACAGAATGTAATCGATGTTATGATATCAGAACACAAAATGCTGCTTCTAATATAATTAGGTGACAAATCCAAAGTTAAATCCTCTTTTCTGTTCTGCATATGTATTGTGCAGCTTGACACTACTATTTACTTAGAAGTCCCACTAAATTCAACTGAGCTTACTCTGAGCTAAATGAGCTTAGGAATGCACTCAACCACCCATATCTAGGTATATTTACTCAGAAGAAAGTCCCAAATTGTTCAGTGGTATTTATTTTTTAAGAAAGTTTGTGCAAGACTGCAGGCTAACAGTGCAATTCATAACTACTCTGAAATAAGCCACATTGAGCTTAGAGGGATTTACTCCTAAGCAACTGTGTATGTGATTGGAGCTGAAGTCATCACCACCGCCATCCTTCGGTTACTTTCTCATATTCTTTTAGGTACAATAGAAATAAAGTAGACATTGGCGCAGTGGCATTCAAATTTATGGATATCAAAATTCCATTTTGATGCAGTTTTCTACACAGACATATCTGAAAGTTACTGAAACCAAAATGCCAAGTGACATATTAGAAGTATTGTAATGTGATTTTATGCTGCCTGCATGACTGGGTGTAGACGTTTTTGCACAACATCCAGAGCTTGTAAGTGTTACTTTCTGATAACTGAAAATTCAAGAAACCTTGGGCTAGCATGGTCACAGGGAAGGACAGTCTAAGAAAATACTTTGTTCAAGCTATAAGAAACCTAAACAAAAAGCCCAGTGTCTGTCAAGTAAAATGTAATGAAATTGTCTCAAGCCCAGCAGAATACCCCCCCCACACACACACACACTGTTTTTATGGTTCTGTCTTATGATTACCTGACTACCTTTTTCTGACAAAAAAGGGGAATAATCCAAATACTTCCAAGAATGGTTCCTTGAATATATCTCATGATCCCCACACAGTGTTTTAAAACACAGATTTTTTTTCAAACCCAGAAGTGGATTTATTTTTCTTTTGCAATTGTATCAGTCTATGCAGCACTGCAGTATACTACGAGCAGAAAACTGGCTCCCATATCTGTCCATGTTGTCCACCCCAGACATAAAGCAACAACAAAATTATATAGACATTGGTCAGAATACAGAGTTGGCACAGTTGTAATACAGTATGTCTTTTCTTTGTGCTGGAATCCAAATGTATGCTCCAGAGTTATGTAGGAACAAGGACAATGAAGTGGAAAAAGTATGTCACGGCCAAATACTTACTCCATTGTCTGCCAAGTATTCTCAGTTGTACATACTCTAAAGATAATGTTTCTGGACTTGAAAGGTCACTTCATTGTTTCATCCTTGTTCAGAACAACTGGCTTCTCATAGATCAAGTAGAGCTAGTTATCAAAATGTCTCCTTAGGACATAAAATGAATGTGCCTCATATCTGTACAGCATATGCATTTTGGTTGTGATTTCCAAGAATACTATGTGAAATAATCTCACTAAAACCAACTTACCCAGAAAATGAATGGTATTGAACAGAGTGGGATTTATTTGTAAGTAAACTGATGTAAGATCAGGATACATATACAATGCAAACCGACACCCCTTTCTCAGAAAGGTACTACATGCTCAGGCACTCCCATGAATATGGTTATACTTAATTACCAACAAGTGTGCTTCAAATCATGGTGACCCTATGAATGAGATTAGTCCAAGAAACTCTGTTATTAGAAACTCTGTTCAGGTCATGCAGACCCAGGGTGGTGGCTTCTTTGACTGAGTCTACCCACCTGTAACGGGATCTCCTGCTTTTTCTATTGCTGTCCACTTTACCAAGCATTATAGTATTTTCCAATGAGTCATGTCATTTCAAAACATGACCAAAGCACAAAAGCCTCAGTTTGGTAAGTTTGCATTCTAGTGAGTTCAGGTTTGTACTAGGACCCATTTATTTATCTTTTTCATGGTCCATGATAGCCATAGAATTATTTATTTATTTATTTATTTTGTTTTTATGCCACCTTTCTCCCAAAAAAGGGACCCTAGATGGCTCAGGAAACAAAATCATTTTAAAAAACTTTACATTAAAAATTTTAAAAATAGTTAAAATAGTTTAATTAAGAAAATATAAAATTAACATTAAACACATACAAAATGTAAAATAACTAAAAAAAGCCCACCCACCCATATAAAACCACTCTGTAACGACGATTACATCAAAAAGCCTGCTTAAATAAAAAGTTTTTTTGCTCGCCAGAGAAAGGTAAGCAGGCAAGCAGGGCACTCTCCTCCAGCATCACATTTCAAATGAGTTGATTCTCTTTCTGTACACTTTGTTCATTGTCCAACTTTCACAACCACACATAGAAATTGGAAATGGTATGGCATGGATGATTCTGACTTTAGTATTTAATGATCTTTACACTTGGAGATCTTATTTAGTACCTTTAAAGCTGTCCTTTAAAGTCCCAGTCTTCTTCATATTTCTTGACTGCACTCTTTTTAAGTACACCAGCAGCATACTCATGGATATACTTGGGCCAGAATCCTGTTGGTGCACTATGCTGGTGTCACTATTCTTGCACTGATGGAGGAAGCAGGAGGGGGAAAGGCTACAGGCACAGGATTTGTGAAGAAAATCACTCTTTGGAGAAACAGGTTGCTCACAGCTAGCAGGGCAACATTAGTAAAAGTGCATTATGAAAAGTTTGGAACAAGACCTTTTGCTGCATGAGATGGAGTGGCAAATGGCACTCAATCATTCATTCATATGTAGGAGCATAGCACACTAAGCCAACCAATTCATTTTAGGGAAGGGAAACAGGAAGATGGATCAAAGGACAACACAAGGGAACATTGACAATGAAGGAGCTCTTCTAGTCAAGTAGCTCTTCTAGCCAGGAAGGGAATCAGGACTCTATGACCTAAAGAGACTGAGTGTCAAATGTTAGCATTTATGGAAACTCATGTTTGAAAAAATCAATAAAAAACTATTTGGGGCAGGGGGTGGGGGGAAGCACAGGTTTCCCAAAGTGACATGCAAATTTGTGAAAGAAAAAAAGAGGTCTGCTACCTCTGGCTACTTGACAGAGAGATAGATTGTAGGTTTTATTTTTACTTTTATTGTTGTTTACTATGTAAAACATTGTGCAAAATTGAGAGCTGTATAAATAAACTCTAATAATAATAATAATAATAAGAAGAAGACTGGGAGATACATCAGTCCATCAATTCATTCAATCAATTATTTGGTTTGGAAAGATGGAAAGCAGCAAGGTGTTTGGATCTAATATCAGTTGGGCAACTAAGGATTTTATCACACAGGGAAAATCAGGGGTCTAAACTGTCATTATCCATGAAAGTCATGCGATCGCGCTGAAGATTTTCACACAACATCATAATTAAAGAGGACTTATTCCAGCAATAACCAGGTAATAACCAGCAACAAATAATTCATGGGGAATATAATTTGTTGCTGGTTATTACCTGATTATTGCCAGGATAAGTCCTCTTTAATTGTGATGAGTGTGAAAAACTTCCCATGATTGCACAACTTTCTTGAGATAATGACAGTTTAAACTGCTGATTCCCCCCCCCCCCAACTTCCCCCTGTGTGATTCAGCTATCCACTTGAAAGGAATGATTCAAGGTGCTGAGCCTATTGGGGGACCTCCTCAGTTACCTTCTTCAAAGTTGTTAAAATATCTAATGCAAATTACCATCTCACTTGCACAAGAATCACCAGTCCACCATTCCTAGGAAGAAGTCAACTATCAGATCTGAGAATACCAGTAAATGGGTAAAGAATCACTAGAGCAGACAATACAAAGAAGGAAGACACCAGATAACACTAGGGCCCGTTACAGACGGGCCTTTAAGTACGGACTCAGTCCGTACTAGGGTTAAAAAGGGGCGTCACTTCTGGATGCCCCTAACCTTAGTACGGACTGAGTCTGTACAAAATGGCGGCACCCCTTCCACATGGGGGCTGCCATGACGATGTCACGACTGCACCGCCTCTATATGGGGCGGCGCGAATGTGACGTCGTTGTTCTGCACCAGAGCGCTTAGTGCGCCCTTTCCATGGAGCAAGAAGGAGCTCCGTTTCGGAGCTCCTTCCTGGTTTGCATCGCTGGGTGCAGCCTTTAGATGGCTGTGCCCAGCAACGCAAGGGAGAAAAGGCCAAGCGACCCATTTCTCCTCCTCCCCGCCACCGCGGGGTGTCCTTGGGGCTTGAAGCCCCAAGGACACCCCTTTCCAGGCTGCGGGGAAGCAGCCTTTTGCCGCTTCCCCGCAGCCTGGAAAGCGGCGGATCAGGGCCTCAGAGGCTGCCGGTCTGGCAGCTGAGGCCCTGATACACCGGGGAAAGCAGCGCCTACAGGCCGCCTCAAAGGGGCGGTCTGTAACACGCCCAAGTATTTATCTCCACGCCTCTGTTGCCCACTAATGACACATGGCCATTGGTGCAAGATTGTTTGCTCCTTTCTTCTCTTCCATGCATGGATAGGTCTGTTCCTTCTAGCTGTGGCCAGAGGGGTCCAGAGCTTGCCATAGCTCTACTACACACAGAACTGCAGGTATGAGGCAGAGTTCTAGTCTGCCAGTGAAGTCACTTCTTTTCATCCTCTATGACTGAGGCAAAATTCCACAATCAGTGGGGGCATAACATTAGCGTGAAGGGGCATTGAATGCAGTGCATGTGCTCCTTCCCTGTGAAGCCCATTGTTCCAGCAATAAATACTGCACTGTTTCAGCCATTCCGCTTGCATACGTTTGCTGGGAAATTGAAAGTTCTGGGATCTATTCACAGAAGTCAAAGTAATTTTGTCTGTGATTTCCTTCTTTCTCATCTTCTCTTTCATGTTCCAGGTTTATATCTGTACCGCATTGTCTTAACTGAACAATTACATAACTTTATTAAAAGACTTGTTTACAATCATCTAATGGTGTATAAAATTCACTCATGTCAAGGCTTTACTTGTACTATATGAATAGAGATCCCACATTACCTGTTAAAGCAGAGAACATAGCCAAAGATAAAAGCAAAATGCACTAAAAGTAAAACATAACATAGCTTGGAAATTTTGAAAGTCATGATGAGTGTCAATGATTATTTGAGTGGAATATTACTTGAAAGCATGAGTTTGACTGTTACATATTCCAACTTCCCTAAGTAGCAAGAAGTATTGAGTGGAAAATTACAGGGCCCAGTTTCCTTTGAATTAGCTAGTGCTCAATCTGATTGTTTCAATTAGAGAAGACCCACTGAATCAATAGAATGTACATAAGTGTTGTCTGACTATTCAATAAATAATTCAGTGGGTCTATTCTGGGTGGAACTAACAACTGGAGATGGGTCATTGTGGCCACAATCCTGTTGACTGCATTATGCCAATGTAACTTCTCCATGACATAGTTCCACTGGTTGTACTCTTTAAACACTTGGATAAGGAAATATCCACTATTCTTTTACATAATTAATTCTTCATTGTCTCAAAGTATAAATCTACAACCAGAAAAGTTATGAATAGATTGTAGTTCTCTTTGATTGTATGTTTTCTGTCATACATCATTTCTTATGGTGGGAAAATACTATTTCCAGGTTCAACATGAAGCAAAGATCAAGGATCCTTTTCTGCTCACTTGTGCTTCTGGTGCAGTTTTGCTGCTACCTTGAAGTAGTTGCTGAGGAAGACCCCCAACAACCAGCTAGAGGATCTTGTGCAAATTGGATGGCAGGAACACCAGGCTACCCAGGCCACAATGGAGCCCCAGGGAGAGATGGGAGAGATGGAAGGGATGGAGAAAAAGGAGAGAAAGGAGAACAAGGTGAGAAGCTTCAGTCCTCCATTTTGTTTAAGCCACCTGTTTCCATGTGAGCTATAGACTTCTAAGGATTTAGATCTGTTTCCCTATGAATAATGCTAAACAACCTCCCCAATAGATGAGTGATATTGACAATCATCTCTGTGAGCATTAGGTAGGTTCCAACAGTGTGATTTGGCTATCAGAAATGGAAGGGAAGCAGTCTCCCTCCCTCCTGCATCCTCTCACATACCATAAAGACATGTTCTGGAAGGCCAGAAAATCCTCTGGAATATGTTTTGGGAGCCATGGAAAACTTCATGTGTGGGGAGAAGGAGCAAAAAAATGTCCCCACCACAGCACTAGCACAGTGTTGGATTTAGTTCATTACCTTTATTATATACATTGTAGTCACTGTGGTTCATTTTGTAGCTATGTAGACTGGAAATAGTAAAAGACTGGTCATTTCTCTATATGGGAACTTCAGTACAAGTAGACCCCTTAGGAATGGAATGGAAACTTGCCATATTCCCAACTGACCTCTCAAGAAATTGCACATCAAAATTCCTACCATTTAGTGGGAACCTTTTTTGTTCTTGGCAAAACATAAAGTGCATGCTTTCTAGAGCTGTGTAGGAGCTGTAACAACTCAAGTATAAGTCTAGAAATTTTAGTCAACAAACTGACCCCAAAAACCTGAGTCGACTTATCCACGGGTCAATGTAAGTATAGTCTTTAACTCTTACTTTATTTTTAAAAGGAACCATCTCCTGGTGAAAGGCAAGAGTACAATCTGTCAGAAAATCACCAATCCCCTCTATTCTCTCATCCACTAGCCTTCAGCATATACATAAACAGTTATGCCTTTGAGGATTTTCTAAGTTCTTTAGCATTGTTTTCCTTTGCTTCATCTTTTACATCCTTTGTTACATAACCCTAGGTTTTACCCTTGACTCATCCACAGGTCACATTAAAATCCATAATTTTGGCCCCAAAACATGCCCTCGACTTATACATGAAGTTGACTTATAGTCGAGTATATAAGGTAGTCTTTTTACTATGCATAAAAGATTACATAGCTTTCTGAGAACATAGAGAATCTGAGTCACTTTGAGGAGTTTACTCTTATGCACACTCTCAGTTGGGACTTGGAATTGTCAGGGGGGGAGAAGATGAGGAAGGAGAGAAAGAAAACAAGTAGTAGGGGAGAAAACTTGCACTAAATGAAGCTGCACAGCTTTCAAAGGAAAGTGATACAGTTAGGAAAAACAAATAAACCCCAAGTGTCCCAATAACTACAAGATTAAAACTTGATTCATTGTTCTCCACATCTGTTAGTAACCAGGAAAACTGAGATTTAATATCACTACTCTTCCCCCCTCCCCTCAGGTTTTGGTCACATATTAAGGTAAGGCACATAAAACTGTGACAGAAAAAGGCAGCAAGCAAGAAAACACTTAGGCCAGTGGACTCTTATGCAGTCCGAAGGGTTTCCCCCCCCACATATGCTTGCTTGTTATAGACACTGCATCCTGTCTTTCTGTCCTCTTCAGGATTGTCAAGGCAGATTTGGACAATGGTACACAATAATGTCCAGAATAACTGAAATAATAATAAAACATAATAATGAAAATGTTTAATGATGAAATGATGGCTTAATGATGACAAAAAAATGTTTCATTTGGTGGTTATTCTATAGATGTTATTGTTTTTTAAAAAAAACATGCAGGGTTTTTATGTAATGTTTAATTATTGTTTTTATATCTTATGGTTTTAACATCTGTTTTGTGAAAAACCCAGAGAGCTTTGGCTATTGGTCACCAAATATCAAGATATAAGCTGCACCATAAAGAGAAATCACAGCAGTGGAATCCATAATCAGCAGGAACTTCGGAGGATATTCAGGACCAAATTAAATGTGGCACAGGGGACCTAATAATTAGAATGTTCTGCAATTCTTATGCTAATTCACTGCCCCTTGGGGCAACTCCAACAATGGAGGACATGGTACTATGAGAGTAGACATTTAATTATTTCCTCCTTTGTTCTTTCTTTCCATTGGAAACTGCCCTGCCCCCCCCCCACCAAAATGGGGGAGATGAGAACATTTTATAATTATTTTTATTACAATTTTATTCTCTGAAAGCTATTGTGGAAAGTTGTGAAAGGATGAAACCCATAAGGGATACAGATCCCACAAATGAATTATTGGATATGTACTGGTTTCCATCGGAAATGGGCCACAGAACCAGATGGCAATATGAAAGTGTGTTTTAAAACAATTGTATGATCAGTTAAAATCCACAGAGGTAGCCAGAGCTTTGTAGCCTCACGATCTCTTGACATATTCTTTTAGTGTAGGAGGGAATTTGCCTGCTTCCCCAGTGTTAAGTGTTATCAGGATGTGTCTCTGAATATCTACTAATTATATAACATTAAATCTCTTATACAAATTTCACTATGTCCATGGTCAGAAGATCTCCCTGTCCTGAAATGAAGCCTGAGACACACATTTCTGACTAAAGATGAGATCAGTGCACCAGCTAGTCGTAAGTTTTAAATCTATAACAATAATAGTGGAACAAAGCGTAGAAACCTAAACATTGCTACAAATGTTACATACACATATTTCCTCTCCAACAGTATTCCAAAGGAATGGACAGGATTTTGCCCATTGGCCAAATCCTGAAAGGCCAGCGAAGTTGCTGGCCATAGTTCTAATAACCACAAATTTGTCATGACTGAAGAAGTGCTGTGCACACATAAGACTCTTTTGTACTCACTCCACAGAGAGGAATGACCAACAGGAGCATCAAATCAAGTGGAGAGCCAGTGAGCAGATCCCACTCCTCCATCACTCACAGAAGTGAAAACTAACAGGAAAAGGAAGAGACAGAAATCATATAGTCCCTTTCTCAAAATTAAAATATTTATATTCACTTCAAATCATAGGATCTTCTTGACAGTGTATAAATATAATCAATCTAAGAAATTTAAAAGAATGTAAAATTTTAAACAATAAAAATAATTGAATCAGAGTACCATTTCACACTATATCACTTTGATACTACAATACCTGTTATGGAATCCTGGGTTTATAATTTCGTTAAATCTTTAGAATTCTGTCAGAGATCTCTAGTTCTTCCACAGACTACTAATCTTAGGATTCCAAAATAGGTAACCATGACAGTAAAGGTGGAATCAAAGTGCTATGATTTTGTAGTTTAAAGGGCCCAGATTAAAAACATATTAATCTGTTTAACAAGTTGAAACAAGTTAAAATTTGGAGAATAATCCTAGGTGCCAAACCTGAAAAGGCCCTCTCTTGTGACCACACACAATATATTCCTCTCTCTGGTGGAACACAAAGGAGAGTCCTCCAGCAGACTTCAGGAGAGGCACTTCTTCCTGTATCACAGTCTCAAGCTGTTTAGGGCTTTCACTAGCCAAGATCTTCTACAGCGTATCATAACATAATAGTTTCAATGCAGAACTACATGTTCTGAACTCCCAGGACTCATGAGAATGCCACAGTCACTGCCCACAACCATTCCAAGAAGTGTCTGGCTATGTCCCTGTAGTATAATGAGATTCTCTGAGGTTCTCCAGAAGTCTCAATGGCTGATGTAATCATTTCGTATCTGGCTACAGGGACATAACCAGGACCCTATCGCATGGGGTTAAAATCCCAGTTTACCTTTCCCAAATTCAGTGCTAATTCAGGAGGCAGCTGGGTCCTATCACACAGAAATTACTGCCAAATTGGTGCCCAGATCCATCCTGGATGCAACCCGGGTCCTGTAAACTGCTTTGACAGCCATTTTTAGAAGTCGAAAGCTTAATAGTAGATGACATTGGCCCGTTCCGCATGGGCCTTTGCGGCGCCCTCGTCACGTGCTAGGGGTTGGCCAAGGACCTAGCGTCCATACCGGCCTCACCCCTAGCATGTGACTGGGGCGTAAAAACGGACACGGGCATGGCCATTTTTACATGCCGGACGCTTAGCGTCCGCATGTAGCATCGCGAGAATGACGTCTCGAGTGCGCCATTTGCACCTCGTCGTGTCATTTACACGACGCAAGAAGAAGCCCCATTTTGGCGCTTCTTTTTAGCTGCGCTGGGAAGCCTCGCGGTTTGGCTGCTGGGGCTTCTCGGTGCAGCTAATGATGGCACAGGCAGAGTGCCGCTTTTCGGCGCTCTGTAAAGCGCCAAAGACTTCCATCCAGTGTGCTCTTACCACAGAGTAAGGCCCACAGAATTCAAAGTAACTTTCTCCCAGGATTACCTGGACAGCATTCATTATTGTTGTATACCTTTAAGTAGATTCTGACATATGCCAAGCCAAAAATGAACCATTCAAACCCTGGTCTCCGGTGTCATAGCTCAATGGTCAAACCATACCGGCTCCCGTTAAAGCACTTGGACTTATGTATTATTAATTATCTCTGCCATGAACATTAGTTAATATAATATGGACATTAATATTTTTAGAAAAATAAATTTCACTTTGAATCCAGATATCCATGAAGTATGATTTTGTTAAACCAAGTTGATTTATCCAGAGATGGCCAAGAAAAGATAAATTTAAATTCATAGGACACTCAAGCTGTGCTCTTCAAATCACTTAATCCAAGACAGTTCAAGTCATTACTAGCATGAAAGTGTCTTATGGATTGAAATCTGGTAATGGGTTTGTACTGTCTGGGCAGATTGAAATACTCACTTCGTTCTATTGGGCTGACTGATTCAGTATGCTGTCTTTCTGAAAGCCTATGTGGGCTTTTCCAGCTGAGAACCTTTGGATAAATAAGGATTTTTCCATTCTAATAAAAAAAATTCATTTGCTTGGTAGGTGCACCTGGCCCAAAGGGAGACAGTGGAAGTTTAGGAACTGCTGGAGCCGAAGGCCCTCAAGGAGCACCAGGGGTTTCCGGAATCCCTGGGCTGAAAGGGGAAAAAGGAGACAGTGCTACTGCTTATCGATCTGCCTTTAGTGTTGGTTTAACAGCCAGAGTCCCTTTTCCTAATATTCCCATCAAATTTACAAAGATCTTCTACAATGAGCAAAATCACTATGATACAACAACTGGGAAGTTCCGGTGCAGCATCCCTGGTGTATACTATTTTGCGTATCATCTCACAGTGTATTCCTCAGATGTGAAGGTCAGCTTGTATAAGAAGGACAAAGCAATCATCATCACTTATGACCAGTATCAGAAAAATGATGTTGACCAGGCATCTGGTTCTGTTTTGCTCCATGTGGAAGCTGGGGATGAAGTCTGGCTTCAAGTATATGGAGATGAGGAAAACAATGGTGTCTATGCTGATAATGTTAACGATTCTACTTTTATGGGATTCTTGCTTTATCCAGACACGAGTTATGAGCAATAGAATGTAAAACTGGGAGGCAAAAAGGTGGAAGAATAAAGTTGGATTATGTTTTTTGTAGCATAATTCTGTATTTTGTCAGTCTAAGCAAACATAATAAATTTAATTCAAAAGTATAGCCATGTTAGCCTGGAAAATCAGTATGCAAAGGTCAGCTTGTATAAGAAAGACAAAGCAATCATCATCACTTATGACCAGTATCAGAAAAATGATGTTGTAACACCTTTGAGACTAACTGAAAGAAAGAAGTTGGTAGCGTGAGCTTTTGTAGACTTCAGCCTAGTTTCTCAGCCTAAAACGCATTTGAGGAGGTAGGTTGAAGTCTGTGAAAGCTCATGCTACCAACTTCTTTCTTTCAGTTAGTCTCAAAGGTGTTACAAGATCCCTTTCTATAACAAATTGAATTTAGCTAGATTCTGAGTAGCTTGCACATTCATTGCTTGAATATTGTGGTGAGTTGAACATGTGAATGAGCAAACCATCACAGACATTAACTCAGCTCTCAGCCACAATGCTACTTAGTAGAGACAGCCCACATTTTCAGCAAGCCAATGTCAGAAGTGTAATGATCAAATATAGGCCTGCATACTATTGGCACTTATGAAAATCTCATTGATTCCGTTGGTTTACTCTAGCTGGGACTGAAAATAGAATTCAGCCCATGATGACATGTAGTGATATCGATAGACAAGTAATCCATAATTCAGAATACGTTCAGCAAAGATAGTTACCCAAACTGTTAAGCGATGAGTGTTACTTATTTATAGTTTTACTAAAAAGTAACTAACAGTGAATTCAATAAATAGGAATATAGAAAAACCAGAATGTAATAATGAGGTACAATAATTGTTTTATATTAACTAACAGAAAGATGATTGCATCTAACAGCTGGGAGCATCATAATAAAGGTGTTGTTTTCAAAGTAGTTTCTCATTATATTTGAATTACTTTCTCAGATGTATTTGAATACATATTCCTTTTTTCTTTAATGAGTTACGTGTGACTTCTGCAGTACCACAAGTGATGGATACAGTATGTACTTCAATAAAAAAGGGTTTGAAAAAGAATTTGAGGCATACTAAAAGTTTAACTGAATTACAAATAAAAACTACTGTTCAGTCACCGTTCTGTTTCACATTTCGTCTATCCTTAAATTAGATTGCTTAGTGGGGGGCAAAGGATGAAACAAGTAGAAACAACGATTTCCACAGTGAAACCTATACAGTTTTAATTCTTCAGATAATGTGTCTCCTGGCAATTAATGATTCAAAACATTTGTGCTGGTGTTGGACACCAGCCAACATTATGTCATTCTTTAGCATCCCCTTAATTTCTCTATATTATAGAAATGACCATTACAAAATGTACATTCTTTTGAGAGAATGTTATATGGCGTCCATATGTTTCTAGTTTTGTGTTGTTCATTTCCATACCTTTTTCCTTTCTCGCTCACTGCCACACACCGAGACCATTTCTTTATGATAACAAGAAAAGCTTGTGAAAAAAATTATGTTTAACACAGTTTGCCCAAAGCAAGTCATATATGTGAATGCATCAGAAATGCCCTTATTGAGAGAATACCCTAAAGGCCTTGAACATTAGAGCGAGAAATGTCAGTGCTGGATTTAGTAACATTTAGTTTAATGTTAGATTTAAGAACAATTGAACACATCCAACTCAGGAAGCCCCACTAGGCATCTTAATGAAAAAAAGAAGGGAAAGCATACACTGTGTGATACAATAGGATTACGAGGCCTATGTAGAAAATAAAATATAATCTACGAAATAAGATTACTGTGATTTTTTTTAAATGGATCCACTAAACCATTACAATGCGTAAAAGTTATTATGTAAGGAGAGTGCCAGGCAGTAGCAGCATTCTGAAGGAGGTCAAGGGCCCATGGTTTAAATCTCCTACAATGCCAAAGGATAGTTTTTATTCAGAGAGGTTATGGCAAATTTACATGGTAATTAGGAGCAACCATCAGCTGTAAAGAGGACCAGAAAGGCAAGTCTGATACTAACTCTACTGCAGGTACAGTTAGCAAAAGTTACAGATGAGAAGAAAGGGATGGATTGTTGTCATAGCAACTGCACGGTTGTGGCAATAATCCGCTGCCAAAAGGAGCTCTGAAATGGAGCTCCTTGTCGCAATGCTGCCAAGGTGCCATTTGTGCCCTGGGGTGTCGTGGTGATGTCATGCATGCGCCGAGTTGTTTGGACGTGGTGCACGCGTGACATCATCAATATGCACGCTGTGTGGATGGCGCTGCGTAACCATGGTACCATCCACATGAACTATGGCTTGGGAGCATGCGGTTGCTGCATGCTCCCAAGCCCTAGTTTTGGCCGAGAGCGCCACAAGGAGCCTGTTTGTAATGGGTCTCGGTTAGACTACAACTCCTCCACAGCCAGCACAGTCAATATCAATGCTTTCTGATTTGGAGGGCAGATTGTAGTCCAAAAATGTAATTAGCTTTGCTTAGAGGTTCACACAATTTTGTTGTTGTCTACCTTTAGGTCATTTATAACTTAAGGCAACCAGATTTTTCACATGTACAGCAGTGCTGCCTAGTCAGACCTACCCAGTCCTTTACTGTCCCCTCTGTTGGTTCATTGTACTGCAATAAACAACTTTACATTTATCTCTGTTGAATTGCATGCTGTATTGATCAAATCCTTTGGAACCCTGATTATGACTTCTCTGATGTTAGCTAATCCTGTAATGTGTAGATCTGATAAGCTCCCTCATCCAAGTAATTTATAGAAATGTTGAACAACACAAGCCTTGCCGCACTCCGCTTACAATCCTCCTTCAGGCTGACATAGAGGCATACAACAGCACTCAATGGTTATGGTTGCTTGACCAGCGATATGGTCTAGTTCATATTTTACTATCTTGTTAACAAAAATATCAAGAGAAAGCTCGTTCCAGATATACTATGTCAACACAGAGCTAGTGTGGTGTGGTGGTTTGAGCATTAGACTATGGCTCTGGAGACCATGTTTCCAATCGCAGCTCAGCCATGTAAACACACTGGGTGACCATTGGCAAATCACACTTTCTCAGCCTCAGAGGATGGCTATGGACCCCCCCCCCCCCCCGAAGAATCATGCCAAGAAAATGCCATGATAGGGGCACCGTAAGTTGGAAACTTGAAGGCATGCAACAACAACTGTGTCAACAATGTACCAATAGTCTACCAGAGAGTAGCTTTATTACACATATTCCCCCTAAAAGGCTATAAGGCTGGCTTGGCAGGACATAGTCTTCATAAGGCTTGTACTAATGAAAGCACTGTTTCCTAAATGCTCCCAGGATGTTTATCACTGTGTTTCAGAATTTTTCCTAGTATTCAAACCTCAGACCTTTCTAGACATTAACTATCACAATGTCCCAAACAGAATGGCCATGTTGGTTCTAAATTGGTGTTAAGATTACGGGAAGGGTTCAACCAGTACTTTCATTTCATTTCATTTTGGCCTACAACTCCCATAATCCCCCAGTCACAAGGGCCACTGGCCATGCTGTCTGGAGGGAGCTGTAGTCCTAAAAGTAACTTTTCTAAACTCTGATGATGCCAGCTTCAGATGCATTGGTTTGTAGCTTCCCACATTCACCTCTTCAATCTCTCTGTTTTTGAGTGAGATTTTTCTGATTTTATGTTTCTACAGATTGCTTGTTCACCAAGAATTCTCAAACATTATAGTTGATTCCCTCAAAATAAGGGGCTAAATCCTATGTTAGCTTAATTGAAAGGGATAGGGTGTATTAGTTAGTCATCACAGATAGAAGCCACATCAATCTCAATGGGTCTATTCAAGTTGAAACTGGCATTTGATTCAGCCCATTGGCCACAGGTTCTTTCAGCTCCATGAGATTAATCTCATGGAGATCTGAATTCCAGGGCATACATTTCCCTATCATGAAAGTTAAATTATCTCACCTCTGAATCTTGATTTACATGTGTCCAACTTCCCTGATCAGCTCCCACCCATCCTAATCCACATTATTCAAGATGCTGCCCCAACCTGCCAAAGTTATGGTTTGGAGGCACTGTGGGGGATAATCGTAAATGGAAAAGTTATCCCCTGAAGATCTCCTTAACATAATTCATTTTAACATTCAAATATGCATTACAAACAAGTAAATGGTTTTGTGTATCAGGTATGCATGCCAAAGGCACACATCCTTTTCAGAATTTTGAAAGATAACTTGTCTGCATTGATAACATTGCTAGTGATATTATAAGGCTAAAAAAAGCAATCACAAAAGCAATCACAACAAATATTCTTAAAACATATTGCCTTTCCATAACTTAACCTAGCATGCATCCACAAGTAGCCATTTGGATCTTTTTGAATCTTTTTGTGGCTACTGGAATCTGAAACATTGTCTGTCTGTAATTTTGGTTCATTGGCTGCTACTCTTTCTGTGAGGAAGCCATGGCAGTTGATTTGATGTTTAAAAGTGGGACAAAAATGTAGTCCCTGCAAGAATCACAAGATGGTGCAATGTTATCAACAATCACTCATTCATTGGCATCTCTAAATACTCTTTTGCAGCACACAGAGGGGAGTAGAAAGTCCAAGGAGGTGGCTGACACTAAATTTCGGTATTTTTCCTCCCATAAAATCAAAAACACATTTGGCTCCAGCTTCTCTTGGTTTTACCATATGAACTCATGTGACTGTATCTGCCACTTTGGGGATATTTTCCTCTGTAATAAAATATCCGAGAACACTCAACAGCTGTACCTCCAGGTATTGCCTGACAAACACGTTTCAGGTTTCCTCCTCAACATTTTAGTGCATTGAAAAAAACACCATCTTGTACCCGGAGTATACAGGCTTATAGCACCCAAAGGCTTATAAATATGAATCCTGTTTACTATCCATGAACTCCTTCATAGATGAGCGGATCATACTGCTAGCTTTTTAGAATACTGACAATGCCAGTAGAAGTTGCAGCGATAGTACCAAGAATGGGGGCATTCAAAAAATGATACGTGGTGAGTGCTCTGTTCAGTGTTCCAGTCAGTTGAGCATGCCCTGTTTCAGGATATTCTGTTTGATTCACATACCTGTCACTCCAGGTTTCCACCTTGTCCCAGCAGTGAACATGTATATACACTGAACATCAATTGTACATCCATGGGCGTTGTGTTTTTGGCTACACAAGGCTACACAAGGAACAAAACATGTGTTGCTGGTAATTACAGTCACCCTCAAATCCATGGATTCAAACATCTACAGCTTAAAAATATTTTTAAATGCATGAATTCCAGAAAGCAAATCTTGACCTGCCTTTTAAAAAAGGGACACTATTTATTACTATGCCATTGTATTTAATGAGACTTGAGCATCCACGGATTTTGGTATCACACAGGCAGTCCTGGAATCAACTCCCATGGATACCCAGGCAGGGACATAGCCAGGATTTTAGGAAAAGGGGGGGGGGTCCAGACTAAGTGCCACCATTATAAGGGGGGCTGGGGTGCGTGGCGGCGCAGCACACACCATTCATTTTCTTACTGGAAAGGGGGGGGGGTCCGGACCCAAAGAAACTCCCCCCCGGCTACGTTCCTGCCAAGGGACCACTGTATGTAAGATTAGTTTAGAGCAGTCAGGCAGTTGTGGCCCCCAGAGGCCATGCATGGCATCTTCCAGCAGGCGTCAAGCGAGATTGCCAATAGTGCAGGGTCATGGAAGGTGCAGTCCCAAAACTAAAACAGAGTTGTCCAAGCTGGGGCTGCACTTTGCCCATCCCTGATTCAGATTATCCTCCTGCATTCTGAACTGGACAAGGCATAGGGGCCCTTCATCTGTTTAACAGAACTGAACTTTTGCACTCTTTATCCTGTGACATTTCCTTGGATCTCTGTGGGAATAAGTAAGCTAAGGAAAGGGGAAAAGTAAAGAAATAAACGATAAAGGATAGTGAAAGAAAGGTTTCCCAGTGGAGTGGGTGAGAAAGGGTTTTTCTAGAATAATAATAATAATATAATAATATAATAATAAATAATGCTGTTGCTTGCTTCTCTCCAAACACATCACATAGGGGCATCCCTGCCTTGGGGTCCCCCGTGCAGGCACAGGGCTTCCAGGGGTGGGGCTCTGGGGCAGTGCATGCTCCTCTCACTGTGCTGCCCATCCTTTTCCTGATGAGGAAAAGGATGGGACAACATGGGGAAAGGGAGTAGTGCAGGGGTACAGAGAGCAGTGCATGGGAATGGGGTGCAGTGGCAGGGACAGAGAGCAGCATGGGGGAGGGCTGGACTGGGTGTGGGCCACACCAATGCACCCTCTAATGAAATCACTGGCTTCAAACAGGTACAAGGGGGATTGGGAGAAAAAGTAAAATCAAGATGGGATGTTCCTCTACCCATTCTGGTAAATTTTCAGTGTAGCAATTAGCATAAATGTAAGCACCACTTTTAATATTTAAAATGTGTCCCTTTAATGTAAAGGTAAATTAATTAGATTTTAAAGAATATAAACAACATATTGTACTCTTTTCCCACTGACTGTCCCACCTGCCTGTCATATTCCCAGCTTATTTTTATAGCCGACCTCTTTTTTTCTGTTTGCCTTTGACAAATAAGCTTGTGACAGAAAGAACAGCAGTAGGCTGCCTCCTGGAACTGGGCCTTAATTCATACACAGTGAACAAGACTAATCTATTGCTTACATCTGCACCATCTTTCTCTCACTGCCTCAGCTTGAAAGGTAGTTAGGTTGAGGCAAAATAACTGGACCAGTGTTACATGGTGAGTTCTATATTTGAACAACTTGTGGTCCCACATGAGGCAAACATCTAGTCACGTTGTGCTATGTGCCTTCAAGTGCCTGCTAATTTGTGTCGACCTCATGAACTTGACAGAGTTTCTTAGGCAAAGAATACCAGATGATTTTGCCAGTTCTTCCTCTGAAATATAGCCTACAGCACTTAGTATCTTTGGCAGTCTCCCATCGAAATACTGATCAGAGCTTTTGATCCTTGCCAACATTCCAAAATCAGATGAGATCTGGGGCTTTCAAGGTATTATCCCTTCCAATGTTTCACAGATGAAGACTGGGACCCATATGGTCCAAGCAGCATTAGAGTGTGACCAAGATGATCAAATTATAATGAAGAACACATAAACTAGGAAGGTTGCAGTAGTTTGCTTTTGCCTGAACTACTGGGAAGGGCAAGATTTGTCCCTCCACTCCCCCACTCTCCTCTTACACCTATGCTGAGTTAACACAAACGGGAATTCAGTTGTAGCAACGGGGGTAGTAGGAAGAGGAAAGATAAATGGGGACATTTGAAAAACAGCTGAAAAGGGTAAATTGGGACTGTCTTTGCAAAATCAGGTCAGTTGGAGGATTGGACTGGAGCCCTTTCCAGTCTGGGTTTTCTCCAATATTCTGGACTATGAGTCCTACAGCAGATGGCAATGAAAAGTGATGACTGACATTGTTGTTCAAATTATCTGGAGGAGCCAGTGTTGATGAGGCTGCAGTATACCATGGTGATTTTGGTGCCCCAAAGGCGTTTAAGGCATAATGTCTGTCTGTATCTTTGGAATGAGTGTAATAGCAGATCCCAATGGCTAAGACTTCAAGCCAAAACATTTGGGCATTCATCAGCTCTTCCCTCCACCATTATTATTGTTTTTAACCATCTACCGTGATGAAGCTACACATTTTGAGAATTTATAGTTGGTCCCAATAAAGATATTGCTCATCAGAGGATATAGAGCTGTTTTACCAATTTATAATACCTTCCAGCTTCTTTAGCTTCGAATTTAGTGCTGTGTATTTTGATCCTTCTTTCAATATCCACCCATAGCATTTGCAGTTGTATTTAGCCTGAGTTGTAGCATATTTTACAGCGTTAGCAGAAATTGAATGAAACCTAGCCCCCTTCACCATGCCACCCCATTGCCTGCCATGGTTTTACTAGCCCTGAGAGACTGATTTTCACGCAGTGATCTTGACTTTTGTTAAAGGTCTGATACTACTAAAATTCCAGTTGTAGATGGGTTTTAAAGATTTCCCCTTGAAATGAACGTCTAGTCATAACTGACTGTAGGGGGCGGTGCTCATCTCCATTACTAGCCAAAGAGCCAACATTGTCCAAAGATGACTTCATGGTCATGTGGTCAACATTACTCGCACACAATGCTGTTACCTTCCCACGTAAGTGGTACCTATGAACTTTCAGATGCTTTCGAACTGCTAGGCTGGGAGTAGCTGGGACTAGTGACGGGAGATCAGCCCATCAATGGCACTTGAGCCTTGAACTGCCAACCTTACGACCTTATGATTGTAAAAATTGGTGTCTTAACAACACTAGTGAAAAGACTCCAGTAAAGCAAACCCACCAGAATGCACCTAACTGTGGTTCTTGGAGTATGAGGAACTGAACTCCAAAGATTCAGAAAAGACTTGCTATCTTTCTCACTGCTGGTGAGCTGTTATCAGCTATCTGGACACATAAATTTAGGTAGATGTAGCCTAGATGCAATAATACAGCCCATTCACATTAGGTTACAGAACAGCATTTCAGTAGCATCACAAGATACACTACTGTAATACCTTCTTCCTCCACACCAGGAACAGGAAACCTGTCCTATTTAACATCTGGCAACTTTATTTCCTGGCATGGAGACACAATGTCCTCGGCTAATTTTTCTGTACGTAAAGCTTCATTAAAAGCACAAGATATGGGCCAAAACATTCTGTGCAGAAATCCAGCAGCATTCATGGAATTACATTGATTTTAAAATATTTGATTTCCTTCTATAAAAGGATGAATGTGTTCTTAGCTCAAGTATTTATCGTATTCTGGCTAAGGGTCAGTGCAAATTGGGGAACAAAGCTAAGGCATTCACCTTCTAGAAACATGAGATTTCTGCAGTTACCCATGACCCTAAGGGCTTAAGCCATTAAACATAGTATCATGCAATGCGGCAGTCGAGTAATTTCTGACACCATACAGAATATCAATGGCATTACATGACAGTGCGCTCACAAGAGCATGCAGTCTCCAGTAGTATTCCAAATTACTATTGTTGACTGGATCAGTGACCAATGAAAAGATTAGATATATCCACTGGCGAGGTGGGAGAGCCCCTGCTTGTGCTTCCTCACTAAAATGAAATGGAAACATGCTGTGTTTGTCTTCCTCCTTGCAGTCTGAACTGTGACCTACCTGTCTTTCAGCAGGGCTAGTAACAGTGCTTTTATAATCCTCGGCAGGGACCCATCAAAGAATGTTCTAATGGCTGCCTTCTATGCCTCTCTGCAAGGGAGCTAGGGAGTTTTTCACTCTGAATAACTCCATGATACAGTTCTGCTTGAGAAAACGGCTCTTTAGACCTACTAGGTTTGACTGTTCAGAACAGCTTCACAGGGCAGGACAATCAATAACTTGATAGAACCAGGGAGAAGCCTTGCAACATATTAACAGCAGTGGGGGGCTACTATCACCTTGTTTGGGACATTGGGTAAATATTATGGGGTGAAGTGCTATGTAGCACCATTCCCTGTAGCTGCAGCACCATGCTTTGCTGTACAATTCACTGTTTACTCTTTCTTACTCCTTTCACAATGTGCTAATATTGCCTTTTCACAGAAAACAAACTTTATAGCATCAGAAATTACACAGACAACACACATAGATACCAATAAATCAATGCAAATAGCTTATCCTAGAATGACCAGTTTCATGTTCAAATGAGGTATTGCCATGCAATCACCATGCCTAATTCATGGAACAAGGGATCCAGACAATGTTAACTTCAACTACAACTGTCTTATACTTGGTTTTCTCTCTCTTTCCATCAGAAAGGGGGTTAAAAGGCTTTTAAATTTGGGAAGCTAAGAAAATAAATTATGGTAGTTTCACTATACCTTCATCTGGAAATACCCAGTTTTTAAACTCCATCTGGAAGGTTACATCCTTTGAAAGATGCAAAAAAAACATCAGATTATTATCTCACACCATTTCAGAACTGTAATAAGAAAAGACTACCTAGTGAATACTCTATTCTATGCACATTTAAGATTAAACGTACAACAGGATCTAAATCTGTTTCACATAATTTTTTAAAGAAGCCTAGACTAAGCATCATGTTAATAATAGTATAGAGCAAGGATTGGGCCACATAGGCAGTTCTATTTTGACATAATTATTGGACAATAATTGTCCAAAACTGGTTTCAAAATTGTGACCATCTTCTTGCACTCTGCACCTAATTTCTTTAGAACCTTAACATGGTCGCTGCCTTGCAGCAGGACATGAAAGCACTAGTCCTTTGTTTCCACTTCAGGGAAACCTTTTTTTTAAATGCAACTAATGGAACAGAATTTCTCTCTGTGGACCCTCCTAAACCGAAGGCTCTGGAACTGTGATTTTCAAGAGTGGCAATCATTATACCTCACATTATTAAATGATGGTACATGAATACACACACTTTAATATGTCTGTATTCACATCACCACCATTAATAATACAGGCTTTATAATTCCAGGTTTTTTTTCCTATTCTTGGGGCATCTCAGCATGGAACCCTTGTGGATCCAAAGGCCCCACTGTATTAATAGCCAGTGGGAATATTTAGACAATGGTTTTGTCAAGGTGAGACTCACCCACCCAACTGCTTTTCTTAGATGGCAGCACAATGGTCTTTTTAATCCCACGCTGCCACCAATTATGTGAAGGTGATGGCACTATCCCACCAATTCTTCACTGTGACACCTCGAATTTAGGACCTCTAAGTGTCCCTTTGGGTTTCACAAACCTTTCCCCCAGCTTGGCACCAATATTCTTTGACAGTCACACACCCCACTTCTACCGTGTCTCAAACCTAAAAGACTTTTCCTCATGTTGGTAATGTTTTTAATGTATTTTCTGAAATCACTTCAGACAGCTGCTTGTTTGAAACAAAGTAAGAAATTATTTACAAGTCAAGTGGTATACAGTATCTTTTTAGTGGGTGGTGTTCACAATGGATGTGATCCAGAATACTTTATTAGTACACAGGCGTTTTACAACCGCCGCTTTGTGGCGGTGTGCTGGCGCTGCTCTTTGCCTCCGCGAGGGAGTCGCAGCATACAAACCGCGCGACTCCTCGGGAGCAAAAAAGAAGCTCCAAAATGGAGCTTCTTCCTGCAGCACCGTTATGACGTCGAGAGGCACCCATGGTGCACTCGCGACATCATAACGCCGTGCCCCGTCCTGGATGCTATGCATCCAAGACGTAAAAATGGTGGCGGCCTGTGGAACGGCTGCCACCATTTGTCACGGACGGAGTCAGTGATAGGGAAAGGGGCGTCTAGAAGAGACGCCCCTTTTTTAAAAATGGGACGTCCTGAGGACGTCCAAAATGGCGGTCTATAACCCGCCACAGTTTGACAGTTTCATTAGGTTGTCTGTGTAATTGTTCTGTGTAGCTTTAATATGTCCGTTACAGAATAAGTTCTCATAGAACCTTCATTAAGTTTTGTATCTTATAATCCTTGGTTACTTGTGACTCTATTAGTCACCAACACTAGGTCTACCAAGGACACTACAAACAATATAATTAAGGACACTCTTTGGTCCCTTTCTTGGGTACCTAAAAACCCCAAAAAACCTTCTTACTGCCCTCAAAGCAGCCTAACCTAGCCTCTATGGCTCTTCACCCTCAGGGAACACTAAACATCAACTACACTTTCAAGCCGTTCCTCCCTCTTATATAATCACTCCTGGGAGCAGCCCCCCAACCTTTTCCTGGCTTTTGCTCCCATGGGTAGTGCCAAGATTGTAATCTTGCGTTGACTTCACAGACTTAATCTGTGCTATGGATTAACGTTTTCCTGCTACTGTATTGTCCCATCCAATAAATGCATTTAAAATTTCTCACAGCTGGTGAAGCCCCTATTCCTTTAAAGGCCTACACACAAGCTCAAAGCATATTGATTGTTTTTCTCAAGCAAAGCATAAGTATGTACATAAATTTTTGCAGGGTCAGAGTTTTTTTTGCTTTTGCTAATGAAAGCAGAGGAACCAGTTATGGAAAGAAAAACAAAAAACCCATCTATAAGAAGCCCTCTACTTTCAATGAAAAAACATGAGAACAAACATTGTTGCTGTTAACCGCCATCAAGTTTCATCAATTTATAATGAGCCATTGATAAGAAATCTCCAGATCTTCTTGTCACCAACAGCCTTGCTCAGGTTTTTGCAAATTCAGGGCCGTGGCATCCTTGATTCAGTCTATCTACTGTAGTGGGGTCTTCCTCTTTTTTACTGCCTTCTCCTTGCCAAGTGTTATTATCTTTTCTAGTGAGTCATGTCTCCTCATAGAATCAGAGTTAGAAAAGAGCACAATGGTCATCCAGTCCGACCCTCAGCATTGCGGGAAGACACCATCAAAGCACTTCCAACAGATGGCCATCTACCTCTGTTTACAAACCCTCCAAAGAAAGAGATTCTCGTCACTCTCCAAGGCAGCATAGTGAACTCAACGGTAGCCTCAGAGCAAGCTGCCACGCAGCAGCACCAAAAAAACAATTTCCCGGCCCAGAAGGATATTTTTCCCCCTTGGTAACACTCTTGGCAGGCAGTCTCAGGTCCAATGAGATACCAAGCATCTCACAAGCAGGAAAAATCTGTATTTTAAACATCGGTCCGGATGGGGAGGTAAATGTTTGTACCCTAGCAGGCAGGGATCCATCCTAGCTCTAGAAGCTATGGGAAAGGCAGCAGCAGAGGGAGCTGATAGCGGATCACAGCAATAGCAGGGTAGACAACTTCACAGACAATACAGGTGTGGGGCAGCGCAAGATGGGTTGGAACAGAAATAGATGGGGGAGTACATTCAGACTCCCCTCCCACCAAGGAACAAGGCTAAATAGTTTGTAGTCATTCATTAGATTACAGTTCAGGGGATTTTCATTCTAATTACCTGATGCTGATTAATAGTTACAAGGAAATCAAACATAATTTAAGTCAGTCTTCCCTCTCATCTACAGATGTCATATTTAGATTTCCCTCTTCTTTTCTGAATCAAGTACTTCAGCTCATTGTTTGCTGATAGTTTGGAATTAAATATACACAGAGAGAGGAAAGAAAGTGGGGCGAGAGAAGAGTGAGAAAACAAAGAAGCATATACTAGAGCCTAATGTTTTGATGTGCCCCACGTGTCTTTAAACATGTGTCGAAGAAAGTAGCCAACTTCTCCACAGGCTAAAGAAGCACAATTGAGATATTCATGCAACAGTCTGCTCTGTTTGGGGAAATGTTCTACATATTCCATAAGGATATTCAGTATTTTGGCAAAACTCTTGTCATAAAGAACCCTAGTTGCAAAATAAAGAACCATACAACACGCAGAAGCCAAATAGTTCAAAATAATGCTATCCATCTTCACAGACAGATATTTTCATTGGCCAAAAATACTGGACTCTCTGGCTCAAACGGCAGTCGGGGAATGCAAACTGCCCAACAACCACACTTGTTTCAATGAGATGATACTTCATTCCATGGGAATATTTAATCGTAGACAAACTGTTACTTTTAGTAGTCCATTCTTAAACTATAATGTCTGCAAAAGTTTTATTTGAAGGGATCCAGAAAAAGGTAGGATTCAGACACAAATGTACAATAAAGTATATTAAATCATTTGTGGCATATTTTTGTTTTCTTAATGTTCAACCTTCACTGCATTTTCTTCTTGACTTTTATTATTTATATTATTTATTACGTTATTACCCCCCGCCCTTCAGCCCTAATGGCTCTCAGAGCGGCTTACAATTATTAATTTTTAATAAGACAGTTCCTGCCCTCAGGCTTACAATCTAAAAGACAGAAACAAAGGAGAAGGGAATGGTGGTGGGGAAGGGGGATGAGGTCCAGTGGTTCTCCTCTCCCTCTGAGGCCTGGACCAAGGAAGATGGAACTAGAGGGAGGGCCTCTTCATTCTTCTCAGGCTAGCCCTGGTGAGCTGGCCGCCTATTCACTCCCTCCCAGGCCGAGGATGACTTTTACCAAATCATTCTAAATCTTGCTATTTCTGCTAGCAGTATGAAGGTCATCTGCATATCTAATTTGTTCTCCT
The DNA here is from genome assembly GCF_019175285.1 of Sceloporus undulatus. Classification (NCBI taxonomy): domain Eukaryota; kingdom Metazoa; phylum Chordata; class Lepidosauria; order Squamata; family Phrynosomatidae; genus Sceloporus; species Sceloporus undulatus. The sequence continues at coordinate 225,409,954 of NC_056524.1, read as the reverse complement.
CCAAATTTCCACACACATTTCCTCTGAATGTAATCCGCTTTATTTATTTATTGTTTATAATTACAGTATTTATACCACACACCCTTCAGCCCTCTCAGAGCGGCTTACAATCTAAAAAAAAGACACGACACACAAAGGAGAAGAGGAAGGTGGTGGAAGGGGATCAGGTCCAGCAGTTCTTCTCTCCCCTCTGAGGCCTGGACCAGGCAGATGGACTGAGGGGGGCTCTGCTTCATTTACAATATATGTCATGTATATAGGTAAACAGATAGCGTTATAAAATGCAAGCCTTATCTGACATCTTTGTAAAATTAGGAACCATTCCATTTTTTCATTGTAATCCTGACAGTAGCACTTTTATCCCTCCCCCCTCCAAAAAAGCCTCTCAAGGCCCCATAGGCAGCCATGGCGGGGCAAATTCCTGCCCTGTTTTGTATCCTCCTGTTTTGAGACTGAGGCATACTGAAATTGGAATGGGGGGACATTACTTGCCAAAAAAATGCTTTTGTGTTAATTGTTGCAGGAAAACGGCAGTGTGTCTCCTCAGCATCTCCTAAGTGTCATTTGACATAAGCTTTCATGCCATCCAAGCATTGATGCCAAATAAACCTGTCATCTTAAGAAGCCACAAACCTCTTCAATAAAAACATGCCTTTTCTAGTAACAGAAACCTAAAGTCATTCACTTTTTATTTTAATATTCTCACACTTCCGCCGTACCTATCCTGAAGTTTCCATATACTTGATTTTTTGGTGCATTCTTCTGATTATGGCAAGGCAACCCATCACAGAGGGGCCTTGCAAATTTTTTTTTCACAGGATGGTTTCACTTTGCCTACTTCGAAGCGAGAGATGCCACTTGTGCAAGGTCCACCCACTGGGTTTTCAGGCTCAGCAGGGATTCGAAAGCATGGGTCCGCTGGGCATTGTCTGAACAATCAAATGCGGCCCTCATCTCAGTATACTCTGAACATTTATATGCTAAGGACAAAGGATCCAGAAGGTTAAAAAAAGGGAGGAGGGGAATCAAACAAAACTCTACGGAGAACAGCTGGCATGCTGGCAGTAAGCCAGAAGCCAGCACAATGAATCAGGAATTTCTCATTTTGAATCTGCCTCCATCTTAAGACTCTTTAGGTGTCTCAGGCAGCCCATTTTCTTTCAACCACAGTTGTTTATATTATAATTATTATTATTATCTTATTATTATTATAACCTTATTATAAGCGCTGTAATTTAACACAGCGCTGTACATACAATCTTTAAATTAGATGGTTCCCTGCCCTCAGGCTCAATCTAAAAAGACAAACGACACAAAAGGAGAAGGAAAAGGTGGTGGGAAAAGGGGATGAGGTCCACAGTTCCCCTACCTCCACCTCCAGGCCTGGACCAAGGCAGATGACTGAGGGAGGGCTTGGCCATAAAGGATGGTTATTCTTCTTCCAGGGAGGCCTGTTGGAGCAGCCTGCCTCTCAGTAGATAATACATATAAGTACATAGCAATAACAGCAAATGGTTCGATAAAAACAGGCAACCAAAAGAACATCAAATAGCAAGCGACAATTATGCAATGCCTGGGAAGGCTTTGTAATAGGACATCATGATCTACAGGATTGTTTAGAATTATAATGGGATTTGTTTACACTTTCAAAATGTTCAAAGCACTTTCTCAAACAACCATCAAGAGTAAGGTGGACTACAAGTCCTTGGGGGTACTTTCAAAACCTACAGTTCTATCACTCCTTTCCCTCTTTGAGAACCCAGACTTTTGAACCTTTTCTCTTTTAGTGTTTCCATCCTGCTGGTTTTGCGTTTCAGTCACTCCCCCCACTCTGCACTTGCATCTCTTTCCAATTTTAACATCTGAGAAACAGATTTATAAATTTTGGCAGAGTTCACAAGGACCATCTAGTTCAGTTCCACCAATGCAGGTATACTCAACAATGCTCTCCTTACTGATGTCATTCTACCATCTTTAAAGATCCCTAAAGACGGAGCCATCTGCCTCTGAAGCAGTTATTTCAATGTCAACAGATCTTACAGTATAAAAAGTTTGTCCTAAGTTAGCGTGGAATGTCTTTTCCTTTAACCTGAATACATAGTTTACTCCTAGTCTCTGAAGCAACTACTGAAAAACAAACTAGCCAGCATCTTTTACATGACATTTCTTTATACTCTAAAGATGTCTATCAAATATCACCCCTCTCAATCTTCCCTTCTCCAAGCTAAACACACCAGATCCTTAATTGGCCTCAAGACTTTTTCCATCTTGGTTGTCTTCCTTCTGGACACATTCCAATGTGTAAAGATCCTTTTTGAACTGTGGTGCCCAGAACTGGACAGTGTCCCAAGTGAGTGGTGACAAAGCAGAATAGAATAGTGCTATTACTATTCCTTCATGAGGACACGTACTTTTTTTTAAGCAGTCTTGAACCACTTTGGCTTTTTGCCACTTCAATTGTGATGGTTCATGTTTAGCTTGGGTCACTAGGACTCCAGCATCCTTTCACATGGGTTACCTATTAGTGACTTCTGAATAGGCCCTTGAGATGTTTTGGTTTGAAGAGCAAGTTTAAATGTCCTAATAAACAAAACCAGGATGCATGCTTTGAAATAATTTCCCAAAACTATAACAGGAGAAGGTTGCAATTGTTCAGTCCTAACACCTCCCTCAAAGGGACTTACTACCTGGGAAATGCCGCCAGAAACACTATTATGGCCTAATCAAGACTGAACCTACTCACTCCCTCTTTCACTAGAACTGCTGCCTGTGCCTAACATGACACCTGAGATCAAGGATAAAAGCAGAAATACTGCCTTTAAACCCTTTCCATTTGGCCATCACAGATATTTTATTCCTGGACTGGACTTCTTAATTGTGAGATTTTTTCCCCCCTAAATGACCCCCGAGAGCTTCTTTGGGCAAAAAACCTAGAGAAAAGCATCTAAAGTAAGTAATGTAGTTGTGTGAGTTGATTATTTTGACTTATGGCAACCCTCTGGCAAGATTCTTCAGAAGGGGGTTTGCAATTGCCTTTGTCGAGACAGGTGACTTCAAGATCACCAAGTAGGTTTCATGGCCAAGCAGGGATTCAACCCTTGTACCCACTTAACACATTATGGACACTAAATCTGAATTAAAACTACAATCTAATAGCAAATTAGAATAGCAGATATTAGTTTCTGTTACAATCATGTTTCACAGTGTCCATTATTTGAAGCCTAAGCACAAATTAATCACATTCATTTGTTCAATGTCACTTGCAATAAATGAGTTATGATCAGGACTCCCAAACTCAAATATTAATGAAGTCCATATTTTCAAATACTGCACACCAGTGATTGAGGCGGGTTACAGACCGCCCTTTGGGGATGGCCTACACCCGCCCCTTTCCCCCCCGGTGATATCTGGGGCCTCAGTGGCCAGACCGGCAGCCTCCGACCCCGATGCCCCTTTGCGGCTGCGGGACAGCGGCAAAAGGCCCCTTCCCCGCAGCCTGGAAAGGGTGTCCTTGGGGCTTCAAGCCCCAAGGACACCCCGCGGGGCAGGGAGGAGAAGGGGCCCTGGACCCCTTTCTCCTTGCCTCGCTGGGCGCAGCCGTCTAAGGCGGCGCCAGCGACCAAACAGGAAGGAGCTCGAAACGGAGCTCCTTCGGGGTCATGCAAAGGGCGCCCTAGCGCCGCCGCGCGCCCAATACGTCACAACCGCGCCGCCTCTTTGGAGGCGGCGGGTCGTACTATTGATGCACGGCGGCCGTGTGGAACAGCCGCCACCATTTGTGCGCGCAGAGCGTGTATAGGTGGGGTGTGTGGAAGCACCGCCCCTTCTAACCCTAGTACGCGCTCCGTCGGAATTATATGGTGGTCTGTAACCCCCTATTATCCCATATATTAAAAACAAAACGCCCGCAGACTGTAAACCTGAAGGTAAAAACATACTGACTGGCCCATTCATCATCCGGGGTCTAAGGGCTGTTGGGGAAGAGGGAAAGAGAGGAGGGAGTTGCTTATTGCTTTTAGGATTAATTGGCAATCATGTCTAATA
>NC_056524.1:225400797-225405885 GCF_019175285.1 Sceloporus undulatus | reverse complement strand
CCTACAGGCCGCCCCTAAGGGGCGGTCTGTAACGCGCCTCAGTATTGATTAATTCACAATGATTTCTCTCTAAAATATACAGAATTGCAACCTGACTGTGAAAGTTATAATCCATAACAACAATTAATTGCACTGTTAAGTACAATAATGTGACATGGCATCCCACATCTGTATGGATTCCTTTGTGTCTAATTTTACTTGGCAAATTTATAGAGCACTTTTCAAACAATTGTTCTCTCAATGTGAAGCCAAAGGCTTTCATGGCCAACATCCATAGTTTTTTGTGGGTTTTTCGGGCTCTGTGGCCATGTTCTAGAAGAGTTTCTTCCTGATGTTTCACCAGCATCTGTGGCTGGCATCTTCAGAGAATGCATGCCTGCAAAAAATGTGTGTGTGTGTGCACACACACACACACACACACATACACACACATACTGTGTGAGCCTGGGAATGCAGGAGTGATTTGCATGTGTAAAATCCAGTGGCTTTCCAAAAATGAAAATAAAAACCCTAACACCCAGTTTTAAAATAAATGCGCCTCTATCCTATCAGGGATAAGGCGCTTTAAAAGCAATACGATAATCTCCTTTCTTTCTTTCTATTACCCTCAACCTTTCCTAGCATTATTGTCTTGTTCAGTAAGTCATGCCTTCTCGTGATGTGACCAAAGTACAACAGCCTTAATTTGATCATCTTGGCTGCTAGGGATATTTCAGGCTTGATCTGTTCAAGGACCCATGTGTTTGCCTTTTTGGCTCTCCATGGTACCTTGGCAACATTATGAGAAAGAAGGCTTGGAAAAAACAGTAATGCTAGGAAAGGTAGAATGCAGTACAAAGAGAGGAAGCCCACATGCCAGAAGGCTAGACTCAATTATGGAGGTCACAGGCATGAATCTACAAGATTTAAACAGACTAGTGGAGGATAGGGTCTTGGAGATGTCTCATCCACAGGGTTGCGATGAGTTGAGGTCTACTCAAGGGCTGTTAACAACTAAACAACAATAGCATATTAATAATGATTTGGATTTGATTTGGATATTACAGTACATTAAATGGAAACCTCCTCTTAATAACTCTTGACATGAAAACCCCATGATAGGATCACCATAAGTTGGAAACGATTTGAAGGCACACAGCAACAACAAAGGAGATTGCTGGCAGTCAATGCTTGTCTCTGAATAGCATGAACATAATGGGCTTTAAAGAATTATGCTCTTTGCAGATGTGTTTGAAGGTATAATGTATCTCCTCATGCCATTGTGCCCCTTTATCTTGGCATTGTCTGTAACATCATATCAGTGTAGATATCTAAGGGAATGACAGATCCTATTCATTGTAGCTTTGTTTGTGTAGGCAACCCTACCCACAGCTCAGGTTTCAGAATAAAATCCCACAGCCATTTTACAATCCTTATCTTATTAATACTAGAGCATTTTTAGTACAGCTGTGTCAATAATGAAAACCAAACTGCAATCATGAAACCATGTCAACAGTGGATGTGTAGCACTCTTGCAAATTAGCAGAAGAACAAACACTTTCTGAAGTGCAGAGTGTGTTGTATATATATCAGAATCCCAGATGTTACTGCATTTCTTCCACCATTTCAAATTACAGTAAATCATGTACATGAACAACACATGAGAGAGAAGTTCAGCAGGAACCGAATTCCACATTGCCTGGTAATTAGAGCACCCACGAAGGAATTTTTAAAGTGTAATTCAGTTTAGTTTAATTCCCAATTTTATTTAAAATATCAATTGATCCTATGCAATATAGGTGTAACTTTGGGTTTTCTCAGCACTCATGGATTGATTTTTAATAAATGCTCTCTCTCTCTCGCTGTCTCTTGAGAGAGATGGGGGGGGGATGAAATAAGGCCTGATGAAGATAGAGGTAGAAACCTCTGTCATTGCTATGCTAACGTGTCCACTCATAGCTGCCCTAAAATTCTAGATTTTGGCATTTTTTTTCTTTTGGCACTAATCACTGTTCAGAGAAGGTAGAGCAAAAATGTCTTCAAATTAATCAGAAATTACCTTCAGAAAAGAAATGATCATTCTGCAGTTACTCCTGTGACTAACATTGCTCACAGATTGTTTAGTCATGAACATGGCTTTGTTGGATAAACACACTGAAGGATGATAGCAGGCTAATTTCTCACAAAACAGTTTGATTGAATGGTGCCTGAATGTTTCATGTCTGAGGACTGTATCCTGTTTAGTATACTGGTTAATATGGCTGAGTCAGAAGAGCGCTGGGGATGATTTTATTAGTGAAAGCATCTTCTAGATTGGATATCATTGCCTGTGTTGCAATGATAAACCAAATCAAACTGGTAACAATTATATATATGATCAATTGTGCATTTTTAAATCCTTCATTTCAAAAGTGTATTCAATTATTCACCATGTTTCTTGACTATTGCTGTATCCACACTACAGAAATAATCCAGTTTGACACCACTTTAACTGCCATGTCTCAATGCTATGGAATTGTAGTTTGTGACAAATGAGGCAAACCTATCAATGGGTTTTCTTGGCAAGTTTCTTCAGTAGGGGTGTGTCATTGCGATCCTTGAGGCTGAGAGAATGTGACTTGCCCAAGGTCATCCAGGAAATTATATTTAGCAAGGACAATTTTTTGTAATTAAATGGTGTCTTATAGGCCTAGTTCAGACAGGTGCTTTGTGGCGCCCTGGGGCCAAAATTAGGGCTCGGGAGTGTGCAGAGTATCCACACGCTCCCAAGCCCTAGCATGCAGCGGCGGTGCCATCATGGTGTGGTCCGTCCACATGGGGGCCGCCATGATGACACAAGCGCAGCGCAGCATCCACAAGTCGGGGCGCTGCACTTGCGTCATCGACGCGCAACAGTGCATCAATGGCACACTGATGGCAGTGGCCATGCATGCCAGAAAGAACCCACTTTTAGAAGGGTTTTTTTGGTGCAGAGAGAGCCCACATGGTTTGGTTGCTACAGGTTCCCTCAGGAGCAAAAATGGGCGGCTCCAACCCACCCTTTCGGGGCAGTCTGTTGAGCCCCTTAGTTACTTTTATAGTTATGAATTGTAACAAGTTCAAAATGTGTCAATTGATGGTTTACTGATTTATTGATTAAATGAAGAGAAGAAGAATGCAGCAATCAAACCTAAGGCAAAGGCAAAGTAAGCTCATGTCCCATCAACTGATCAAATCTGTAAAGAGCTGCTGTTCACTGGAGTCTGCATGATGAATTAGATGTTGCCCCAATGGATTGGTTCCTGGGCTTGATTGGAGCCTTGGCTGAAAGCAGTTCATGGTCAGGACCAGACTGCCATCCTGATTTTCCAAATCTTTAAATATTCTCTCTTCCTTGTTCTGAAAAGTATTGACACTTCTAACAAAGGAGCATTTTCCCACCCATTCTAGGACAGAAATATTCTTATCTGTCTGTACACTGTGAGCTGACCTGGCACAACCTGCCAGAGATAGTGCAACTAATGAAAGGGGCATTATTATTTGCCAGAGGCCTGCTTAATTAATTAGTAAATGCCCAGTTACTATGTTATGCCTCCCTTAAGCATATAAATATATGTACAGGGTGAATGGGAGCTCTACCAAGGCGATTACCACACAGAGGCTTACCATGGCAAAAACATGGCTAAATTATTCCCAAAGAGCACAGGTGTGACAGCCAATTGTGCTTGGCTCCTGTGATTTAATTGCCATTGAGGTGTCCCATTCCTCTCCTGTCATCAAAGTGTTCATGGAGAAGCAATTTCTCCAATAATGGAAGTTTCCATTGTTGAAAAATGGCTGCTCCACAAACACTATGATGACAGGAGAGAAGCAGGATGCCTCAATGACAATTAAATCATGGGCGGCAAGCACAATTGTTTATCACACCCTTGTGCTTTGGCATTGATTTTTAGCCACAATAAGCCTCTGTGTGATAATCGCCCTAATTGTTCCTCACTAGGTCTTCTGGAAACTCCAAACCTCCTGCATGAGTGCATAGCCTTACTAAATGATGGAGGAGGAATATTACAATCGGACCTTCTTATACACGGATTTTTTATACACGGATTCAAGCATACATGATTTGAAAATATTTTTTAAAAGTATTAATTTCAAATATCAAACCGTGATTTTCCATTTTTTTATAAGGGACACCATTTTGCTATGTCATATTTAATGGGACCTGAGCATACACGGATTTTGTTATATACAGGGGATCTTGGAACCAAACCCCAGCGTATAACAAGGGTCCACTGTACATGGTCCGTTTGCTGGCTTGGATTTCACACTCTGGGTCTCATTAATGTCTGGCTATGGCAGGGGTAGGCAACCTTTTTGAGCCGGGGGCCGGCTTGATGTCCCTCAGACAACTGGGGGGCCGAAGCGAAAAAAATAATTAAATAAGTAATATATGACATTTTCAAATGTAGGACACATTTTTAAATGGAGGACATGCAAAAAAAATTGATGCTTTTTTAAAAATGTTAATATAAATGCATGTTTCTTAGGCATGATCAAAATGGAGGACATTTGGGCATTATTCCTAGACAGAAATGTACTTTCCTTTTGGCCAGCCCCCCTCCCCCCATTCCAAACAGCACATTTGGGCATTGAACATGGCTCTACTTAAGATGGCCTCTTGCATATTTCAGAGGCTTACTGCATAACCAAACTCTTTGGGTTTCACACTGAACATGGGTCCACATGGCTATGCATATTTAACACGTCAAGCTGGTTTAACAAGAAGTGATTAGCTCTTGGGTTCAACTGTACTTCTCAGAAGTGTGTACTTGGTCAAGGGACTTTGGTTTTTCTTCACTGGGCATGAGTTTGTAAAAATCAGAGCAACTTGCATTGGCCGTGCCTCAGAAGCTGGCTCATATCAATATCACCATCATCACCACCACCATCATTGTCACAACAAGGCTGCATTAAAAGGACAAAAAACGCACAGAAAGACACTTTGGAAAGTCACACTCTCTCGGCTTCAGAAAGAGTGGGCCCATATCTCAAAAGCTGACTGATATCAATAAATAAGGGGGAAATATATAAATAAGGGGGAAATGTACATGGGAAAATTAAATCCAGGGG
>NC_056524.1:225385483-225400697 GCF_019175285.1 Sceloporus undulatus | reverse complement strand
GGGGGGGGGAGTTGCGAGGTTCTCAATACTGTGTGATTCTTTCCAAGTAGGTTTCCTGAATATTTGGAAATCCATTTTTTGGCCAGGAAATGAATAAGCTGTGAATATTCTTTCCTTCCCTTGTTGCTAGTCAGTGCAGTAGATGAGAGGTGAGGAAATGTTTAGGAGTCAGTTTTCTGCTTAAAAGTGGCAAAACAAAGAAATAAAACCTGGAACAAATTATTGCAAATTTGGAGGGATCGTGAGATGGAAAACAGCCTTTGTACATGTGGCCCCAGGGTAGCACTTTGCTCACCTTGCAGTAGATTAGTGGTGCTCAGCTTTTTACCTTCCAGGAGGTATTTTGGACTTCAACTCCCATAAGCCTCAGCCATCATGTCTAGTAGTAGAGAATTCTGGGAGCTGAAGTCTAAAATATCTGGATGGCTAAAGGATGAAAACCACTGCAATAGATGGTACTAAGCTACATTGCCTAAGTTACCTTCCAAAATGTTCTAAGGATATAACATCATCAAGAAAGAGATTGAAAAAGCGATCTGGGAGGGGTTACAACGCCTACAAACTCCCAGCCTGTAAAATTCAAGGAATTTTAGTCCAAAAAGTAACATTTCCAAGATCCATCAAGGTTGTTTTGTCATCAAAAGTAACACTGCTAGCAGGAGTATATTCATATGTTCCACCTCTAACAGTAAAGAAGAAATATTGAGACCTAATTTAGATGGCCAAGATCTAAAACACACTGCAGACATAGTCCAGTTTGAAACTGCTTTAACTGCCCTGGCTCTATGGTAGGGAATTCTGGGAACTATAGTTTTGTGAGACATTTAGCCTTCTCTGTCAGAGGGCTCCGGTGCCACAATAAACTATAATTCCCAAGATTCCCTAGCACTGAGCCAGGGCTGTTAAAGTGATCTGAAACTGGATTATTTCTGCAGTGTGTTTTGGACCCAGGAGAGATGCATTAGTCACCTTCATATCCTCGGTTGTCATTTCCTTGCCAGCTGGGCCAGCTAACCACAGCTCATGGTCCTTAATAGACAGAAATTTCCTCACCTCATAAAACATTACATTATTTGATGGCATGGTTCACCTAAAAAACCATTGCTCTGTTCTACTCTTTATTATTTTATTATTATTCCAACTCACTAGTACTATTAGAGGCAGATGTCATCACTAATCAAAACAGAGCTGAAGTGGCCTAGTTGACTTGCTTCCTGTGCTTGCCTTGGATCATAACTGCCATTTTAAAAACGGAACCTGTTTGTATAAAGCTGTGGAAAAGGTGATTTAACAAAACATAAAGCGAGTCCAGAGGTAACTGCATGGCAACCTGAATGAGATCACAGAAAATTAGAAACTGGGACAGTCAGTGCTCATAACACCTCTATAAACATCTGGTAGTACACACAGATCCCTGTAATCTGTTTTTTGGGCTCATCAGAAGCTATTTAGGGTTCAGTCTAAATCACTTCAGCTTCACCTACTTATCAACCTGCAGACCTGATGTGAAAAGGTTTATTACTTAACCAAAAGGGGTCTTTGGCACCTAAAAACAAACCATTCTGCTGTAGCATAAATATTCATACACCATAACAGTATGTCCCAACCTTGGATATGCAGATATTGTTAGTTTCAACTCCCATCATCCCTAACCACTAGCTACATTGGTTAGAGATGATGTGAGTTGCAGCCCATAGGTCACTGTGACACTGTGGACCTGACAGTTTTACATCAGTTTTGCTTTACTTACATGTCTAAGTACTGCCAAGAGCAGGGATAATTTTAGTACACGTTACATCACTGGACATAATGACCAATTTTGAGCAATTAAGTACAGTGGACCCTTGTTATACGCTGGGGTTTGGTTCCAAGACCCCCGTGGATAACAAAATCCGTGTATGCTCAAGTCCCATTAAATATAATGACATAGCAAAATCGTGTCCCTTATAAAAAAAAATGGAAAAGCAAGGTTTGATATTTGAAATTTATACTTGGATGCTTGAATCCGTGTATAAAAAATCCGTGTATAAGAAGGGCCGGCTGTAATTGTTTTCTTTCTTTAAAAAAAAGGTTTGCTTTTATTATTAACAACGTTCCTTTATGCTTGGAAGTTAGGGTTGCCATTCATCAGGACCTCCAAAACGGGACAAATGTAGGACAAAATTTTCAAATGTAGGACACTTTTTGTGTCCTACATTTGAATAGGAGCCTCCCTGAGGGGAGGCTTTCCTTGCCTGCCTGGGCCCCGCCCTTGGCGGGGGAGGAGCCCAAGCAGGGAGGGACTCCTCTCCTTCAGGGAGGCTTTCCCTGCTGGCCTGGGCCCAAGCGGCGAGGGAAAGCCTCCCTCAGCTTGCCATATCTCGCCTGGGGGCAGGGGCAATCCCAGGGGCGGGGGCAAACCAGGGCGGAACCGTGCGGACCCGCCCCAAACCAGGAAAGTCCCGCCCCCAGGTGGGATATGGCAAGCCTATTGGAAGTAAGCCTCATTGTGTTCAATGGGGCTTACTTGAGGAAAACATGAGCAAAATGAGTAATAGCAAAATGCCTTCTTTCCTACTAAATACAATTGGCCCTTCTTATACATGGATTCAAGCATCCACGGCTTGAAAATATTTAAAAAACTATAAATTTCAAATATCAAACCTTGATTTTCCATTTTTTAATAAGGGACACTATTTTGCTATGTCATTATATTTAATGGGACTTGAGCATACACGGATTTTGTTATCCACAGGGGATCTTGGAACCAGACCCAGCGGATAACACAGGTCCACTGTAACAGGGATGTAGCTAGGATTTTAGGAAGGGGGGGACCAACCATTATAATGGGGCTTGCGTGCGGCAGCACACACCATTCATTTTTCTAATGGAAGGGGGGGGGGGGCCCGCCCCCAAGAACCCCCCCCCCCCCGGCTACGTCCCTGACTGTAAGTATAATATATATAACTTCTCACCACACCAGGGTGCGGTGGCCAAACTGTGTTCCTTTAAAGACAAAGGTAGTAGTTACATGCTTTTCCATATTCCTCCTCTAGGAGTACAAGGATGAGACCTAAACTTGCACTTTTGCTCAAGACTGTGTAGCACCAGTCAGGTCTGAGACGCTTAACTGGAGATTCTGAGTACAGTATCTGTTTAATTTGTATGCCACTTTCCCTCCAGAGTTGAACCCAAGGTGACACCCATTATAGAGAGTCAATTAAAAACCTTCAAAACAAAAATTCACTATTAAAAGAAATTAAAATCACTAAATAAAACAGAATAAAGTCATCTAAACGGCATGCAAAAATTTAAAAAGATAAATAAAGCATCCAAATAAGAAGCTCTCCTGCTTACACAGTAAAAACCTGCTTAAACAAAAAGGTTGTTGCCTGTGGAAGGGAGTTTTAATGTACTACATTTCTATGTTTTTAAATCCTCTGGAATTTGCTTCCCCCGGGTGTAAACAGCCACTGAAAAGGCTCTCTCATATCCTCAACAAAGCTTATTGGGCTCCATCTTGTTTTTAGGAGGTTTGACACTGCATAATTATCTTAATTCGTCCTTTCTCATTATTTAAACATATATATATTTATAATTCTTTAGGTAGATGTACAGTAGTAGTAATAGTAGTAGTAGTACTTGCTGTTGTTATTTTTATTATATTGATTTATATCCCACTGTTTTCCCAGAACTGGGACACAGAGCTGCTCATAATATTAAAATAACAATACAATTAAAAACATATAAAAGTGGTACATTAAAACGGAATTAAATTGTTAATAATATTAAAGTAGAATACCTTTTAAAAAGAATAAAATACAGTTAAAAAGAATAAATTGTCTAAAACACTGAAACGTTTATAAAACTTTTCTAGAGAGTGCAATTTTGTATAAGTCCTACTGGACATGGCAGGCCTAGGGTTGCCATACTGCCGGACCTCCAAACCGGGAGAAATGTAGGGCAAAATTTTCAAATGTAGGACACACAAAAATGTGTCCTACATTTGAAAATTTTGCCCTACATTTTCCCTCGCGATCGCGGCGGGGAGTGGAGGCCAAGAGGCGAGGGAAAGCCTCCACTTAAGGAGGCTTTCCCTCCCCGCCTGGGCCCCGGGCCTCGCCGCGATCGGAGGCCAGGATCGGGGCCTCGCCTTGTTCCTGGCCCCCGCAGGGACCAGGAAGGAGGCGAGGAGAGCGCTGGCCATCGCCGGGGCTTCGCCTCGTTCCTGGCCCCATCAGGGACCAGGAAGGAGGCGAGGAGACCGCCAGCCATCGCGGGGGCTTCGCCTCGTTCCTGGCCCCATCAGGGACCAGGAAGGAGGCGAGGAGGCTGCAGGCAGGCGGGGAGGTTGGCGCGGCGGCGCCCAAGAGGTGCCGCCTCCCTGCAGCCTCCTCCGCCCCAGGCCTCACTGGCCTCCTCTTCCTCCGCGCGGCCATGCGAGGTGGAGGAGGAGGAGGGCAGCGAGGCCCTGAGGGTTTTCCCGGTTTTTGACGGCACCCGTGCCGGGACCGGGCAGATGCCTCCAAAACTGGGGAAAACCCGGTTGCAGCCGGGTTATGGCAACCCTAGGCAGGCCTCATATTTGTGCAGTTTAGCAACCACACCTTTATTAATAATTGCTCAAGTTAAAAAATAAAATAAAATCAATTTACACAAGATCCTCAAATTCATTATTTCCATTGTTTCTCAGTCACGAAACTTGAATACTGGAATAAGTTTAGCCCAGATAGCTCTATATGAACACATGTACATTCCATACCTATAGAGAGGCTTCATATTTTAAATATAAATACCTTAAATATAACTGCACATCATAAAAAGGACCTGGGCTAGCTGGCATATGCCTACTCCCTGATCATCACTGATTGCAAGATGGCTGTTTATGCTTTATGCCTGAGCATTTATTACCACAATATTGCATCCCAAGAAGTGGATTTACATCCAAAAAAGCTCGTGCAAAAATAAATAACCAGTTAGTCATAAAGGTGCCGCCACATTTCTTTTCCCCACTTCCACCTCTATCTTGCTTTTGGTGCTGCAAGAGACTAAATACAGCTACTTTGAGTGCAAAACCTCTTGCCAGTCTCACTTTGTAACAGGATCTGGTCCCACCAAGAGAGAGAGGAAAGCCCACTTTCTGAACCCTATATCTTTACAGGCATTTCTGTATTACAGTTATCATTTATAGCAACCATCAAGAATATAAAATTTGCTGTAATATTGCTGTGAATAACCAAAACACAACAATAATAATAATTCATTCTTATACTCTCTCCCCACATTTGTCAGATGTATTCCCAAACCCTCCATTTTTTTTAATTTCTTTAAAGCTGAACTCATAGTCCTTCTTACTTTAGCCCTTCTCACTTTCTCTATAATTACTGGCTACTTGTTTGTGTTCTTCCTCCCGCTTCCATTTTTTATTGCATGTGCCTTTTAAATCTCAGCTCACCTGAAAACATGAAAACTACATAAGCACCCACTCTGGTTTCTTTAGATGTCTTTCATTTTCCTTTTTTGCTGTATTGTTTGGGATTTTACCTTCTATATCACACTTCTAAGAAACTACCATCCATTTTGAACTGCCTTCTCTTTGAGTATAAATGCCTACTCAGAGATAACCTCCAATGACTTCAATGGTATTCAGTCCTATGCAGAGGCTATTCACTGTTTTGTATTACAACTTCCAAAATCTCCTAGTTGTCTATGCAATCTAGAAGGTTCTGGAGGTTGTAGTGCCAAAAGGTATTTTTTTTTCTCAGCTCTATTTTTAAAATCATAGGTTGTTCTAAATTTATTTTGTCGGCATTATATTCACTCATGAATCATAACTGGAAATAATTTACAGGATGCTATAATAAGAGCAGTCTAGACTGGAGAGCAAACATGACCATCTGCAGGGCATCCAACGAGGGCATCCATTACCACTTTTTGTGATTCCTAAGAAACTACACAAATCATTTCATACTATCTGTGACCAGCTATATCATGAACACAATATTCTGACGGTGCATAAAACAGTGCATAAAAATAATATTTGAATTAAAAGGTCTGAGAGCAGAAGAGTGAATTAGATGATTATATTGATACAGACAAAATGAAAAAGGCCTTTCTAAAGATACAAAACAAATCAGCTCCATTTATGAACTTGCATTCCTCCATGCAAAAACTATTGCATCCTAGAATGAAAAATCAGAAATTCAAACTAGAGACATTTTGCATGAAGGTCAAGTGAGGGGGGGGGGGGGGTTCAAGGTACTTTTGAACTGCAAGATTTGTTTATCCAATTTTATCTAATAAGAACCTCTGTTTCTACATTAACATATAGCCAAGGCTCCTTATATCTATTTCCTTTTTCCTGTTTTATTAATAAAATAGCAGCATCAACAAGAATAACATAAACAAAGACACTTGAGGTAAGTGTCCATGAAATATATTTTTCTAAAATGGACAATGAATAGGTGAAATACATCTTGGGGAGAAAGATTCTGAACAATGAAGAACATTTCCTCCTCATCTGCAAAATGAATCCCATTGTGGGAGAAAAGTAGGATATAAATTATTGAAATAAATAAATAAATGTCTGATGTGAGAAAAGAGGAGGATACTCTCAAAATCAAACAAGTTCAAATGCACATTTATATGGGGGGGGGATTAAGAGGGGGCCATTCTTACCCACCCATAGCTTTTGGCAGGCTAGATGATCTTGTCTTTGGACAACCAGCTCTAGCTTTTCCACCGGGGATTTTAGCCAGAAACCAGGCTCCATTCCTTTCTCCCTTGCTGACACTTGGAAGCGGGTGAAAGTGTGAACTGCCGTCAGTTAAGGGCTGCAGGAGCTCCCACGAATACCAATAGTTTTTGTGAAGGAGAACATTCTCAGCAATGACATATGATATACTTTACTGTTATAATCAACTCAGACTTGGACAAGGACATTGCTGTTGGCTTTATGTTTAATTAAAACATGTTGCAACAAGAAAATAAAAAAATCAAAGTTAATAAAATTGGACTATGAAAAGCAAGCCTCTGTTTTGCTTCATATCACTTTGATGCTTTTGAATCCTTTTTTGATACAAGAATCAAGATGCATAATCTACAGATATGAATGTTCTATTGTTGGAAAGTTCTTACAATGTGAAACAAATGAAGTATTCATTAATTTAAATAAATGCAAAACAGCACTGTACTAAGATGTAGATTCTCCTGAGTAAAAGTGATATACACGGAGCTTCAGCTACATTAAAGTGCAGCTTTGTTGTACAAATCTTTTGAGCAAAATGTTGGTGCTGAATAATATAATCCAGTATAATATGTAAACAGAAAATATAAAATGCAACAAATTGGTTCCACCTCATTTTCTCTTTTGGTGTACTTCTATATGGCCACCTTTTTGAAAAACGTCTACTATCATCTCCAGGAGCCAAATGAAATATGCCCACATACACAGTTTCTCGAACACAAAGGGTGCTTAACATGGCCTCCTTTTCATCCTGGAGAGAACGCTGACCCCAGGTCTCCCAAGTGTCTGTCCTGTGCTATTCAACATCTTTATCACTGACTCTGGATGACAGAGAATTGGGGACATAGTTTATCCAATTGTCAGGTGACAAACATTAAATACATACGTCGCTAATACCAGCCAGATAAATGTGATCAAATTTCCAAAACTACTTCCTAGACCAAGCTTGGCCAATCCTACAAATGTTAATTTCAACACCGACGAAATCTATAAGGTTCTTCCTTAAAGTGTGAAAAATTAAATGCCACAGATATAGATGGGTACACCTGGCTGAATGAATTAATGTCTCTTGATTAGGCTAATTGTCTGCTGGGAAGCAGATTTGTCTTCCTCCTGAAAAACACACGCTGAGACTCAACAACATGCAAATGCAAATTTCTTCCCAGGGCTTCCCAGCAGACAATGAACCTAATCAGCAGACCTACTCCTCCTTTGCATATCCTCCCCCTCTGAGGCCTGCCATTATGCACACAAACAATATACATCAAATCATCCTCCTTTCCCTGGTACACAGTATACTATATGCCCACTCTCTCCAGTTGCTTATCTCTCTGAAGATGCCACCACATGTCGGCGAAACGTCAGGAAAACTCTTCTGAACATCCTTTCTGTCCCATAGACCCTCGACACATTGTCCTGTAGCTGTTGTTTTCTCTCTTTCAATTGGCTTCTTTTTCTTTCCTTTTAATTCTATTGATAGTTTGTTACTTTCTTGTTTTTTATGAGTTGTTAGTTTTAGCCATATCTGTTTTCACTTTCAGCCCCTGGGAGTCCTTGGATCTGGACGCTGGTATATTCATTAGTAATTATTAAAAATGCAGTAGTAAATGATTTTTTTAAAAACAAATCACTCGTGCAGCATAATCATTGCACTCCTCTACCACCTATTTGTTTGTTTCAGTGAGTTGTCCTAAATCACTTGTACCACTGAAAAATACGTTAAAAACCTAGATTGATGTGCTAAGTAAGTGACATCTCTTCCCTTTCCAAACTCTCCTCCCATTCGTTTTAACAGTACAGCTATTTTGCAGCAATAAAGCTCGTTCCGGAACTTGATGCTTGGCTCAGAACCTACGACCTGTCTGATTTAAAGAAAGGGGAAAACACAGTTTCTGAAGTTGACTAACAACCACCCTCCGCTAAGTGTTTATTTGGTACCAGTCTTCGTCAAAATTAAGGTCAACCATTTTGGAGGGAAGAACAAAAAGAAAGTAATAAAAAGCAGCAGTTTTTTAAAAATCATTGTTTTACCAATTAATAATGTATTAGAGCTGTTACTGATTAAAATCTAACAAGTATATTTTATATAGAGTAAAATTGTTGTAGCTTGCACTTTTCTTGCTGATTCTCTTATTTCTTCTTCATACAGAACATTCTTCAGAAACCAACTATATTTTTCTTTCATGGAAGATGAAGTTGTTCTCTGTGGACGGATCATTTGTTTGTCTCATGCTGTCTTTACACACTAACAGGTACATATTGCATTAAATAAATGTATTTTCTCTCGATTAGATTGCCTGTCCTGCATCTTATAGCTATTCCACACCATTTTAGTATGATTATTTTTTTCATAGTAGAACATTATAGTGATATATAATTGTACGAGGAAGGGAATAAATTGTAGTTGTATTCCAGTATGTTACATTACTCTTGAGCTAACGCGAGCACGCTCTTTGTAAATGGGACAGAATTTTTTATCCTCATTAGAATATCACTGTGTATGATCTCTTGCTTCTTTCCAGATGCCCCAGGCCCATATCCACGATGAATAAGTAAAGAGGTTTTTGTTGTTTAGCTTTCTCCTCCCTACTCCCCCTCGTCCAATCTCTAATAATGGAAAAGTGAAATTATTCAAATGTTAAGACATGAGATTTCTACTATTTCCAACACTATTTAGAACCTGCCACAAATGTGTCAGTTTCAACTGTTGTGGTGAACAGGGCTAACCACTTGTTGCTTGAGTTCACAAATTACACATCAAAGGAATAGCTTTTCTTTTTTAAGATAGGGTTTTAATGTGGCTGTGAGACACAGTGTACAGTTGTGTCACCTATCTGCAATTTTTGGATGATTTTGTGCTCTTCCTGAATCAGGCGTTGCCTGTATAAAACAGTGTGGCACCCATACATCAGCATTTTTTCTGGCTTGTGGACCATTGTTAGTACCAGACAGGTGGCTTTGCTTCCTCTTTTTCCTGCCCCAAAGCTTTGATTTGTGTTTAATGTGGCACCAACCCTTTTTTTCCCGGAAATAATTTTGTACCACATAATATTTCCAATGTGTATGTATTCCCAACTGCCCCATCCTTCCCTGCATTTCCAACTATCCCACCATTTTCAAACCTGGCGTAGTGACTCCGTGTGGAGAAAGCAATATTGCCAGCTAAATCCTAACTATCTCCTTCATTTAAATGGGATATACTCCATTATATTTAGATTGATTCACTGTTCTGTAGACATCTTTACATTTAAGCCAGGCAACTAGCCCCACTGTGATTTTTAAATTGTGACTTTTACTTTTTAAAAACCTAAAAGCACATTTTTGATAACTTTTCTTGATCATTGATCATGTTTTTGTGGATTTTTCACGCTCTGTGGCTGTTTCTGGGAGAGTTTATTCCTGACATTTCGCCAGCATCTGTGGTCTGTCCATCTTCATATCTCCTGGCCTGGAAGTGAGTGGGGTATATTTATACTGTTGTGCCCATTGGGTGACGAATATGTACCTATTTAATCTGGTCTGTTTGTGACATTGCAAGCCTCAGGTCTCTTCTTTAATTAGTGATCCATTGTCTCTGGGAAACCCCCCTGACCTCGGGCTTTCCATTCTACACTTGCTGGATCTTGATTTTGTGTTTTTTCAGGACTGGTCCCAAACTTTGTTTTCTTTACGGTGTTTCCTTCTTCATGCATTCCCATCTGCAGAGAATCATGCGGCATGGCCTGACATTTTAGTGATCTTCTGCTCAAAGCAACGAGTGCCAATGTGTGCTCCTCTCAGATGTTGTTGAACTACGCCTCCCATCGCCCTGGCCATAAAAGTAGGGGATAATAATAATAATGTCATAATAATCGATATATAACTATCACTTTATTATATACCGCTTTTCAATTCTCCAAAGCGTGTACAACAAGAATTCTAGTTACTAAAATCTACATTTATCTCAATCTATCATAAAACCACGGCATAACTCCTCTCCTCAATATGTGCAATCTATTCAAGAATAGTGACTCAATGGTCAGATGATGCCACTCGGAATAAATGTTGTCTTCATAGCCTTTTACAAGTGCATCCATGTGGACAAGTCGCGATTTTGTCAGAAGATTATTCCGAGAGTAGTTGCTGTCATGTGTATGCCTCTTTGTGATGTTGTTAACAACCTCACTCCTCGGACATTCTACTATACAAATATTTCCCCTTTATGTCTTGAGATTGCGCGTCGGCGGATTGTGTGGGCAGAAGTCAACTCCTTCAATTAGCTTCGGGCCCCAAGCCATGTAGGGCTTTATAGGTAATAACCGACTTCTTTGTCTGGAGCCCGACTCTAATGGGTCACCAGTGAAGAGATTTTCTTACTGGGGTTATATGGTCTGCCTCGGTATGTTCCAGCAACCAGCCTGCTGTTGCTGCTATTTTGAACTAACCTGAATATGATGGGGGTTAGACCACAACTTCTCTCAGGCCACATATTCCCATCCCTGTGCTAAAATGTACCAAACACAAAGTTTATCTGTTTTTACAACACCCTTTTTCCTCAAAACTTTTTTTTGATGTGTGTCTATTGAAAAACGTTTTTATTAGTCCTGAAAGCAACTTCTTTTTTTCGACCCCTACACAATCTCCAGGCATGCCCTTACTTGGCCTTTCACTGCACTATTTCTGGGCATATGTGGAGTACTTCGACCCTGGGTCCATACACAGAATCATGAGATGGCCAGACCTTCTTCTTGTCTCATCACCTCTTGGAAATATTCTTGGATATGATGCCCCCTATCATGACCACTAGCTTGCTTGACGCCCCTCATTTGCTCATTGCCAACAATCAGATTGCTAGCCTAACTGTGCTGTTCCATGCTTCTTTTTAAATCAAATATTACCCCTTTTTAACAATGCAATGATGCTAGATTAACTTCTTCTCTATTAGCAATATCTACCTATTTGCACAATTCTAAAATTTATTTGTTCTAAAGCCTGCTGCAATTTTAGAAATCAGATGCCATTTTATATCTTGAAAAATAAATATTAAAATACAATTTGTTTGTGTTTTTTTTCCCTAAACCTTTAGGTGAAGTTTAATGACCCTATAAGTCAATACACTGGGGGTGGAAGGTACAGACTGAGCATCCCCGTTTTGCCTTCATAGTGTCTTTTCCGCCTGCTATTCTTCGTGAACTAGTTCCCACAGATGGTTTGGAGTAAACCATGACCAGATATCAGTATAGTTCTCCAGCATGTAATTTAAAAACAAACACACCAACCATACTGGTTCATTCACAATTTGAACTAATGTAGTTTGGCACCATTTAACTGTCTTGCTCCCTCCTACAAGCCCCTGGGATTTGTATTTTGTGAAGCATCATCACTGCTTAGCAAGAAGCTAAAGATCTTGTAACACCTACCAATTCCCAGATTCTCGACTGAGCTGCATCCATTCATCCACAAACCATAAGGTGGTGATTCAATACCAGAAAAAGGCTCAAGCTTGACTCAGTGCTCATCCTTCTGAAGAGTTGTCAAACTGCGTACCCAGATTGTTTGGGTCACATTAGCCTTACCTTTCGTAAGCCGATCTAGGGATTGCTTCCTGCATTGATAAGTGTATAGACATATACTTGCCTATGTCCTTTTTTTATGATTTCTACAGTTTAGCTTCCACTCCCTAAATTTGAAAGTAAGTATTCTGCCCCAGCCAAAATGTGAATTCTTCTTTGCAACTGGCTCTGTAAATCCTTTTCATTGTGCATATGTGCTTTAGAAAAAAAGCATTCCCATATTCCAATTTAGTTCTTGATTAGACAAGAACACTCATATCCCAGATAGATCTTGAGTTGACCTCACTTGTTGTTTCTTCTCCATGCGTGCATACATAAATATTATTTCTGTCATCCCCACTGACTAACCATGCGCAGCTGATAGTATGGACAACGCCAATTGCTTTAAACTGGTTTCAGTCGGGATATCTTAACATTCCTCAATAGACCTTAGGGAGTATTGTGAGCTCTTGACCATCCTAAACAGTAGATTGACTACACCTGCTTTGAGTATGTGCTTTCTAGTGCCAGACAACTATTGACTTGATATTATATTATTCGCATGGACCATTTCAGAAAGGTTTGGCTATGGACACATTACACTCAGGCATTAGGTAACACAAGTAACCCCAAGTCATGGGATTGCGCTTTATTATTCGTTCATGCTCTCTCATAAGAGTCCTGAACGCTTCCAATGAATTTTAACTCAGTCCAAAACATACTGCGAAATAACTCTCGCCCCGTTCCCACTGCATTTTATTCTGGGTTCCAACCGTTTAAATACGGGTTGTTCTTCACTTCAGCAGGGTTTCTCCTGACCTGAATGAAGGTGTTTGTTTACATCTCGTTGGGTTTTCCTGAATCGAATTCGCGAGGTTGTTTCCCCATTTCACCCGGGTATTCTGACCCGCGATTGCGGTGCGTGTAGAAATCCCCCTTACCCTGGTTTTTCTTAAAATGGATTTTTAAAAGACCTGGGTTTTTTTGGGAGGGCCTGCCAATGGAACTGACAAATCATCCATCCACCACCCTCCCGCCGCTCTCCAATGCCCTTCCCTCTCTCCTCTCCTCCTTCCTCACTCCCTGTCACCTCTGATTCTTCCTTCCCATTCCTCCCCCCCCCCTCCACCAATATCATTGCCAATTGTGAACTATAAATTCGGACAATGCCCCGATTGTACAAATCACTAGATTCGATTGTGTGTTAAAAAAATACCACCCAATCCATTCGCATCTTGGCCAATCCTGGAAATAACCCGGTTTCCACACCAGGTTTATTTTTCAGTGTGAATGGTCCCCTGTTTCAGACCACTTTTAACTGCCCTGGCTCAATGCTAAAGAGTTCTGGACTTCTTTTTTGAGTCCATTAACCTTCTCTGTCAGAGAGCTTTCTGGCTTGTCACTTAACTGCATTTCCCAGGCCAGTTTAACAAAATTCCTCAAACTGATTATTTCCTGCAATGAGTTTTCTCTCCTCCACTCTTCTTTTATCTTTTTCTGCCGCCTCTTTATCTCCTCCATCTTCTTTGAAGCTGTTCTATTGTCCAGAAATCTATTTTAACATCCAAAATGTATATTCCTGGGAAGTTGCAATTTCTCCTCACGAAAAATATTTTGATTAATATTTAAAGTTTGCATCTTTTGTTTCCTATTTATTGCATACCAACTGGCTTCCTATGGCCTATGTATCAAAGATTCTCTCTCACATATTCAGCGCACTTATTCTTTCCTAGGTCCAAAGTTTGACTTTGGGCCACGTTTCCTTTTTCCTAAACTACTGAACTGTTACAGCAATTAATTTCCTATACATATCACAACCAGTGACAGTTTTCAGAGTTATCGATCTCAACGCCTAGCCCCGTCTCCAGTTTTCTGTGGGTTATCTTCAGGTTAGAAACAAGATCCTCCCAGTTGTGGGAGGAGACAGAGAGGCTCGGTTTGTAGCAAGAAAAAAGCCCTGTGTGCAAATCTCCCAGTTCATCCCGCAAAGAGAGCCAGCAGCTTTTACACTTCGCAGGCTTACTTTTTGGTCCAAAAGTCCCGTATTTACGTACTTGCATCCTTCCCTCCCATTGTTTGCAGGCCCAGGGCTCCCCACCTTCTGGCTAGGCTAAACACAACTGCAGAAATACTCAGTTCGAGACCACTTTATACTAGGGAATCCTTGAAACTGTAGTTTCTTGTGGTACCCAACCTCTGAAAGAGAGACTAAATGTCTCACAAAACTACAGAATTCCATATATTGAGCCAGGCTTTAAAGCGGGCACAACCTGGATTATTTCTGCACTGTTTTTGACCTATCGTATTCCTCATACTTCTCGCTAAGTGTGAGGATATCCCTCTTTTTACCTTGATTGATGAAAAGCATATTTCTTTCGTGTCTTAATTCCCAAACACGAAAAATACATTTTACTGGTTTCTTACGTCTCTGCTCAAAGTGCTGGTGGTTCACAAACTACAAATCCCGGTGTAAGGGAACGGTAGTCCCGTCCGGGACTTTTCTTAGATACCCAGCAATAGAGGAGATCGGAGTCCTGAGTGTGGTCCAACAGTAAAACCAGTTTATTCACCGATCGGGGCTGACAGCACCCAAATGGTGTTATCCAAAACTGCCGCACAGGCACAAGCTTTTTACGTCCTCTTTTGTTTCACACTGCCTACCGTCCGTGTACTTTTCTGATCTGTCTTCTGCTTCGCAGTCCCTGTCAGCAGGTATTGGCTTCACTGCGTGCTGCACACTTCGTTCCTCTTCTTCCCATATATTGTGTTACCCTATAAAGCGAACAATTGTACAAAAGCGTAGTCAAAGGTTTGCCATCTGTCCCTCTCACCGGGTTCTGTTGGATGGAACCGTGGCATTATTAGGGTTTACACGCCCTTGGTCCCTTCATATTGGGGAAAAGAGAAGAATATAAGAAAATTATTATTAGTAATTATGATTATTTTATATTATTTACAG
>NC_056524.1:225357231-225385458 GCF_019175285.1 Sceloporus undulatus | reverse complement strand
TTACAGTGTAGATCCACTACGCAACACTCTCTCTCTAGTACTGAACACGTTTAGGTGTATGTTTTATCTGTTTTTAACTTTTCTACATTTTTAATCGATTTTATGGTGTTTTAATGTGTTTTAATTGTTTGGTTTTTTTAATTGTGAACATTTTTAATTTGTTGTTTCTGGGAGAAAGGCAGCATATAAAGAAAGTAAATAAAATAAATAAGTAATGGCTAATGACATCACAAACCACTGTCCCTGAGTTTCAGGTTTTGGATGATCCTGAACTGGCATGCCTTGTTCAGGCACACTCCTCATTGAATTCAATGGGCTTTCTCTAGTTGTTAGAGAGCTTTCTTGAGAAGAAAAGTGGAGGAGACAGACTGGGCTACTGAACTGCCCATCCCTCATACACTTCCAACCATGGTGGGAGAAGAAACCCTAAGAACACCAAAATGTCCTGTTGTTGTTTCCTTGGTCAGATTTGTGGAGAGGTGGTTTGCCATTGTCTTCCCCTGAGGCTGAGAGGGTGTGACTTGCCCCAGATCACCCAATGGGTTTCCATGGCCAGGAGGGGATTTGAACTCTGGTCTAGCACTCAAACCACAACACCATGCTGGCTCTACCCTTTCCAGTATATACCCTTTTAATATGTAATCTAATATAACATACCCTATTATTATTATTATTATTATTATTATTATTATTATTATTATTATTATTATGGTATTTATACCTCACCCTTCAGCCCTAAAGGCTATCAGAGCAGCTTACAATTATTATTTTTAATGAAATGGTTCCCTTTTGATATATAATCATGTCAACATGACTTTTATATGGTGTGTGTGTTTGCTGTAGCTGCATTTTATTTTATTTTTTACTTTTGTATATTTTTATGTTATTTTATACGGCTTTAAAAAAAATTACTGTAAAATCTTTTAAAATCTTGTGAGATGCCTTAGGTCCCTATCTGAGAGAAAGGTGGCATAAAAATGAAAATAATAACAACAAAACAATAATAATCCCTCCCTGGCCAGTATAATTCCTGACCTGTATAATAATAATAATAATAATAATAATAATAATAATAATAATAATAATAATAATAATAATAATGTGAGGCTGTGTGCTGTAGTGGTTTTAGTGTTGAGGACTATGACTCTGGAGAGCTGGGTTCGAATTCCAACTTGGAATTGTAAAACCACTGGGTGGCCTTGGGCAAGTCACACTCTCTCAGCCTCAGAGGATAGCTATAGCATGGCAGGCCCCTTCTCAACAAATCTTGCCAAGAAAACCCTGCGACAGGTCGCCTTACGTCCCAGCATGGTTTATCATATTTTATTATATTTTATAGATTTTAATTAATTTTTAAATATAATATATATTTAAATCAATTTTAATAAATATTAAAAATTATATTTTATCATCGTTTATCATGGTTTATCATATCATAGTTTGAGCATTAGACAACTCTGGAGACCAGGGTTCGATTCTCAGCTGAACCATGGAAACCCACTGGGTGACCTTGGGCAAGTCACACTCTCTCAGCCTCAGAGGAAGGCAATGGGGGGAAACCCTCTGAAGAAACTTGCCAAGAAAACCTCATGATAAGGTCACCTTAGGCCTAGGTTTGCTATTTGAAATGACTTGAAGGCATACAACAATAATAATAATAACAATATTTAATTTGAGCTTTGATTGAGAGTTCCTGCATGGCAGGGGCTGGACTGGATGGCCCTTGTGGTCTCTACCAACTCTGTGATTCTATGATTCTAATACCCATCCTGACCTATAAGCCTAGCAGAAACTGCTTCCTTTATTGCGCATGCGCACATTTTCAACGGCCTTTCCTCGAGCCGTTGCTATCAACGGTCCTCGAGCAAAGAACGCCATAGAGATGCTTCAGTCCTCCGGGCGCCTAGAGCGGCCGGCGCCATAGAGACGCTGCAGTCCTCCGGGCGCCTAGAGGGACCGGAAGTGGGTTTAAAACTCCGGCCGGATGTAGGCAAACGGAGAGGAAATCATGAAGCCGGCGGTGGACGAAATGTTCCCCGAAGGCGCTGGGCCTTATGTCGACCTGGACGAGGTGAAGGCGGCAGAGGAGGGTTTTGGAGGAGAAACCCTTGAGATTAATGTCTTTTTAGGGGGGCTGCTCAGGTGCCATGGCTGCAGTGCTGTGGAATTCTGGGAATTGTAGTTTGTGTTGGGACTACTGCCCCTTCAGAAACCAGAGGGAAAGTCAGTATCGTGGGATAGATAAACCCTTGAAGTGAATGAAAAAGATCCTAAAGAATAGATATAGAACAGAGCACTGAAGTTAGAGCTGGACATTGAAGGAGGTTCCCAGAATCCCACAGCACTATTATCAGTAATAATAAAAGTTCTCTGACAGAGAAGGCTAAACGTCTCACGAAACTACATTTCCCAGGATTCCCTAGCACTTAGCCAAGGGCAGTTGAAGCCGTCTCAAACTGGGTTGTTTCTGCAGAGTGTTCTTGACCATAGATGACAGGATGTCCAGAAGTTGAACCAAGAGTCTGTGTTGTCCTTCATATCCTTCATAAAATGTTGTTATTTCTCAGGCTGGAGGAAGCACAGGTCTGTTGATGGATTTGGCAGCAAACGAAAAAAGCAGTGCATGCAGACTTCTTTAACAGTAAGTCTTACTTTGGGGGTCTTAAGCCAGAGATGTTTAATTTAGCTGCTGCTCAGTGTCTAAAACAGTGCAGAGAAAGCCTAGTGCATCTTCAGCTTGTGTGGGACAACTACCTACCAGTTACGGTCAGTAATATTTGGCTCTAGTACGATTTTGTGTGCTTTTTGGGATTCCCATATTAGATAGCCACAACATGGTTTAAGTACATGGCTATACCATATAGATATATCACTTGGGGGTCACTTCTGTGTGCTACTTCATCATGGCTTTGTGGGACTTATACTGTGCAGAAATATGTATTCGTGATGCTTGATGTCTCATAGTCAGGGACATGAGGGATTGAAGCATGTTTCCACAAATCAACTTGCCAAGGAAATAGTCGGGTCACAAAATGCAGTACCGTTGGTACAATACACCATATAAATTAGCCAAAATACATAAAAATAATAAGGATAGGTGTTGGGAATGCGAAAGAGAATCTGGTACCTTCTTTTTCGTCTGTGGTGGAAGTGTAAATGCCGAATAACTATTGGAAAGAAATTAATAAAACATAAGAAGACATACTAGAAACAGACATATCCTTCGACCTGAAAAGATATTTATTGAGCATAAACACTGAAGAAACACTGGAAACAAAACACGGCAGATTAATTTTTTACTTAACATCAGCAGCCAGAATAGTATACAGTATAGGGCAAAATGGAAAAAACAAAATAATTCCTGACACAAAAGATTGGTTACAGAAAGCTTATGATTTTATGGAAGCGGATAAGTTAACACAAAAGCATGCAAAAAAGATCATGATAGAAATTTTGGAGAGACTGGCACCCTTTGATAAAATATTTACAAAATTGACTGATAAATAAGGTTGGTTTAAATACCAATAGTCTCTTAGCTAGAGAGAATCTTCTTCATAATGTCACTGTATCTATGATTTTATGTAATGAAGGAGAATAAAGTATGGACTGGAATAGCAAAGTTCAATTATTTGGTTGGAAGTCTTCTAAATGTCACATGTTTTGTTTGTTCGATGTGTTGTAATGTTACTTTTCATATCTTTAAATGTTTTTCTCTATTTTTAATTAATAAAAATTAATTAATAAAAAATTTTAAAAAATTAGTCAGACTTTTTGTCAGGTTAGGATAGATTCCTAGTGGTCCACAGGTTCATTCTTGTTTTTTCCCGTGACTTGCAGAGGACCAAGTAAAGTCTCATGTTGCACTGATTTTGGTATTGCTTCTGCATACCCCAAAGTTTAGTATGATAGGAGACCTGCCCCTTTATTCTCCCATACAAAAGAATGTGGTTTCCTCTGCTAAAAGGACTTGTGCTGCTTTTATCTGCCCTCCTCCAAAGTGCAGTCCAATAACACGCTTCCTCTGTATTCCTTGGCCTGTGTAGAAGAATTGGGGGGATGGTGTTTGAACAAATAATTGCTAGCTATGGTGTGTGATCCTTGGTGACATATTTGTAGCTTTTAAAAAAGCAACTCTGGCCAGCATTAAGATCAAAGGTATTACAGTAAAGAGGATGAGCTGAAAAAATGAACTGATGGATAGCGTCCATCAGCCAATGCCCTTCCCAACTGAGAAGAGGGTGTGGATGCTCAATATATGAAACAAGTTTTTATGAGAAAATATTTTTAAATAAAAGTTTTAGATTTTCAAAATAATTGATTGGGTTGGAGTTCATTGAGCTGAACTCAAGAGGCAGCCTCTAGTTAGCTTTGTTAAATGGATTCAAGTCTCATTTGTCACTGGGAAGCGAGTTCTGTATTCTTGCTTAACTTCAGAAAATAAGCTTACTTAATTCCAAATGAAAAAACATATGTAATAATTGTATGTATTCTGTGTAATGTTAATGTATTATCCTTCTTGCTAGATTTTGAAGATATGTTTGATGACGATGATATCCAGTGAAAATGATATTCCAGCTATGCAGTGTGGAGTACTTAAGATTTTTTGTAGAAGCTGATTGGAAACCAAAGGAAAATGGGAATATTGACTCCAAGACATGAAAGAGCAGCATGAAGTGGCTGATGATGCATGGAGAGCCGAACTGTGGAGTTATTACTCGCTAGGAGATAGGGAGTTGTGCTGTTTTTAAGCCTTGCTTCAATAAAAAGTGAACAAAATGCATCAAAACATTTTCCAATTTTGTTTTATTCTGCCTTTCATTAGAATGATTTACAATTAATCCTAAAAGCAATAAGCAACTCCCTCCTCTCTTTCCCTCTTCCCCAACAGGCATTAGACCCCAGGATGATGAATGGGCCAGTATGTTTTTACCTTCAGGTTTACAGTCTGAGGGTGTTTTAATATATGGATATATAGGCGGGTTACAGACCACCATATAAGTACGCGATGAGCGCGTACTAGGGTTAGGAAGGGGCAGTGCTTCTGCACCCCCCTAACCCTGGTACACGCTCTGCGTGCACAAAATGGTGGCGGCTGTTCCACACTGCCGCCGGCATCAATACGTCACGACCCCGCCGCCTCCAAACGAGGCGGCGCAGTTGTGACGTATTAAGGCCGCGCTGCGGCGCATAGTGCACCCTTTGCATGACCCCAGAAGGAGCTCCATTTCGGAGCTCCTTCCTGCTTTGCGTCACTGGGCTCAGCCTTCAGACGGCTGCGCCCAGCGATGCAAGGGAGAAAGGGGCCAAGCGGCCCCTTTCTCCTCCTCCCTGCCGCCGCGGGGTGTCCTTGGGGCTTCAAGCCCCAAGGACAACCCTTTCCAGGCTGCGGGGAAGCGGCCTTTTGCCGCTTCCCCACAGCCTGCAAAGCGGTGGATCGAGGCCTCGGAGGCTGCCGGTCTGGCAGCTGAGGCCCCGATACACCGGGGAAAGGGGCGGGTGCAGGCCACCCCAAATGGGCGGTCTGTAACCCGCCTCAATCACTGGTTGCAGTATTTGAAAATATGACTTCATTAATACAGTATTGAGTTTGGGAAGTCCTGATCATAAACTCATTTATTTGCAAGTGACATTTGAACAAATGGATGTGATTTAATTTGTGACTTAGGCTTCAAATAATAGTGACACTGTGAAACATGATTTAACAGAAACTAATATCTGCTATTCTAATCTGCTATAGATTGTAGTTTTAATTCAGATTTAGTGTCCATAAAGTGGTTTAAGTGGGATACAAGGGTTGAATCCCTGCTTGGCCATGAAAACCTACTTGGTGATCTTGATAAGTCACACTGTCTCAGACAAAGGCAATTGCAAACCCCCTTCTGAAGAAATCTTGCCAAGAAGGGTTGCCATAAGTCAGAAATCACTTCAACTCACACAACTACATTTACTTATTTAGACTACTTTTCTCTAGTTTTATTGCCCAAAGAAGCTCTCAGGGTCATTTAGGGGGGAAAAATCTCACAATAAAGAAGTCCAGTCCAGGAATAAAATATCTGTGATGGCCAAATGGAATAGGGTTATAAAGGCAGTATCTTCTGCTTTTATCCTTGATCTCAGGTGTCATGTTAGGCACAGGCAGCAGTTCCTAGTGAAAGAAGGGAGTGAGTAGGTCAGTCTTGATTAGGCCATAATAGATGTTTCTGCTGGCATTTCCCAGGTAGTAAGTCCCTTTGAAGGGAGGTGTTAGGACTGAACAATTGCAACCTTCTCTTGTACATAGTTTTGGGAAATTATTCAAAGCATATGCATCCTGGTTTATTTATTAGGGAACATTTAAACATTGCTCTTCAACCAAAACATCTCAAAGGACTATTCAGAAGTCACTAATAAGGTAACCCATGTAAAAAGGATCTGGAGTCCTAGTAGACCCAAGCTAAACATGAACCAATCACAATGAAGTGGCAAAAAAGCCAAAGTGGTTCTAGACTGCTTTAACAAAAGTACAGTGTCCTCATAGAAGGAAGTAATAGCACTATTCTATTCTGCTTTGGTCACAACTCACTTGGGACACTGTCCAGTTCTGGGCACCACAGTTCAAAAAGGATCTTTACACATTGGAATGTGTCCAGAAGAAGACAACCAAGATGGAAAAAGTCTTGAAGCCAACTTAAGGATCTGGGTGTGTTTAGCTTGGAGAAGGGAAGACTGAGAGGTGATATGATAGACATCTTTAAAAGTATAAAGAAATGTCATGTAAAAGAGCTGGCTAGTTTGTTTTCAGTTGCTTCAGAGACTAGGAGATAAACTAATGTATTCAGGTTAAAGGAAAAGACATTCCAGCTAAACTTAGGACAAACTTTTTATACTGTAAGATCTGTTTGACATTGAAATAAACTGCTTCAGAGGCAGATGGACTCGATCTTTAGGGATCTTTAAAGAATGGTAGAATGACCATCAGTAAGGAGAGCATTAGTTGAGTATACCTGCATGGTTGGACACTGAACTAGATGGTCCTTGTGAACCCTGCCAACATTTATAAATCTGTTCTCAGATTTAAAATTGGAAAGAGATGCAAGTGCAGAGTGGGGGAGGGTGGAGACTGAAACGCAAAACCAGCCAGGATGGAAACACTAAAAGAGGCAAAAGTCTGGGTTCTCAAAAGAGGGAAAGGAGTGATAGAACTGTAGGTTTTGAAAGTACCCCATAGGACTGTAGTCCACCTTACTCTTGATGGTTGTTTGAGAAAGTGCTTTGAACATTTTGAAAGTGTAAACAAATCCCATTATAATTCTGAACAATCCTGTAAGATCAGATGTCACTATTAACAAAGCCTTCCCAGGCACTGAATAATTGTCGCTTGCTATTTGATGTTCTTTTGGTGCCTGTTTTATCGAACCATTTGCTGTATTGCTATGTACATTATATGTATTATCCTACTAGAGAGGCAGGCTAGCTCCAACAGGCCTCCCTGGAAGAAGAATAACCATCCTTTATGAAGCCAAGCCCTCCCTCCAGTCCATCTGCCTTGGTCCAGGCCTTGGAGGTAGAGAGGAACTGCTGGACCTCATCCCCCTTCCCCACCACCTTTCCCTTCTCCTTTTGTGTCATGTCTTTTTAGAATGTAAGCCTGAGGGCAGGGAACCGTCTAATTAAAAAGATTGTATGTACAGCGCTGTGTAAATTTACAGCGCTTTATAAATAAAGGTTAATAATAATAATAATAATATAATAATAATAAACTGTTGAAAGAAAATGGGTTGCCTGAGACCACTAAAAGAGTCTTAAGATGGAGGCAAGATTCAAAAATGAGAAATTCCTGATTCATTGTGCAGGCTTCTGGCTACTGCAGCATGCCAGCTGTTCTCCAGTAGAGATTTATGTTTGATTCCCCTCCTCCCTTTTTTTAACCTTCTGGATCCTTATGTCCTTAGCATATAAATGTTCAGAGTATACTAGAGATGAGAGCCAGCATTTGATTGTCAGACAATGCCCAGAGACCCATGCTTCGAATCCCTGCTGAGCCTGAAAACCCAGTGGGTGACCTTGCACAAGTGGCACTCTCTCAGCCTCAGAAGAAGGCAAAGGGAAACATCCTGTGAAAATTTTTTGCCAAGGCAATCTTGTGATGGGGTTGCAACTTACCATAAATCAGAAATGAATGCACACAAAAAAAACAAGAATATCTGAAACTTCAGGATAGGTCACAGGCGGAAGTGGTGAGACATAAAATAAAAGTGAATGACTTTAGGTTCTGTATACTAGAAAAGCAATGTATTTTATTGAAGAGGTTTGTGGCTTCTTAAAGACTGACAAGGTTTATTTGGCATACAATGCTGGAGGTCATGAAAGCTTATGTCAAATGAAACTTAGGAGATCTGAAGGAGACACACTGCTGTTTTCCTGCAACAAATTAACACAAAAACATTTTTTGGCAAGTAATGTCCCCCACATTCCAATTTCAGTATGCCTCAGATCTCAAAACAGGAGGATACAAAAACAGGGCAGAATTTGCCCCGCCATGGCTGCCTATGGGGCCTTGAGAGGCTTATTTTGGGAGGGGGGAGGGATAAAAGTTGCTACTGTCAGGATACAATGAAAAAATGGAATGGTTCCTAATTTACAAAGGTGTCAGATAAGGCTGCATTTTATAACGCTATCTGTTTAACCTATATACAGAACATATATGTAAAGAAGCAGAGCCCTCCCTCCAGTCCATCTGCCTTGGTCCAGGCCTCAGAGGGAGAGAAGAACTGCTGGACCTGATCCCCTTCCCCACCACCATTCTCTTCTCCTTTTGTGTCGTGTCTTTTTAGATTGTAAGCCGCTCTGAGAGGGCTGAAGGGTGGGGTATAAATACTGTAATAAATAAATAAATAAATAAAGCAGGATTACATTCAGAGGAAATGTGTGAAAACTGGAGGAAGAAACATGCAGATGACATCATACTGCTAGCAGAAAATAGCAAAGATTTAGAATGATTACTGGTAAAAGTCATCCTTCGGCCTGGGAGGGAGTGAATAGGCTGCCCCAGCTCCACCAGGGCTAGCCTGAAGATAGAGGCTCCTCCCTCCATAACTGTCATCCTTTGGCCTGGGAGGGAGTGAACAGGCTGCCCCAGCTCCACCAGGGCTAGCCTGAAGAAGAAGAGCCCTCCCTCTAGTCCATCTTCCTTGTTCCAGGCCTCAGAGGGAGAGAAGAACCACTGGACCTCATCCCCTTCCCCACCACCATTCCCTTCTCCTTTTGTTTCGTGTCTTTTAGATTGTAAGCCTGAGGGCAGGGAACTGTCTTATTAAAAATAATAATTGTAAGCCGCTCTGAGAGCCATTAGGGCTGAAGGGCGGGGTATAAATAACGTAAATAAATAATAAAAATAATAAAAGTCAAGAAAGAAAATGCAAAGTTGAACATTAAGAAAACAAAAATAATGACCACAAATAATATACTTTATTGCACATTTGATAGTCTGAATCCTACCTTTTTCTGTGTCCCGTTCAAATAAAACTTTTGCAGACATTATAGTTTAAGAATGAGACTACTAAAGTAACAGTTTGTCTAAGATTAAATTATCCCATGGAATGAAGTCTCATCTCATTAGAACACAAGTGTGGTTGTTGGGCAGTTTGCCATTCCCCGACTGCCAGTTTAGCCAGAGAGTCCAGTATTTTTGGCCAATGAAAATATCTGTGAAGAATGGATAAGCATTATTTTGAAACATATTTGGCTTCTTGCTGTTGTATGGTTCTTTATTTTGCAACTAGGGTTCTTTATGACAAGAGTTTTCCAAAAAATACTGAATATCCTTTATGGAATATTAGAACATTTCCTCCAAAACAGAGCAGACTGTGCATGAATATCTCAATTGTGCTTCTTTAGCCTGTGAAGAAGTTGGCTACTTTCTTCGACACATTTTAAAGACACGTGGGGCACATCAAAACTTAGGCTCTAGTATAATGCTTCTTTGTTTTCTCTACTTCTCTCAGCCCCACTTTCTTTACCTCTCTCTGTGTATATTAATTCCAGCTATCAGCAAAGTGGGCTGAAGTACTGATTCAGAAAAGAAGAGGGAAATCTAAATATGACATCTGTAGATGAGAGGGAAGACTGACTTAAATTATGTTTGATTTCCTTGTAACTAATATAATCAGCATCAGGTAATTAGAATGAAAATCCCCTGAACTGTAATCTAATGAATGACTACAAACTATTAAGCCTTGTTCCTTGGGGGGAGGGGAGTCTGAATGTACTCTCCATCTATTCTGTTCCATACCCATCTTGCAGCTGCCCCACACCTGTAATGTCTGTGAAAGTTGTCTACCCTGCTATTGCTGTGATCCGCTATCAGCTCCCTCTGCTGCTACCTTTCCCATAGCTTCTAGAGCTAGGATGGATCACTGCCTGATAGGGTACAACATTTACCTTCCCCATCTGGAATGATGTTAAAATACAGATTTTTCCTGCTTGTGAGATGCTTGGTATCTCATTGTGACCTGAGACTGCTGCCAAGAGTGTTACCAAGGAGGGAAAAATATCCTTCTGGGCAGGGAAATTGGTTTTTTGGTGCTGCTGCTGGCAGCATGCTCTGAGGCTACAGTGAGTTCACTATGCTGCCTTGGAGAGTGACAGAATCTCTTTCTTTGGAGGTTTGTAAACAGAGGGTAGATGGCCATCTGTTGGAAGTGCTTTGATGGTGTCTTCCCGCAATGCAGAGGGTTGGACTGGATGACCATTGTGCTCTTTTCTAACTCTGATTCTATGAGGAGACATGACTCACTAGAAAAGATAATAACACTTGGCAAGGGAGAAGGCAGTATAAAAAGAGGAAGACCCCACTACAGATAGATAGACTGAATCAAGGATGCCACGGCCCTGAATTTGCAAAACCTGAGCAAGGCTGTTGGTGACAAGAAGATCTGGAGATTTCTTATTCAATGGCTCATTATAAATTGATGACAACTTGATGGCGGTTAACAGCAACAATGTTGTTCTCATGTTTTTCATGAAAGTAGAGGGTTTCTTATAGATGGGATTTTTGTTTTTCTTTCCATAACTGGTTCCTCTGCTTTCATTAGCAAAAGCAAACTAAAACTCTGACCCTGCAAAAATTTATGTACATACTTAATGCTTTGCTTGAGAAAACAATCAATATGCTTTGAGCTTGTGTGTAGGCCTTTAAAGGAATAGGGGCTTTCAACAGCTGTGAGAATTTTAAATGTATTTAATTGGATGGGACAATACAGTAGCAGGAAAACTGTAAATCCATAGCACAGATTAAGTCTGTGAAGTCAACAGCAAGATTACAATCTTGGCACTAACCAATGGGAGCAAAGCCAGGAAAAGGTGGGGGGCTGCTCCCAGGAGTGAGTATATAAGAGGGAGGAACAGGCTTGAAAGTGTAGTTGATGTTTAGTGTTCCCTGAGGGGTGAAGAGCCATAGAGGCTAGGTTAGGCTGCTGTGAGGGCAGTAAGAAAGGTTTTTGGGAGTTTTTAGGTACCCAAGAAAGGGACAAAGAGTGTCCTTAATTATATTGTTGTAGTGTCCTTGGTAGACATAGTGTTTGGTGACTAATAGAGTCACAAGTAACCAAAAGGATTATAAGATACAAAATTTAATGAAGGTTCGGTGAGAACTTATTCTGTAACGGAACATATATAAAGCTACACAGAAACAATTACACAGACAACCTAATGAAACTGTCAAACTGTGGCGGGTTATAGACCGCCATTTCGGACGTCCTCAGGACGTCCCATTTTTAAAAAAGGGGCGTCTCTTCTAGACGCCCCTTTCCCTATCACTGACTCAGTCCGTGACAAATGGTGGCGGCGGTTCCACACGGCCGCCACCATTTTTACATCTTGGACGCATAGCATCCAGACGGGGCACGACGGTTATGATGTCGCGAGTGCACCATGGGCGCCTCGCGACGTTATAACGGTGCTGCAGGAAGAAGCTCCATTTTGGAGCTTCTTTTTTGCTCCGCGAGGGAGTCGCGTGGTTTTTATGCTGCGACTCCCTCGCGGAGCAAAGAGCAGCGCCAGCAGACCGCCGCAAAGCGGCGGTCTGTAAAACACCTGTGTAACTAATAAAGTATTTATGCATCACATCCATTGTGAACACCACCCACTAAAAAAGATACTGTATACCACTTGACTTGTAAATAAATTTCTTACTTTGTTTCAACAAGCAGCTGTCTGAAGTGATTTCAGAAATACATTAAAAGCATTACCAACATTGAGAAAAGTCTTTTAGGTTTGAGACACGTTAGATAGTGGGTGTGTGACTGTCAAAGAATAGTTGGTGCCAAGCTGGGGGAAAGGTTTGAAACCCAAAGGAGACACTTAAGAG
Organism: Sceloporus undulatus; assembly: GCF_019175285.1. NCBI lineage: Eukaryota > Metazoa > Chordata > Lepidosauria > Squamata > Phrynosomatidae > Sceloporus > Sceloporus undulatus. The sequence goes on along the minus strand of NC_056524.1, from coordinate 225,373,112 downwards.
AGTCCTAAATTCGAGTGTCACAATGAAGAATTGGTGGGATAGTGGCCATCACCTTCACATAATTGGTGGCAGCGGTGGGATTAAAAAGACCCATTGTGCTGCCATCTAAGAAAAGCAGTTGGGTGGGTGAGTCTCACCTTGACAAAACCATTGTCTAAATATTCCACACTGGCTATTAATACAGTGGGGCCTTTGGATCCACAAGGGTTCCATGCTGAGATGCCCCAAGAATAGGAAAAAAAACCTGGAATTATAAAGCCCTGTATTATTAAATGGTGGTGATGTGAATACAGACATATTAAAGTGTGTGTATTCATGCTACCATCATTTAATAATGTGAGGTATAATGATTGCACACTCTTGAAATCACAGTTCCAGAGCCTGCGGTTTAGGAGGGTCCACAGTAGAGAATATTCTGTTCCATTAGTTGCATTTAAAAAAAAAGGTTTCCCTGAAGTGGAAACAAAGACTAGTGCTTTCATGTCCTGCTGCAAGAGCAGAGACCATGTTAAGAGTTCTAAAGAAATTAGGTGCAGAGTGCAAGAAGATGGTCACAATTTTGAAACACAGTTTTGGACAATTATTGTCCAAATAATTATGTCAAAATAGAACTGCCTATGTGGCCGCAATCCTTGCTCTATACTATTATTAACATGATGCTTAGTCTAGGCTTCTTTAAAAAATTATGTGAAACAGATTTAGATCCTGTTGTACAGTTTATATCTTAAATGTGCATAGAATAGAGTATTCACTAGGTAGTCTTTTCTTATTACAGTTCTGAAATGGTGAGATAATAATCTGATGGTTTTTTTTATGCATCTTTCAAAGGGATGTAACCTTCCCAGATGTAGTTTAAAAACTGGGTATTTCCAGATGAAGGTATAGTGAAACTACCATAATTTATTTTCTTAGCCTTGCCCAAATTTAAAAAGCCTTTTAACCCCCTTTCTGATGGAAAGAGAGAGAGAAAAACAAAGTATAAGACAGTTTGTAGTTGAAGTTAACATTGTCTGGATCTCCTTGTTCCATGAATTAGGCATGGTGATTGCATGGCAAATACCTCATTTGAACATGAACCTGGTCATTCTAGGATAGCTATTTGCATTGATTATATTGAGTATCTATGTGTGTGTCTGTGTAATTTCTGATGCTATAAAGTTTGTTTTCTGTGAAAAGGCAATATTAGCACATTTGAAATGGAGTAAGAAAGAGTAAACAGTGAATTGTACAGCAAAGCATGGTGCAGCTACAGGGAATGGTGCTACAATAGCAATTCACCCCATAATATTTACCCAATGTCCCAAACAAGGTGATAGATAGCCCCCCACTGCTGTTAATATGATTGCAAGAGCTTCTCCCTGGTTCTATCAAGTTATTGATTGTCCTGCCCTGTGAAGCTGTTCTGAACAGTCAAACCTAGTAGGTCTAAAGAGCCGTTTTCTCAAGCAGAACTGTATCATGGAGTTATTCAGAGTGAAAAACTCCCCTAGCTCCCTTAGCAGAGAGGCATAGAAGGCAGCAATTAGAACATTCTTTGATGGGTCCCTGCCGAGAGATTATTAAAAGCACTGTTACTAGCCCTGCTGAAAGACAGGTAGGTCACAGTTCAGACTGCAAGGAGGAAGACAAACACAGCATGTTTCCATTTCATTTTAGTGAGGAAAGCACAAGCAAGGGGCTCTCCACCTCAGCCAGATGGATCTAATCTTTTCATTGGTCACTGATCCAGTCACCAATAGTAATTTGGAATACTACTGGAGACTAGCATGCTCTGTGTGAGCGCACTGTCATGTAAATGCACATTGATATTCTGTATGGTGTCAGAAATTACTCGACTGCAGCATGCAATGATACTATGTTTAATGGCTTAAGCCATTAGGGTCATGGGTAACTGCAGAAATCTCATGTTTCTAGAAAGGTGAATGCCTTAGCTTTGTTCCCCAATTTGCACTGACCCTTAGCCAGAATACGGTAAATACTTGAAAGCTAAGAACACATTCATCCTTTTATAGAAGGAAATCAAATTATTTTAAAATCAATGTAATTCCATGAAATGCTGCTAGAGATTTCTGCACAGAATGTTTTGGCCCATATCTTGTGCTTTTAATTGAAGCTTTACGTACAGAAATTAAGCAGAGGACATTGTGGTCTCCATGCCAGGAAATAAAGTTGCCAGATGCTAAATAGGACAGGTTTCCTGTACCTGGTGTGGAAGAAGGTATTACAGTAAGTGTATCTTGTGATGCTACTGAAATGCTGTTCTGTACAGCTAATGTGAATGAGGCCTGTATTATTTGCATCTAGGCTACATCTAGCCTAAATTTATGTGTCCAGTAGCTGATAACAGCTCACCAGCAGTGAGAAAGATAGCAAGTCTTTTCTTGAATCTTTGGAGTTCAGATTCCTCATACTCCAAGAACCACAGTTAAGGTGCATTCTGGTTGGGTTTGGCTTTACTGGAGTCTTTTTCACTAGTGGTTAAGACACCAATTTTTACAATCATAAGGTCGTAAGGTTGGCAGTTCAAGGCTCAAGTGCCATGTGATGGGCTGATCTCCCGTCACTAGTCCCAGCTACTCCCAGCCTAGCAGTTCGAAAGCATCTGAAAGTTCATAGGTACCACTTACGTGGGAAGGTAACAGCATTGTGTGCAGTAATGTTGACCACATGACCATGAAGTCATCTTTGGACAATGTTGGCTCTTTGGCTTAGTAATGGAGATGAGCACCGCCCCCTACAGTCAGTTATGACTAGACGTTCATGTCAAGGGGAAATCTTTAACACCCATCTACAACTGAAATTTTAGTAGTATCAGACCTTTAACAAAAGTCAAGAATCACTGCAGTGAAAATCAATCTCTCAGATGGCTAGTAAAACCATGGCAGGCAATGGGGTGGCATGGTAGAAGGAGGCTAGGTTTCATTCAGATTTCTGCTAACGCTGTAAAATATGCTGAACATCAGGCTAAATACAACTGCAAATGCTATGGGGATAATTGAAAGAAGGATCAATAACTACAGCACTAAATTCGAAGCTAAAGAAGCTGGAAGGTATTATAAATTGGTAAAACAAGCTCTATAATCCTCTGATGAGCAATATCTTTATTGGGACCAACTATAAATTCTCAAAATGTGTAAGCTTCATCACGGTAGATGGTTAAAAACAATAATAATGGTGGAGGGAAGAGCATGAATGCCCCCAAAATGTTTTGGCTTGAAGTCTTAAGCCATTGGGATCTGCTATTACACTCATTCCAAAGATACAGACAGACATTATGCCTTAAACAGCCTTTTGGGAGCACCAAAATCACCATGGTATACTGCAGCCTCATCAACACTGGCTCCTCCAGATAATTTGAACAACAATGTCAGTCATCACTTTTCATTGCCACTGCTGACTAGGACTCATAGTCCAGAATATTGGAGAAACCCAGACTGGAAAGGGCTCCAGTCCAATCCTCCAACTGACCTGATTTTGCAAAGACAGTCCCAATTTAACCCTTTTCAGCTGTTTTTCAAATGTCCCAATTTATCTTTCCTCTTCCTACTACCCCCGTTGCTACAAACTGAATTCCAGTTTGTAGTTAACTCAGCATAGGTGAAGAGGAGAGTGGGGGAGTGGAGGGACAAAATCTTGCCCTTCCCAGTAGGTTCAGGCAAAAGCAAACTACTGCAACCTTTCCTAGTTTATGTGTTCTTCATTAATAACTTTGATCATCTTGGTCACACTCTAATGCTGCTTGACCATATGTGTCCCAGTCTTCATCTGTGAAACATTGGAAGGGATAAATACCTTGAAAGCCCCAGATCTCATCTGATTTTGGAATGTTGGCAAGGATCAAAAAGCTCTGATCAGTATTTCGATGGGAGACTGCCAAAGAATACTAAGTGCTGTAGGCTATATTTCAGAGGAAGGAACTGGCAAAATCATCTCAGAGTATTCTTTGCCTAAGAAAACTCTGTCAAGTTCATGAGGTCGACACAAATTAGCAGGCAACTTGAAGGCACATATGCACAAACGTGACTAAGATGTTTGCCTCATGTGGGACCACAAAGTTCTGTTCAAATATAGAACTCACCATGTAACACTGGTCCAGTTATTTTGCCTCAACCTAATCTACCTTTCAAGCTGAGAGCAGTGAGAGAACAGATGGATGCAGATGTAAGCAATAGATTAAGTCTGGTTTCACTGTGTATGAATTAAGGCCCAGTTCCAGGAGGCAGCCTACTGCTGTTCTTTCTGTCACAAGCTTATTTGTCAAAGGCAAACAAGAAAAAAGAGGTGCTAGGCATAAAAATAAGGCTGGGGAATATGAACAGGCAGAGTGGGACAGTCAGTGGGAAAAGAGTACAACATGATTGTTATATTCTTTAAAATCTAATTAATTTACCTTTACATTAAAGGGACACATTTTAAATATTAAAAGTGGTGCTTACATTTATGCTACATTGCTACACTGAAAATATTACCAGAATGGGTAGAGGAACATCCCATCTGTGATTTTACTTTTTCTCCCAATCCCCCTTGTACCTGTTTGAAGCCAGTGATTTCATTAGAGGGTGCATTGGTGTGGCCCACACCCAGTCCAGCCCTCCCCCCATGCTGCTCTCTGTCCCTGCACATGCACCCCATTCCCATGCACTGCTCTCTGTACCCATGCACACTCCCTTTCCCCATGTTGTCCCATCCTTTTCCTCATCAGGAAAAGGATGGGGCAGCACAGTGAGAAGGAGCATGCACTGCCCCAGAAGCCCCACCCCTGGAAGCCCTGTGCCTGCACGGGGTGACACCAAGTGCAGGGATGCCCCTATGTGATGCTTTGGAGAGAAGCAAGCAACAGCATTATTATTATTATTATTATTATTATTATTCTAGAAAAACCCTTTTCTCACCCACTCACGGGGAAAACCTTCTTTCACTATCCTTTATCGTTTATTTCTTTACTTTTCCCCTTTCCTTAGCTTACTTATTCCCACAGAGATCCAAGGAATGTCACGATAAAGAGTGCAAAGTTCAGTTCTGTTTACAGATGAGGGCCCCTATGCATTGTCCAGTTCAGATGCAGGAGGATATCTGAATCAGGGATGGGCAAAGTGCAGCCCCAGCTATGGAAACTCTGTTTTATTTTTGGACTGCACCTTCCATGACCCTGCACTATTGGCAATCCTAGCTTAGCGCCGTGGAAGATGCCATGCATGGCCTCTGGGAGCCACAACTGCCTGACTGCTCTAAACTAATCTTACATACAGTGGTCCCTTGGCAGGAACGTAGCCGGAGGGGGAGTTTTTGGGGTCCGGACCCCCCCCCTTTCAGTAGAAAAATGAATGGTGTGTGCTGCGCCGCCACGCACCCCAGCCCCATTATAATGGTGGCACTTAGTCTGGACCCCCCCCCCTTTTCCTAAAATCCTGGGCTATGTCCCTGCCCTGGGTATCCATTGGGAGTTGATTCCAGGACTGCCTGTGGATACCAAAATCAGTGGATGCTCAAGTCTCATTAATACAATGATAGCATCACATTAGATGTCCCTTATTTAAGGCAGGATCAAGATTTGCTTTCTGGAATTCATGCATTTTAAAATATTTTTAAGCTGTAGATGTTTGAATCCATGGTATGGAGGGTGACTGTAATTACAGCCAACCATGTTTTGTTCCTTGTGTGCCTTGTGTAGCCAAAACCCAACAGCCCAATGGATGTAAAATTGATGTTCAGTGGATATACAATGTTCACTGCTGGGACAAGGGGAAACCTGGAGTGACAGGTATGTGAATCAAAAAGAATATCCTGAAACAGGCCATGCTCAACTGACTGGAACACTGAACAGAGACACTCACCACTTATCATTTTATGAATGCCCCAATCTTTGGTACTATCGCTGCCACTTCTACGGCATTGTCAGTATTCTAAAAAGCTAGCAGTATGATCAGCTCATCTCTATGAAGGAGTCCTGGATAGTACAGGATTCATAATTTATAAGCCTTTGGGTGCTATAAAGCCTGTATACTCAGGGATACAGATGGTGTTTTTACAATGCACTAAAATGTGAGGAAACACTGAACAGTGTTTGTCAGGCAATAACCTGGGGTAACGCTGTTGAGTGTTCTCGGATATTTTATATACGAGGAAAATATCCCCAAAGTGGCAGATAGCAGTCACATGAGTTCATTGGTAAAACCAAGAGAGCTGGAGCCAAAATAGTGTTTTTGATTTTATGGGAGAAAAAATACCGAAATTTAGTGTCAGCCACCTCTTGGACTTTCTACTCCCATCTGTGTGCTGCAAAAGAAGTATTTAGAGATGCCAATGAATGAGTGATTGTTGATAACATTGCACCATCTTGTGGATTCTTGCGGGACTACTTTTTGTCCCACTTTTAAACCATCAAATCAACTGCCATGGCTTCCTCACAGAAGTAGGCAGCCAATGAACCAAATTACAGACAATGTTTCAGATCCAGTAGCCACAAAAAGATTCAAAAAGATCCAAATGGCTTCCTTGTGGATGCTGCTAGGTTAAGTTATGGAAAGGCATATGTTTTTAAGATATTTGTTGTGATTGCTTTTGTGATTGCTTTTTTAGCCTTTATATCACTAGCAATGTTATCAATGCAGACAAGTTATCTTTCAAAATTCTGAAAAGGATGTGTGCCTTTGGCATGCATACCTGATACACAAAACCATTTACTGTTTTGTAATGCATATTTGAATGTTAAATGAATTAGTGTTAAGGAGATCTTCAGAGGATAACTTTTCCATTTACGATTATCCCCCATAGTGCCTCCAAACCATAACTTTGGCAGGTTGGGGCAGCATCTTGAATAATGTGGATTAGGATGGGTGGGAGCTGCAGGGAAGTTGGACACATGTAAATCAAGATTCAGAGGTGAGATAATTTAACTTTCATGATAGGGAAATGTATGCCCTGGATTCAGATCTCCAGATTGTGAGATTAATCTCATGGAGCTGAAAGAACTGTGGCCAATGGGCGAATCAAATGCCAGTTTCAACTTGAATAGACCCATTGAGATTGATGTGGCTTCTATCTGTGATGACTAACTAATACACCCTATCCCTTTCAATTAAGCTAACATGGATTAGCCCCTTATTTTGAGGGAATCAACTATAATGTTTGAGAATTCTTGGTGAACAAGCAATCTGTAGAAACATAAAATCAGAAAAATCTCACTCAAAAACAGAGAGATTGAAGAGGTGAATGTGGAAGCTAAAACCAATGCATCTGAAGCTGGCATCATCAGAGTTTAGAAAAGTTACTTTTAGGACTACAGCTCCCTCCAGACAGCATGGCCAGTGGCCCTTGTGACTGGGGGATTATGGGAGTTGTAGCAAAATGAAATGAAATGAATAAATGTTTCTAAGTACTGGTTGAACCCTTCCCGTAATCTTAACACCAATTGAACCAACATGGCCATTCTGTTTGGGACATTGTGATAGTTAATGTCTAGAAAGGTCTGAGGTTTGAATACTAGGAAAAATTCTGAAACACAGTGATAAACATCCTGGGAGCATTTAGGAAACAGTGCTTTCATTAGTACAGCCTTATGAAGACTATGTCCTGCCAAGCCAGCCTTATAGCCTTTTAGGGGGATATGTGTAATAAAGCTACTCTCTGGTAGACTATTGGTACATTGTTGACACAGTTGTTGTTGCATGCCTTCAAGTTTCCAACTTACGGTGCCCCTCATCATGGCATTTTCTTGGCATGGTCTTCGGGGGGGGGGGTATAGCCATCCTCTGAGGCTGAGAAAGTGTGATTGCCAAAGGTCACCCAGTGTGTTTACATGGCTGAGCTGCGATTGGAACATGGTCTCCAGAGCCATAGTCTAATGCTCAAACCACCACACCACACTAGCTCTGTGTTTGACTAGTATATCTGGAACGAGCTTTCTCTTGATATTTTGTTAACAAGATGTAAATATGAACTGCCATATCGCTGGTCAGCAACCATAACCATTGAGTGCTGTTTTATGCCTCTATGTCAGCCTGAAGGAGGATTGTAAGCGGAGTGCGGCAAGGCTTGTGTTGTTCAACATTTCTGTAAATTACTTGGATGAGGGAGCTTATCAGATCTACACATACAGGATTAGCTAACATCAGAAGTCATAATCAGGGTTCCAAAGGATTTGATCAATACGCATGCCAATCAACAGAGATAAATGTAAAGTTGTTTATTGCAGTACAATGAACCAACAGAGGGGACAGTAAGGACTGGGTAGGTCTGACTAGGCAGCCACTGCTGTACATGTGAAAAACTGGTTGCCTTAAGTATAAATGACCTAAAGGTAAACAACAAAATTGGTGTAACCTCTAAGCAAAGCTAATTACATTTTTGGACTACAATCTGCCCTCCAAATCAGAAGCATTGATATTGACTGTGTGGCTGTGGAGAGTTGTATCTAACGAGACCCTACAAACAGGCTCCTTGTTGCGCTCTCGGCCAAAACTAGGGCTTGGGAGCATGCAGCAACCGCATGCTCCCAAGCCATAGTTCATGTGGATTGTACCATGGTTACGCAGCGCCATCCACACAGCGTGCATTGATGATGTCAACGCGTGCACCACGTCCAAACAACTCGGCGCATGCATGACATCACCACGACACCCCAGGGCACAAATGGCACCTTGGCAGCATTGCGACAAGGAGCTCCATTTCAGAGCTCCTTTGGCAGCGGATTATTGCCGCACCGTGCAGTTGCTATGACAACATCCATCCCTTTCTTCTCATCTGTAACTTTTGCAACTGTACCTGCAGTAGAGTTAGTATCAGACTTGCCTTCTGGTCCTCTTTACAGCTGATGGTTGCTCCTAATTACCCATGTAAATTTGCCATAACTTCTCTGAATAAAAACTATCCTTTGGCATTGTAGGAGATTTAAACCATGGGCCCTTGACCTCCTTCAGAATGCTGCTACTGCCCTGGCACTCTCCTTACATAATAACTTTTACGCTTGTAATGGTTTGTGGGATCCATTTAAAAAAAATCACAGTATCTTATTTCGTAGATTATATTTTATTTTCTACATGGCCCGTAATCCTTTGTATCACACAGTGTATGCTTTCCCTTCTTTTTTTCATTAAGTGCCTAGTGGGGCTTCCTGAGTTGGATGTGTTCAATTGTTCTTAAATCTAACATTAAACTAAATGTTACTAAATCCAGCACTGACATTTCTCTCTCTAATGTTCAAGCCTTTAGGGTATTCTCTCAATAAGGGCATTTCTGATGCATTCACACATATATGACTTGCTTTGGGCAAACTGTGTTAAACATAATTTTTTTCACAAGCTTTTCTTGTTATAATAAGAATGGTCTCGGTGGTGGCAGTGAGCGAGAAAGGAAAAAGGTATGGAATGAACAACACAAAACTAGAAACATATGGACGCCTATAACATTCTCTCAAAAGAATGTACATTTTGTAATGGTCATTTCTATATATAGAGAAATTAAGGGGATGCTAAAGAATGACTAATGTTGGCTGGTGTCCAACACCAGCACAAATGTTTTGAATCATTAATTGCCAGGAGACACATTATCTGAAGAATTAAAACTGTATAGGTTTCACTGTGGAAATCGTTGTTTCTACTTGTTTCATCCTTTGCCCCCCATAAGCATCTAATTTAAGGATAGACGACAATGTGAAACAGAATGGTGACTGAACAGTAGTTTTTTATTTGTAATTCAGTTAAACTTTTAGTATGCCTCAATTCTTTTTCAACCCTTTTTTATTGAAGTACATACTGTATCCATCACTGTGTACTGCAGAAGTCACACGTAACTCATTAAAGAAAAAAAAAGGATATGTATTCAAATACATCTGAGAAAGTAATTCAATATAATGGAAACTACTTTGAAAACAACACCTTTATTTGATGCTCCCAGCTGTTAGATGCAATCATCTCTTCTGTTAGTTAATATAAAACAATTATTGTACCTCATATTTACATTCTGTTTTTCTATATTCCTATTTATTGAATTCACTGTTAGTTACTTTTTAGTAAACTATAAATAAGTAACACTCATCACTTAACAGTTTGGGTAACTATCTTTGCTGAACGTATTCTGAATTATGGATTACTTGTCTTCGATTCATACATGTCATCATGGGCTGAATTCTATTTTCAGTCCCAGCTCGAGTAAACCAACGGAATCAATGAGATTTTCATAAGTGCCAATAGTATGCAGCCTATATTTGATCATTACACTTCTGCATTGGCTAGCTGAAATGTGGGCTTCTCTACTAAGTAGCATTGTGGCGAGAGCTGAGTTAATGTCTTGATGTTTGCTCATTCCACATGTTCAACTCACCACAATATTCAAGCAATGATGTGCAAGCTACTCAGAATCTAGCTAAATTCAATTTGTTATAGAAAGGGATCTTGTAACACCTTTGAGACTAACTGAAAGAAAGAAGTTGGTAGCATGGCTTTCACAGACTTCAACTACCTCCTCAATGCGTTTTAGGCTGAGAAAACTAGGCTGAAGTCTACAAAAGCTCACGCTACCAACTTCTTTCTTTCAGTTAGTCTCAAGGTGTTACAACATCATTTTTCTGATACTGGTCATAAGTGATGATGATTGCTTTGTCTTTCTTATACAAGCTGACTTTGCATACTGATTTTCCAGGCTAACATGGCTATATTTTGAATTAAATTTATTATGTTTGCTTAGACTGACAAAATACAGATATGCTACAAAAACATAATCCAACTTTATTCTTCCACCTTTTTGCCTCCCAGTTTTACATTCTATTGCTCATAACTCGTGTCTGGATAAAGCAAAGAATCCCATAAAGTAGAATCGTTAACATTATCAGCATAGACACCATTGTTTTCCTCATCTCCATATACTTGAAGCCAGACTTCATCCCCAGCTTCCACATGGAGCAAAACAGAACCAGATGCCTGGTCAACATCATTTTCTGTACTGGTCATAAGTGATGATGATTGCTTTGTCCTTCTTATACAATGACCTTCACATCTGAGGAATACAATGTGAGATGATACGCAAAATAGTATACACAGGGATGCTGCACCGGAACTTCCCAGTTGTTGTATCATAGTGATTTTGCTCATTGTAGAAGATCTTTGTAAATTTGATGGGGAATATTAGGAAAAGGACTCTGGCTGTTAAAACCAAACACTAAAGGCAGATCGATAAGCAGTGCACTGTCTCCTTTTTCCCCTTTCAGCCCAGGGATTCCGGAAACCCTGGTGCTCTTGAGGGCCTTCGGCTCCAGCAGTCTAAACTTCCACTGTCTGCCTTTGGGCCAGGTGCACCTACCAAGCAATGAAATTTTTTTTTGTTAGAATGGAAAAATCCTTATTTATCCAAAGGCTCTCAGCTGGAAAGCCCACATAGGCTTCAGAAAGACAGCAATACTGAATCAGTCAGCCCAATAGAACGAAGTGAGTATTTCAATCTGCCCAGACAGTACAAACCATTACCAGTTTCAATCCATAAGACACTTTCATGCTAGTAATGACTTGAACTTTCTTGGATTAGTGATTTGAAGAGCACAGTTGAGTGTCCTGAATTTAAATTTATCTTTTCTTGGCCATCTCTGGATAAATCAATTGGTTTAACAAAATCATACTTCATGGATATCTGGATTCAAAGTGAAATTTATTTTTCTAAAAATATTAATGTCCATATTATATTACAATGTCATGGCAGAGATAATTATATACATAAGTCCAAGTGCTTTAACGGGAGCCGGTATGGTTTGACACATGAGCTATGACACCGGAGACCAGGGTTTGAATGGTTCATTTTTTGGCTTGGCATATGTCAGAATTACTTAAAGGTTACAACAATAATGAATGCTGCCAGGTAATCCTGGGAGAAAGTTACTTTGAATTCTGTGGGCCTTACTCTGTGGTAAGAGCACACAGGATGGAAGTCTTTGGCGCTTTACAGAGCGCCGAAAAGCGGCGCTCTGCCTGTGCCATCATTAGCTGCACGAGAAGCCCCAGCAGCCAAACCCGCGAGGTTCCAGCGCAGCTAAAAGAAGCGCCAAAATGGGGCTTCTTCTTGGTCGTGTAAATGACACGACGAGGGCAAATGGCGCAATCGAGACGTCATTCTCGCGATGCTACATGCGGACGCTAAGCGTCCGGCATGTAAATGGCCATGCCCGTGTCCGTTTTTACGCCCCAGTCACATGCAGGGGTGAGGCCGGTATGGACGCTGGTCCTTGGCCAACCCCTAGCACGTGACGCGGGCGCCGCAAAGGCCCATGCGGAAGGGCCAATGTCATCATACTATTAAAGCTTTCGACTTCAAAATGGCTGTCAAAGCAGTTTACAGGACCGGGTTGCATCCAGGATGGATCTGGGCACCAATTTGGCAGTAATTTCTGTGTGATAGGACCCAGCTGCCTCCTGAATTAGCACTGAATTTGGGAAGGTAAACTGGGATTTTAACCCCATGCGATAGGGTCCTGGTTATGTCCCGGTAGCCAGATACGAAATGATTACATCAGCCATTGAGACTTCTGGAGAACCCCAGAGAATCTCATTATACTAACAGGGACATAGCCAGACACTTCTTGGAATGGTTGTGGGCAGTGACTGTGGCATTTCATGAGTCCTGGGAGTTCAGAACATGTAGTTCTGCATTGAAACTATTGTTATGATACGCTGTAGAAGATCTTGGCTAGTGAAGCCCTAAACAGCTTGGAGACTGTGATACAGGGAAGAGTGCTCTTCCTGAAGTCTGCGGAGGACTTCCTTGTGTTCCACAGAGAGAGGAATTATTGTGTGTGGTCACAAGAGAGGGCCTTTTCAGGTTTGGCACCTAGGATTATTCTCCAAATTTTAACTTGTTTCAACTGTTAAACAGATTAATATGTTTTAATCTGGGCCCTTTAAATACAAAATCATAGCACTTTGATTCCACTTTACTGTCATGGTTACCTATTTGGAATCCTAAGATTAGTGTCTGTGGAAGAACAGAGATCTCTGACAGAATTCTAAAGATTTAACGATATAAACCCAGGATTCCATAAAACAGGTATTGTAGTATCAAAGTGATATAGTGTGAAATGTACTCTGATTCAATTATTTTTATTGTTTAAAATTTTACATTCTTTTAAATTTCTTAGATTGGATTATATTTATACACTGTCAAGAAGATCCTTGATTTGAAGTGAATATAAATATTTTAATTTTGAGAAAGGGATATATGATTTTGCCTCTTCCTTTTCCGTTAGTTTTCACTTCTGTGAGTGATGGAGGAGTGGGATCTGCTCACTGGCCTCCACTTGATTGATGCTCCTGTTGGTCATTCCTCCTGTGGAGTGAGTAAAAGAGTCTTAGTGTGCACAGCACTTCTTCAGTCATGACAAATTTGTGGTTTAGAACTATGGCCAGCAACTTCGCTGGCCTTTCAGGATTTGGCCAATGGGCAAAATCCTGTCCATTCTTTGGAATACTGTTGGAGGGAAATGTGTATGGAACATTGTAGCATGTTTAGGTTTCTACGCTTTGTTCACTATTATTGTTATAGTTAAAACTTACGACTAGGTGGTGCACTGATCTCATCTTTAGTCGAAGAATGTGTGTCTCAGGCTTCATTTCAGGACAGGGAGAATTTTGACCATGGACATAGTGAAATTGTTAAGAGATTTAATGTTATATAATTAGTAGATATTCAGGACACATCCTGATAAACACTTAAACCTGGGGAAGCAGGCAAATTCCCTCCTACACTAAAAGAATAGTGTCAAGAGATCGAGGCTACAAAGCTCTGGCTACCTCTGTGGATTTTAACTGATCATACAATTGTTTTAAAACACACTTTCATATTGCCATCTGGTTCTGTGGCCCATTTCCGATGGAAACCAGTACATATCCAATAATCATTGTGTGGATCTGTATCCTTATGGGTTTCATCCTTTCACAACTTTCCACAATAGCTTTCAGAGAAAAATTGTAATAAAAATAATTATAAAATGTTCTCATCTCCCCCATTTGGTGGGGGGGGGCAGGGCAGTTTCCAATGGAAAGAAAGAACAAAGGAGGGAAATAATTAAAGTCTACTCTCATAGTACCATGTCTCCATTGTTGGAGTTGCCCCAAGGGGCAGTGAATTAGCATAAGAATTGCGAACATTTAATTATTAGGTCCCCTGTGCCACATTTAATTTGGTCCTGAAATCCTCCGAAGTTCCTGCTGATTTGGATTCCACTGCTGTGATTTCTCTTATGGTGCAGCTTATATCTTGATATTTGTGACAATAGCCAAAGCTCTCTGGGTTTTTCACAAAACAGATGTTAAAACCATAAGATATAAAACAATAATTAAACATTACATAAAAACCCGCATGTTTTTTTAAAAAAACATACATCTATAGAATAACCACCAAATGAAACATTTTTGTCATCATTAGCCATCATTTATCATTAAACTTTTCATATTATGTTTTTTATTATTTCAGTTATTCTGGACATTATGTGTACCATTGTCCAAATCTGCCTTGACAATCCTGAAGAGGACAGAAAGACAGGATGCAGTGTCTATAACAGCAAAGCATATGTGGGGGGAGAAACCCTTCGGACTGCATAAGAGTCCACTGGCCTAAGTGTTTTCTTGCTTGCTGCTTTTTCTGTCACAGTTTTATGTGCCTTACCTTAATATGTGACCAAAACCTGAGGGGAGGGGGGAAGAGTAGTGATATAAAATCTCAGTTTTCCTGGTTACTAACAGATGTGGAGAACAATGAATCAAGCTTTAATCTTGTAGTTATTGGGACACTTGGGGTTTATTGTTTTTCCTAACTGTATCACTTTCCTTTGAAAGCTGTGCAGCTTCATTTAGTGCAAGTTTTCTCCCACTACTTGTTTTCTTTCTCTCCTTCCTCGTCTTCTCCCCCCCTGACAATTCCAAGTCCCAACTGAGAGTGTGCATAAGAGTAAACTCCTCAAAGTGACTCAGATTCTCTATGTTCTCAGAAAGCTATGTAATCTTTTATGCATAGTAAAAAGACTACCTTAATACTAGACTATAAGTCAACTTCATGTATAAGTCGAGGGCATGTTTTGGGGCCAAAATTATGGATTTAATGTGACCTGTGGATGGTCAAGGGTAAAACCTAGGGTTATGTAACAAGGATGTAAAAGATGAAGCAAGGAAACATGCTAAAGAACTTAGAAAATCCTCAAAGGCATAACTGTTTATGTATATGCTGAAGGCTAGTGGATGGATGAGGGGATTGGTGATTTTCTGACAGTTGTACTCTTGCCTTTCACCAGGAGATGGTTCCTTTAAAAATAAAGTAA
This sequence comes from Sceloporus undulatus, assembly GCF_019175285.1. NCBI lineage: Eukaryota > Metazoa > Chordata > Lepidosauria > Squamata > Phrynosomatidae > Sceloporus > Sceloporus undulatus. The sequence continues at coordinate 225,357,820 of NC_056524.1, read as the reverse complement.
GAGTTAAAGACTATACTTACATTGACCCGTGGATAAGTCGACTCAGGTTTTTGGGGTCAGTTTGTGACTAAAATTCTAGACTTATACTTGAGTTGTTACAGCTCCTACACAGCTCTAGAAAGCATGCACTTTATGTTTTGCAAGAACAAAAAAGGTTCCCTAAATGGTAGGAATTTTGATGTGCAATTTCTTGAGAGGTCAGTTGGGATATGGCAAGTTTCCATTCCATTCCTAAGGGGTCTACTTGTACTGAAGTTCCCATATAGAAGAAGACCAGTCTTTACTATTTCCAGTCTACATAGTACAAAAATGAACCACAGTGACTCACATGTAATAATAAAGGTAATGAACTAAATCCAACACTGTGCATAGTGCTTGGTGGGGACATTTTTTGCTCCTTCTCCCCACACATGAAGTTTTCCATGGCTCCCAAAACATGTTCCAGAGGATTTTCTGGCCTTCCAGAAACATGCTTTATGGTTGTGAGAGGGATGCAGGAGGGAGGGAGACTGCTTCCCTTCCATTTCTGATAGCCAAATCACACTGTTGGAACCTACCTAATGCTCACAGAGATGATTGTCAATATCAC
>NC_056524.1:225349527-225357206 GCF_019175285.1 Sceloporus undulatus | reverse complement strand
ATAATAATAATAATAATAATAATAATAATAATAATAATAATAATAATTTTCTTTTCTTATATCTCTCCTTTTCCCCAATATAGGGACCCAAGGCAGTTTGACACCCCTATAATTGCCACGGTTCCATCCTACAGAATCCCGGTGAGAGGGACATATGGCATAACCTTTGCCTTCCGCTTTTGTACAATTGCTTCTGCTTTTAGGGTAACACCATATATGGTAAGAAGAGGAACAGAGTGTGCACACTGCATGCAGCCAATTACCTGCTGACAGGACTGCTAAGCAGGACAAACTACAGTGGTACCCCGGGTTACGAAAATAATCCGTTCCGCGGCGCCCTTCGTAACCCGAAATCTTTCGCAAGCCGAAAAAGCCATAGGCGCTAGCGCTGGAAGCCGCGATTTGGTGCGAAAAAGCGCCGAAAAGCACCAAAAAATTTTTTCGTAAGCCGAAAAAAAAAAACGTAACCCGGAACAGTTTTTTCCTATAGAATTTTTTCGTATCCCAGAAATTTCGTAACGCGGTGCTTTCGTATCCCGGGGTACCACTGTAATCAGAAAAGTTACATGTAGACTGTAGGCATTGTGAAACAAAAGGACTATAAAATGCTTGTGCCTGTGCGGCAGTTTTGGATTCACCATTTTGGTGTGCTGTCCGCCCCGATCGGTGAATTAACCTGTGTTTTACTTTGGACCACACTCGGACTCCGACTCTCCTCTATTGCTGAGTATCCTAAGAACCTTCCCGGACGGGACTCCGTTCCCTTACACCGGGATTTGTAGTTTTGTGAACCACCAGCACTTTGACAGAGAACGTTAAAGAACCAGTAAAATGTATTTTTCGTGTTTGGAAGTTAAGACACGAAAGAAATATGCTTTTCTCAGATCAAGGTAAAATGAGGGGATTATTCCTCCACACTTAGTGAGAAGTATGAAGGAATACTATAGGTCCAAAACATTGCAGAAATAATCCAGGTTGTGCCCGCTTTAAATGCCCTGGCTCAATACTATGGAATTCTGTAGTTTTGTGAGACATTTAGTCTTCTCTTTCAGAGGTTTGGTACCACAACAAACTACAGTTCCCAGGATTCCCTAGTTAAAGTGGTCTCGAACTGAGTTATTTCTGCAGTGTGTTTAGCCTAGCCAGAAGGTGGGGAGCCCTGGGCCTGCAACAACTGGGAGGGAAGGATGCAAGTACTGTAAATACGTGGACTTTTTGGACCAATAAAGTAAGCCTTGCAAGTTGTAGAAAGCTGCTGCTCTCTTTGCTGAACTGGAGATTTGCACACAGGCTTTTTTTCTTGCTACAACCTGAGCCTCTCTGTCTCCTCCCACAACTGGAGGATCCTTGTCTTCTACCTGAAGATAACCCACAGAAACTGGAGACTTGGGGCTAGGCGTTGAGATCAGTTAACTCTGAAAACTGTCACTGCGTTTGTGATGTATTAGGAAATTAATTCTGTAACAGTTCAGTAGTTTTGAAAAATGGAAACTTGGCCCCAAATCAACTTTTGGCCCTAGGAAAATGATTGCGCTGAATATGCTGAGAGAAATCTTTGATACATAGGCCATGGAAGCCAGTTGGTATGCAATAAATAGACAGATGCAAACTTTAAATTAATTATCAAAATATTTTTCGTGAGAGAAATTGCAACTTCCCAGAATATACATTTCTGGATGTTAAAATAGATTTCTGGACTAAATAGAACAGCTTCAAAGAAAGATGGAGGAGATAAGATGCTGCAGAAATAATTAAAAGAAAGATGGAGGAGAGAAAACTCATTGCAGAAATAATTCAGTTTGAGATTTTTTTTAACTGTCCTGGGAAATGCAGTTTATTGTGACACCAGAGCTCTCTGACAGAGAAGGTTAAATGACTCACAAAACTAGAATTCCCAGAACTCTTTAGCATTGAGCCAGGGCAGTTAAAGTGGTCTGAAACAGGGGCCCATTCACACTGAAAAATAACCTGGTGTGGAAACCGGGTTATTTCCAGTGATTTGCCAAGATCGAATCGGATTGTGGTATTTTTTTAACCACAATCAAATCTATTGATTTGCTACAATCATGGCATTTTGTCCCAATTTATAGTTCACATTGGCAATGATCTTGGCGGAGGGGGGGGGAGGAATGGGAAGGAAGATCAGAGGTGACAGGGAGTGAGGAAGAGGAAGGAGGGAGAGAGGAAGGGCATTGGAGGCGGCGGGAGGTGGTGGATGAGATTGATTTTCATGTTCTCATTGGCAGCCCCTCCCAAAAAACCCAGTTCTTTTTAAAAATCCATTTCTAAAAAACCCAGGTTAAGGGGGATTTCTACCGCGCCCCGCAATCCGGGTCAGAATACCCTGGTGCAAATGTGAACAACCTACTAATTCGGTTCAGGAAAACCCAACTGAAGTGTAAACAACCCCTTCATTCAGGTCAGGAAAACCCTGCTGAAGTGAGAACAACCCTTATTTAAACCGGTTTGGAACCCAGAATAAAATGCAGTGTGAACGGGGCCCTAGATTATTTCTGCAGTATGTTTTGGACCTGAGTTAAAATTCATTTGGAGCTTTCAGACTCTTATGAGAGGCTTGAACCGTAATAATAAATTCTCATCCCATGACTTGGGTTACTTGTGTTACCTAATGCCTGGATGTATGTGTCCATAGCCAAACCTTTCTGAATGGTCCATGCTAATAATATAATTATCACTGTCAATAGTTTGTCTCTGGCCCACTAGAAGCACATACTCAAAGCAGGGTGCTCAATCTACATGTTTAGGATTGTCAAGAGCTCGCCAATCCTCCCTTAAGTCTATTGAGGAATGTTAAGATATCCCACCTGAATAACCAGTTTCAAAGCATTGGCGTTGTTCCATACTATTTCAGCTGTCCATGGTTATTCAGTGGTGATGACAGAAATATATTTTGTATGCACTGCATGGCGAAGAATACAACAATGATGTCAACTCAAGATCTTTCTGGATATGAGCTGTTCTTGTCTATCAAGCTAAATTTGGAATATGGTAATTCTTTTTTTTTCTTAGCACATATGCACAATGAAAAGGATTACCAGAGCCAATTCTGCAAAGAGAATTCACATTTTTGCCTGTGGCAGAACTACTTACTTTCATTTATGGATGGATCTAAACTGTAGAAATCATATAGCAATAGCAAGTACATTTCTATACCACTTATCAATGCACTGAAGCACTCCCTAAGCGGTTTACGAAAGTGTAAGCTAATTGCCCCCAACAATCTGGGTACTCATTTTAGCAACCTCTTCAGAAGGATGTAAGCCTGAGTCAAGCTTGAGCCCTTTTTCTGGTATTGAACTCACAACCTTATGGTTTGTGAGTGAATGGCTGCAGCTCCATCCTATGGAATCCTGGGATTTGTAGTTTTACAAGATCTTTAGCCTTCTCTGCTAAGCAGTGCTGATGCTTCACAAAACTACAAATCCCAGGGCTCTGTAGGATGGAGCAAGACAGTTAAAGTGGTGCCAAACTACATTATTTCTACATTGTGAATGAACCATATGTTGTTTTGTTTTGTTTTTTAAATTACATGCTGAGAAACTTATACTGTATATCTTGGTCATGGTTTCTCCAACCATCTGTGGAACTAGTTCACTGAATAGCAGGCGGAAAGACACTATGAATGCAAAACGATTGCTCAGTCTGTACCTTCCACCCCCAGTGTATTTACTTATAGTTTCATTTAAACTTCACCTAAATGGTTTAGGGAAAAAAACACAAACAATTTGTTATTTTAATATTTATTTTTCAAAATATAAATGCATCTGATTTCTAAAATTGCAGCAGCTTTAGAATCAAATAAATTTTATGCATTTTGCAAATAGGTATATATTGTCTACTAGAGAAGAATTTACTCTAGCATCATTTGCATTTTTAAAACAGGGTTACATATTTGATTTAAAAAGAAGCATTGGAACAGCACAGTTAGGCTAGCAATTCTGATTGTTGGCAATGATCAAATGAGGGGCTGTCAAGCAAGCTAGTGGTCATGATATGGGGCATCATATCCAAGAATATTTCCAAGAGGATGATGAGCAAAGAAGGTCCTGGCCATCTCATTGATTCTGTTGTATGCACCCAGGGTCCGGAAGTACTCCACATATGCCCAGAAATCATTGCTAGTGAAAGGCCAGTAAGGCATGCCTGGAGATTGTCTGTAGGGGTCTAAAATAAAAGGTTGCTTTCATGACTAATATGTTTTTCAATAGACACAACATCAAAAAAGTTTTGAGAAAAAGTTGTTTGTAAACAGATAACTTTTGTTTGGTACCTTTTAGCACAGGGATGGGGAATATGTGGCCTTGAGAAGTTGCTGGGCTAACCCCCCATCATCTTCAGTTAGTTCAAAATGCAGCAGCCAGGCTGGTTGCTGGAACATCCAGGGCAGACCATATAACCCCAGTACTAAAATCTCTTCACTGGCTAGGCATCTTAATGAAAAAAAGAAGGGAAAAGCATCACGGGTGTGATACAATAGGATTACGAGGTGCCTATGGTAGAAAATAAAAATAGAATAATCACACGAAATAAGATTACTGTGATTGTTTTTAAAATGGATCCCAGCTAAAACCATTACAATGCGTAAAAGTTATTATGTAAGGAGAGTGGCCAGTGCAGTAAGCAGCATTCTGAAGGAGGTCCAGAGGGCCAACATTGGTTTAAATCTCCGTACAATGCCAAAAGGAGTAGTTTTTATTCAGAGAAGTTATGGCAATTTACAAGGAATTAGGAAGCAACCATCAGCGCTAGTTAAAGAGAGACCAGAAAGGCAAGTCGGATTACTACTAACATCTGAACGCAGGTTACAGTTAGCAAAAGTTACAGATGAGGAAGAAAGGGATGGAGGGTTGTTGTCATAGCAACGTGCCAAAACGGTTTGCGGCAATAATACCGCTGCCAAAAGGAAGCATTCTGAAATGGAGCCTCATTGTCGCGAATGCGTGCCAAGGTGCACATTTTGTGCCCTGGTGGTGTCGTGGTGAGTGTCATGCAAGGCGCCGAGTGTTGGACGTGGTGCAACGCGGGGGCATCATCAATATGCAACGCTGATGTGGATGAGCGCTGCGTAACACATGTACCAGCCACAATGAACTAGGCTTTGGGGAGCATTCGGTTTGACTGGCATGCATCTACCAAGCCACTAGTGTTTGGCCGAAGAGCCGGCCACAAGGAGCCTGTTTGGTAATGGGGTCTCGGTCTCGAGACTACAACTCCTCCACAGCCGCAGCACAGGCAATACAAGCTTTCTCGATTGGAGGGCAGATTGGTAGTCCAAAAAATGTAATTAGAGGCTTTGCTTAGAGGTGCACAACAATTTTGTGTTTGTCTACCTTTAGGGTTCATTTATAACTTAGAGGCAACCAGAAATTTTTCACATGGACACAGTGCGTGCGCTAGCCCCTAGATCATGACCTAACCCATTCCATTTACTGTCCCCGTCTGTGGGTCATTGTACTGCACGCAAACAACACGTTTACATTTAGCTCCGCTGTTGAATTGCATGCGTGTATTGATCAATCCATTTGGAACCCCCTGATTAGGACTTCGCCGGATGGAGCTAATCGCTGTAATGTGTAAGATCTGATAAGCCCCTCAATCCAAGTAAGTTACTAGAAATGTTGAACAACACACAGCCTTGGGCCGCACTCGCCGCTCAACAATCCTCCTTCAGGGCTGACATAGAGGCATACAACAGCACTCAATGGTGTACTGGTTTGCCTTGACCAGCGAGATGGTCTAGTTCATATTTACTAGTCTTGTTAACAAAAATATCTAAGAGAAAGCTCGTTTCCAGGGAGATAGACTATGCAAACACAGAGCTAGTGTGGTGTGGTGGTTTGAGCATTAGACTATGGCGCTGGAGACCAATGTTTCCAATGCACAGCTCAGCCATGTAAACACAACTGGGTGACCTTTTGGCAAATCACAGCTGTTTCTCAGCCTCAGAAGAATGGCTATGGACCCACCCCCCACCCGAAGAACGCATGCGCCAAGAAAATCGGCAATGATAGGGGCAACACCGTAAGTTGGAAACTTTGAAAGGGCATGCAACAACAACTGTGGTCTCAACAAATGTAGCGGCAATAGTGCTACGCAGAGAGTAAGCTTTAATTACAACAATATTCCCCCCCCGAAAAGGCGAAAGGCGTGGCTTGGCAAGGACATAAGTCTTCATTAAGCGAGTACAATGAAAGCACTGTTTCCTAAATGCTCCCAGGGATGTTTAATCACTGTGTTTCACACAGAATTTTCCTAGTACAGTATTCAAACCTCAGAAAGGCCCTTTTCTAGACCAAGTAACTAGTCACAATGGTCCCAAACGAAATGGCCAGGTGTGGTTTTCTAAATTGGTGTTTAAGATTACGGGAAGGGGTCCAAACCAGTACTTAGAAACAGTTATTGTCATTTCATGTCAAATTTTGGACGCTACAACGCCCATAATCACCCCAGTCACAAGGGGCCACCCCTGGCCATGGCGGTTCTGGAGGTGAGGCTGGTAAGTCCTAAAAGTAACTTTGTTCCTAAACGCTGATGATGGCCAGCTTCAGATGCATTGGTTTGTAAGGCTTCCCACATTCACCACCTCGTTCAATCATCTCTCTGTTTTTTTGAGTGGTAGATTTGCTTCTGATTTATATGTGTCTTACACGAATTGCTGTGTTCACCAAGAATCGCATCAACATTATAGTTGATTCCCCACAAAAGTAAGGGGCTAAATCCGATATGTTAGCTTATTGAAAGGGATAGGGTGTATTAGTTTGTCAGCACAAGAGAGAAGCCACAATCAAATCGTCAATGGATCTATGTCAAGTGGAAATTAACTGGCATTTGATCAGCCCCATTGGCCACAGGTTCTTTCAGCTCCATTGAGATGAATCTCACAATCGTCTGGAGAGCTGAATTCGACAGTGCATACATATTCCTGTCCCTATCATAGAAGTTAAATAATCTCACCATCTGAATCGATTATTACATGTGTCCAACGTACCCTGAGTCAGTCCTCCCACCGCATCCTAAAATCCAACATTATGCAAGAATGCGCTGCCCCAACCTGCCCAAGTTTATGGTTTGGAGGCACTATGGGGGATAATCGTAAATGGAACAAGTTAATCCTCAGTGAAGAGGCGCCTTAACAGATATTCATTTAAACAGTTCAATATGCAGTACAAACAAGGTAAATGGTTTTTGGTGTATCAGCAGGTATGCATGCCAGAAGGCACACACTCCGTTTTTTCAGAAATTTTGAAAGATAAACGTTGTCTGCAAAGTTGATAACAAACATGCTAGTGATATTATAAGGCTCAACAAAAGCCAATCCCACAAAAGCAATCACAAACACAATATTTCTAAGAAACATAGTGACAAACATTCCATAACGTAATACCGAGCATGCATCCACAAGTACGCGATTTGGAGTCTTTTGAATCTCTTTGTGGCTACTGACTTTACTGAATCTGAAACATGGGTCTGTAAGGTGATTTTGGTTCATTTGGCTGCTACTGACTTCTGTCTGATCTAGTGCGGAAGCCAGGCAGTTGATGGAATGGTGTAAAAGTGGGGACACAAAATGTAGTAGTCCCTGCAAGAATCCCACAAGAATGGTGCAATGTTATCAACAATCACTCATTCATTGGCATCTCGAAATACTATCTTTTGGG
>NC_056524.1:225332961-225349502 GCF_019175285.1 Sceloporus undulatus | reverse complement strand
CTTCTTTTGCAGCACACAGATGGGAGTAGAAAGTCCAAGGAGGTGGCTGACACTAAATTTCGGTATTTTTCTCCCATAAAATCAAAAACACTATTTTGGCTCCAGCTTCTCTTGGTTTTACCATATGAACTCATGTGACTGCTTATCTGCCACTTTGGGGATATTTTCCTCTGTATATAAAATATCCGAGAACACTCAACAGCTGTACCTCCAGGTTATTGCCTTGACAAACACTGTTCAGGTGTTTCCTCACATTTTAGTGCATTGTAAAAACACCATCTGTATCCCTGAGGTATACAGGCTTATATAGCACCCAAAGGCTTTATAAATTATGAATCCTGTTTACTATCCAGTGACTCCTTCATATAGATGAGCTGATCATACTGCTAGCTTTTTAGAATACTGACAATGCCAGTAGAAGTTGCAGCGATAGTACCAAAGAATTGGGGCATTCAATAAAATGATACAGTGGTGAGTGTCTCTGTTCAGTGTTCCAGTCAGTTGAGCATGGCCTGTTTCAGGATATTCTGTTTGATTCACATACCTGTCACTCCAGGTTTCCACCTTGTCCCAGCAGTGAACATTGTATATCCACTGAACATCAATTGTACATCCATTGGGCTGTTGGGTTTTGGCTACACAAGGCTACACAAGGAACAAAACATGTTGGCTGTAATTACAGTCACCCTCCATATCCATGGATTCAAACATCTACAGCTTAAAAATATTTTTAAAATGCATGAATTCCAGAAAGCAAATCTTGATCCTGCCTTTTAAAATAAGGGACACTAATTTACTATGCCATTGTATTTAATGAGACTTGAGCATCCACTGATTTTGGTATCCACAGGCAGTCCTGGAATCAACTCCCAATGGATACCCAGGGCAGGGACATAGCCAGGATTTTAGGAAAAGGGGGGGGGGGGGGTCCAGACTAAGTGCCACCATTATAATGGGGCTGGGGTGCGGCGGCGGCGCAGCACACACCATTCATTTTTCTACTGAAAGGGGGGGGGGGTCCGGACCCCAAGAAACTCCCCCCTCCCGGCTACGTTCCTGCCAAGGGACCACTGTATGTAAGATTAGTTTAGAGCAGTCAGGCAGTTGTGGCTCCCAGAGGCCATGCATGGCATCTTCCAGCAGGCGTCTAAGCTAGGATTGCCAATAGTGCAGGGTCATGGAAGGTGCAGTCCAAAAACTAAAACAGAGTTGTCCATAGCTGGGGCTGCACTTTGCCCATCCCTGATTCAGATTATCCTCCTGCATTCTGAACTGGACAATGCATAGGGGCCCTTCATCTGTTAAACAGAACTGAACTTTTGCACTCTTTATCCTGTGACATTTCCTTGGATCTCTGTGGGAATAAGTAAGCTAAGGAAAGGGGAAAGGTAAAGAAATAAACGATAAAGGATAGTGAAAGAAGGTTTCCCAGTGGAGTGGGTGAGAAAAGGGTTTTTCTAGAATAATAATAATAATAATAATAATGCTGTTGCTTGCTTCTCTCCAAACATCACATGGGGCATCCCTGGCACGTGGTGTCACCCCGTCAGGCACGGGCTTCTCAGGGTGGGCTTCTGGGCATGCAGCTCCTTCTCACTGTGCTTGCCGCCATCCTTTTCCCTTAGGAGGAGAAGGCTGGGACATACCCCAAAAAATTGTGGGGAAAGGGAGTGCATGGTAAAGAGAGCATGCATGGGAATTGGGTGCAATGTGCAGGGACAGAGAAGCACCATGGGGGGAGGGCTGGACCTGGGTTGTAGGCCACACCGTGCACCCTCTAATGATCACTGGCGTCAAAGACAGGTACAGGGGGATTGGAGAAAAAAGTAAATCACAGATGGGATGTCCTCTAACCCATTCTGGTAATATTTTCAGTGTAGCAATGTAGCTAAATGTAAGCACAACGTTAATATTTAAATGGTGTCCCTTTTGTAAAGGTAAAATTAGTTAGATTTTAAAGATCTAACAATCATGTTTGTACTCTTTTCCCACTGGACTGTCACCACTCTGCCATGTTTTCATATTCCCCAGCCTATGTTTATGCCTAGCACCAAAAAAACACTGCGGATTTTCGCGAAGAAGAAAGGGAAAAGAGGGGAGGAAAGAGATAGAAAGCAAAAGGGAAAGAAGTGAAAGAAAAGGAAAGAAGAAACACGAGAGAAGAAGAAAAAAAGAGAAAGAAAAGAACAACAAGGCACAGAGAAGAAGGGAGGGCTGGAAACGAAAGGAGAGCAAAGGGGGAGGGGGGAAAGTAGAGAAAGCAGGGGGGGAGGAGTGGAGAGAAAGGGGATGTGGAGAAAGAGGGGAGGAAGGCGGGGTGATAGGGGGGGGAGAGAAAAAGAGGAGAAGAAGAAGAGAAAGAAAAATGGGAAGAGGGAGGGGGAATTGTGCGTGAGGGTAAGGGGAGATAAGGGGCAGAGAAAAAAAAAGGGCAAAAGAAAAGGATAGACCGTTAGAGGGTGTAGAAGGGAGGGAAATCAAGGATATATATAGGGAAAAAAGGTGGCAGGAGATCAGAAGGGGAGAGATTAGGTGTGAGTAGACTAGGAGGGAGATAATGGGGGGCTAATAAGACAAAAAAGGGGAAATTCAAAGAAGAGACTTGGTAGAGAAAGAAAAGAGTAAATACCGGGCCGAAAGGAGCCCAGTTGAGGCCCGCGTAGAGGCATGGAAGATGGGGAGAAGATGCTCCGGTGACGGAAAGGGAAGCAAGACAATGGCGGGAAGGTGGCCGTAAATTTAGAGGCACGATGAGTGAAAGGTGAATTCACTGTCAGTTCGTCGAGCACAGTGAAGAAACAAGTAGAAAGCTTTCTTTGCTTAACAAGTCTGAGATAATGAGCGTCGCAGGTCCTTGGGCAGCAGATAGGTATGCGCGGGTCGCAGCCAGCCGGGTGGGGTCGTCTCAGCTGTGGCAGAGGGGGGGTGGTAGATTAGTATTAGGCAACATGTCTGAAACCGACAATTTTAACCTTGTGGTGGGTTCTATATTTGGAACAGAACGTTGTGGTCCCACAAACGGCAACGTCGTAAGCACAGTTTGTGTGCTTGTGCCTATATCAAGTATGGCCCTACTGGAATTTTGTCGACGCTCAGTGAACTGACAGATTTTGGTGATTGCGAATGCAAATAATAGCTCTGATATGTAGATTTGCCAGTCCTTCCTCTAATATACCTACAGGCACTGAGGTGTCTGTGGCAGTCTCGCCATCGGAATACTGGTACAGGAGCTTTTTGATCCTTCGCCAACATTCAAATCAGATTAGATGCGGGTCGGTTTGCAATGTGTATTTATTGGTCTAGCCCTGTCCCATTTCAGCGATAGATGAAGACAGGGAGGGAGCAGCAAATATGGTCAGCAGCATTAGATGTGACCCAGGATGAAGGTCAAATTTTGATGAAGGAACGGCTCATTAACTAGAAGGATTCGACGTATTTGCCATTTTGTGCCGATTGAGCGCTAGACACGGAGGTAGACAAGAGTTGTCTCCCGCCTCCGCGTCCCCCACTCCCTCTCACCTATCTTGATTTAACTAAAACTTTAATTCCTTTTTGTAGCAACTTTTGTTGGTAGGAAGAGGAAAGAGAAAAATTTTTTTGTTGGTTGGGGACATTTTGAAAAAGCGGATCGGTGGTGTGCGCAAGTAAAGTTGGGACTGTCTTTGCAAAATCCTCATTGAGGATTGGAACTGAGCCCTTTTCCAGGTCTGGGTTGCGCAGCAATATTCTGACTATGAGTCCTATCAAACAGGGCAATGAAAATGATGACTGCATGTGTTCAAATAGCTGGGGGCCAGATGTTGAATGAGCTGGCAGTATACATGGTGATTTGGGTGCGCCCAAAGCTGTTTAAGCTAATGGTCTGGCTTATCCTTTAGGAATGAGTGTAATATGCAAATCCCAATGGCTTAAGACTATCAAGCCACAAACATTTGGGGGCGTTCATGATGCGATTCCCCCCCCACCAGATTGTTATTGTTTAACCATCCTACCCGGGATGAAGCGTTACGGACATTTTTGAGGAAGTTATAAGTTTGTTCCCAATAAGAAATAATTGCTCGATCAGAGGAGTTATAATTCTTGTTTAAAAAACCAGTTTATAATAGCCTGCCCCTTCCTCCAGCTTCTTGCGTCGAAATTTATGCTGTAGTGTATTTATCCTTCGTTCAATTAATCCCCATAGCATTGCAGTTGGTATTTACCTGATGTTCGAGCATGTTTTAACAGCGTTAGCAAAATCTGAATGGAACCTAAGCCTCCTTCTCCGCCGTTCTACCATGCCACCCATGGCCTGCCATGGTTTTACGAGCCATCTGTCTGCGGCGGGTGTTTCACTGCGATGGTTCTATGACTTTGTTAAAAGGTCTGATACTACTCTACTACTAAAATTTTCAGTTGTAGATGGTGTTTAAAGAGTTTTTCCCCTTGACCGATGAACGAACGTCTAATCATAACTGACTGTAGGGGGGCGGTGCGCAGCCCAATTACTAAAGCCAAAGCCAGCATTGTCCAAAATGACTTACGGGAGAGATTCAGTTGTCATGGGATTTCAACTTACTGGCACAAAGATGCGTACCCACCTTCCACTAAGTGGTACCTAGAACTTTCAATGCATTTCTAACTCTAGGCTTTGGGAGTACTGGGACCTAGATGACGGAGATCGAAGACCAGCACAGGGCAGCTTGGGAGCCTTGAACTGAAGGGCTGGTGGCGGCGCAGACATTACGACCATTATGATTGTAACAAGGGTGGGTGGGGGTTTCGTAACCCTAAGTGAAAAAGACTCCGAGTAAGCCAAACCAACAGAATTCACCTTAAGCGTGGTTCTTGGAGTATGAGGAATCTGAAGCTCCAAGATTCAATAAAAGACTTGCTATCTTTACTCACTGCTGGTGAGCTGTTTTCAGCTACTGGACACATAAATTTAGGGCCCCCTAGATGTTAGCCTAGATGCAAAATACAGACCTCAGTCACATTAGCTGTACAACAGCATTTCAGTAGCATCACAAGATACACGTACTGTAATACCTTCTTCCACAACCAGTAACACAGGAACCATGTGCCTATTTAACATCTGGGCAACTTTATTTCGCTGCATGGGGAGGACACAAATAGTCCTCTGGCTTATGTCTGTAACTAAGGCTTCATGTAAAAGCACAAGATATGGCCAAAACATTCTGGGCGAAATCCTCTAGCAGCATTTCGTGGGATTGGACGACTTGAGTTTAAAATAATTGATTTCCTTCTATAAAAGCTAAGGTGTTTCTTAGCTTTCAAGTATTTAGTTATCAGTATTCTGCGTGTCGTCCAGGGGGGTCAGTGCAAATTAGGGAACAACAGCGCTAAGGCGAGGTTCGAGCCGTTTCTAGAAACAATGAGAATTTCTGCAGTTACGCCATGACCCTAATGCTAAGCCATTAAACTAGATAATCATTGCAATGCGGCCTTCGAGTAATTTTTTGTTTGTTTTTTTTTTTTTTTTTTTTATATTTTTTTTTTTTTTTTTTTTTTTGTTTGTTTTTTTTTTTTTTATTTTAATTTTTTTTTTTTTGGTTTTTTTTTGGTGTTTTTTTTTGTTTTTTTTTTTTTTTTTTGTATTGTTTTCTGACGAACATAACAGATATCGATGGTTGACAGTTACATGGAAACAGTGCGCTCACACACAGAGCATGCTAAGTCCTCCAGGAGTATTCCAAAGTACATGTGGTGACTGGATCAGGCCCAATGAAATAGATGTAGATCCATCTGCTGAGGTGAGAGCCCCTTAGGTAGGGGCTTAAAGGAAGGAGATAGGACCTAAACGAGCACATACAAATGGAAATGGAACAATGCTGTGTTGGCTTCCTCCTTCGTCTGACTGGACAGTGGCCTGTCTTTCAGCAGGCGATAACAGTGCTTTTAATAATCTCTGCGGCAGGCCACGCAAAGAATGTTCTAATTGCGCCCTGCTAAGCCGCGCGGCTAAGGAGCTAGGGAGTTTTTTCACATCTGAATAACATCCAATGATACAAGGTCTGCTGAGAAAAACGGCTCTTTGTAACAACTACTGGTTTGACTTGTTCAGAACGACCTTCACAGGGCAGGACAATCAATAACTTGATAGAGGGGAACGAGGGGGGAAGCTCTGGCAATCATATTCAACAGTGTGGTGAGCTATCTTCACCTTGTTTGTTGGGACATTGGTTAAATAATTATGGGGGTGAATGATTGCTATTGTAGCACCATTCCCTGTTAGCTGTGCAAACCAAACATGCTTTGCTGTACAATTCGACTGTGTTACTCGTTCTTAACTTCCATTTCACAAAGGTGCTAATATTGACTTTTACAGAAAACAAACTTTTATATCAAATCAGGAAATGACCAGACCAAACACACATAAGACTCAATATATCAATGCACATAGCTATCCTCATATCCAGGTTCAGTCAAATGAGGTATTGGCCATGCAAGTCACCATGCCAGAATGATCATGGACAATGTATCCAGACAATGTTAACTACTTTCAACTACAACTGTCTTATACTTTGTTTTTCTCTCTATCGTCCATCAAAAGGGGTTAAAGGCTTTTTGAAAGTTGGGCAAGGGGATAAGAAAAGTAAAATTATGGTAGTTCACATATAACCTTCGATCGGAAGATACCCTTGTTTAACCCATCTGGGAAGTTGACAGTACTATTGGTAATCCTTTGAAATATTGCATAAGAAAAAAACCATCAGAGTTAGTATCAATCAACGGACACCATTTCAGAACTGTAAATAAGAAAAGACTACGCTGGAGTGGAATACACTCAGTCTATGCACATTTAAGATAAAACTGGTACAACATGAGTCAAATCTGTTTTTCAACATAATTTTTTAAAGAAAGCCGAGAATAATCATCATGTTAATAAATGGAATAAGATCGAAAGGATTGCGGCGCACTAGGCAGGTTTTCTATTTTGACATATTATTGGACAATAAATATTGATGTCCAAAACGTGTTTTTCAAAAGTGTGACCATCTTCTTGCCGCTGCACCTATTTCTTTCTTCTTTAGAACTCTTAACATGGTTCTGCTCTTTGCAGCAAGACATAAAGCACTAGTTCCTTTGTTCCACTGTCATGGAAACCTTTTTGTTTTAAATGCAACAAATGGAACGAAATTCTCTACTGTGGACCTCGCTAACCCGAGGCTCAGGAAAATGGTTATTTTCAAGAGTTTGCAATCAGTATACCCCATTATTATATGATGGAGCATTACATACATACACACGCTTTTAATAGGTGCTGGGTATTCCATCACCCACCACATTTCATAATCAGGGTTTATAATTCCAGTTTTTTTCCCTATTCTTAGATTACTTTTCTTGGGGGCATCTCAGCAGGGAACCCTTGTGGATCCAAAGGCCCCACTGTATTAATAGCCAGTGTGGAAATATTTTAGAC
This sequence comes from Sceloporus undulatus, assembly GCF_019175285.1. Lineage (NCBI taxonomy): Eukaryota > Metazoa > Chordata > Lepidosauria > Squamata > Phrynosomatidae > Sceloporus > Sceloporus undulatus. Next base: position 225,342,079 of record NC_056524.1, on the reverse strand, counting down.
AATGGTTTTGTTGTCAAGGGGAGACTCACGCCAACCAACTTCTTTTCTTAGATGGCAAGGCACAATTGGTCTTTTTAATCCCACAGCTGCCAAAGCCAATTGATGTGAAGGTGATGGACACGAGCCCAAAATACTGGGCCCCAATTCTGTCAACTTGACAACTCTATAGTTAGGACTCTCTTAGGTGTTCTCCTTTTGGTTTAAAACCTTTCCCCCAGCTTGGCAACCAACTATTCTTGGACAGTCCACACCCCAGGCTATCCTAACGTTCTCAAACCTAAAAGACCTTTCGCTCAGATTTTGGTATGGTTTTTCCGTATAATATCTGAAATCACTTCGCAGCTGCCTTTGGTTGACCCTAAGTAAGAAAGTTAAGTTACATCCAGTGGTAGACATATCTTTTTTAGTGGGTGTTGTTCACAATGGATGGTGATCCATGAATAATTTATTAGTACAACAGGCGTTTTACAAGGACGCGCCGCTTTGGGTGGCGGTGTGCTGGCGCTGCCTTTGCGTCCGCGGGGAGTCGCAGCAATACAAACCGCGCGCTCCCGCGCGGAGAAAAAGCGCTCCAAATGCGAGCTTCCTTTCGCTGCAGCACCGTTATGACGCAGCGAGGGCACCCAGGTGCACTCGCGACCAGCATAACCGCGCGTTCCCCCAGCTGTAATGCAGGGACTCCAGACGTCAAAAATGTTGCGCCGGTGGAACGGGCTTGCCACCATTTGGTTCACGATACATGAGTCCTGGTAGGAAAGGGGCGTCCTAGAGGAGACGCCCTTTTTTTAAAAAATGGGACGTTCCTAGGACGGCCAAAAATGGCGGTCCTATAAACCCGCAACAGTTTGACAGTTTCATTAGGTTTGTCTGTTGTAATGTGTTTCCTGTGAGCTGTTATATATGGTGCGCGGTACAGAATAAGTTCTCATAAGAACTTCATTAAGTTTTGTATCTTATAAATCCGTTTGGTTACTATGTGACATTCATAGAGTCACCAAACACTATGTTCTACCAGGAAACTACAACAATAGTAATTAAGGCACTCTTTGGTCCCTTTCTTGGGTACCTAAAAACCCCCAAAAACCTTTCGTACTGGCCCTCAAAACAGCAGCCTAACCGAGCCTCTATGGCTCTCACTTTTCAACCCCTCAGGGAACACTAAACATCACTACACTTTCAACCGTTCCGCCCTCGATAGACTCACTCCTGGGAGCAGCCCCCCAACTTTTCCTGGCTTTGCTCCCATTGGTTAGTGTAATGCCAAGATTGTAAGCTTGCGGTTGACTTCACAACTTAATCTGTGCTGATGGATTTACCAGTTTGTCCCTGCTACTGGAGTGTCCCAGCCAATTAAATCATTTAAAAATTCTCACAGCGGTTTGAAGCCCCCGATTCCTTATAAAGGCCTACAACACAAGCTCAAAGCATATGGAATTAGTTTTCTCAAGCAAAGCATTAAGTATGTACATAAATTTTGCAGGGTCAGAGTTTTAGTTTGCTTTTTGCTAAGGAAAGCGGAAGGAACCAGTTCTGGAACGAAAACAAAAAATCCGTCTATAGAAGCCCCTCTACTTTCAAATGCCCCCATGGACACAACATTGTATACAAAATGTCACCGTACGCCATCCAGGTTTAGTGCATCAATTTAATAATGATACCAATTGAATAAGCCATCTCCAATCTACTTGTCACCCACCACCTTGTCAGGTTTTTGCAAATTCGGGCCGTGGCATCCTGATTCAGTCTAGGGGTCTATCTGTAAGTGGGGTCTTCACTCCTTTTTTAACTAGCTGCCTTTCTCCCTTGCCAAGTGGTTGATTAATCTTTTCTAGGATCAGTGTCTCCTCTAGAATCAATGTAAGAAAAGAGCACAAGGTCCATGCCAGGTCCCGACCCTCAGCATATGCGGGAAGGCACCAGCAAAAGCACTTCCAAACAGATGCCATACAAACCACTAATGTTTACAAAACCAAACCATCCAAAAGAAAGGAGATATTCTGTCACTCTCCAAGCAGCATAGTGACTCACTGGTAGCCCGTCGAAGCAGAAGCGCCGGGAAATCGAGCACACCGAAAAGAAAAAACAAATTGGGTCCCATGCCCAGAAGGATTTTTTCCCTACTTGGTAACACTCCTTGAGGCATGAGCAAGTGGGGCTCAGTTCACAGATGGAGCAATAGAAAAAAAGAACAATAACAAGGAGAAAAGAGAGACCGAAGCCATCTCACCGATCTCACAACAGTAGGAAAAGAAATCTAACTGGTATGTTAAAGCATCAGAATACAGGGGGATTCCATGATGGGGAGGGAGGTAAATGTTTACAAGTACCCTAATCAATGCAGTGACCATCCTAGCTCTAGAAGCATGGGTAAAAGAGGCAGCAGCAGAGGGAGCTGATAGGCTGATCACATCAAGGGGACAGGAGGGGAGCAAAGCAACCTTTCACAAACAAGTGGGGGACAGTGTGGGGGAATGGTGCACGCAAGATGTGTTATGTGAGACATTAAATAGATTGTGTAGTCATTTCAAGACTCCCCTAACAAAGAACAAAAGAACCACCCCAATGAACAAGGCGAATATGTTTGTATCTTCATTAGATTACAGTTCAGGTTTTTCATTCTATTACCTGATGCCTGATTATAAAGTTAGTTACAGGTAAATCAAACCATAATTTTAAGTCAAATCTTTCCCTCGGAATAATCATCAATACAGAGGTCATATTTAGATTTCCCTCTTCTTTTTCTTAAATAACAGTAACTTACTTCAAGGCATTTTGCTGATAGTTTTTGAATTAAGACAGGTACCAGAGGAGAGGTAAAGAAGTGGGGGCTGAGAGAAGTATAGGGTGACAAAACAAAGAGCAGTTGCATAGCTCACTAATAGCCTAGATGTTTTGATGTGGCCGCAACGTAGGTCTTAACATTTTATCGAACGAACAATTAGCCAACTTCTTCACATGCGTCGAATAACGGGGGCGGGACAAAAAAACGGTTTGGAAGCAAATAAAAACATTCATGGGGGGGGAAGCACAGGATGCTGCTCTGTTGTTGGGAGGAAATGGTATCTAATATTTATGCCATAAGGGAGGTGATGCAGTAATGGGTATTTTTGGAAAACTTCTTGTCAATAAAGAAACCTAGTTTGCAAAGATAAAGAACCTACAACAGAGAAGAACAATATGGTTTCAAGATGTAAATGCTTATCCATTCTTCACGAACGAGAATAGTTTTCATTGGCGCAAAAATACGGACTCTCTGGCTAAAACTGTGGCAAGTCGGAGGGAGATGCAACTGCCCAACCGGGACAACACTTGTGGTTCGGAATGAGATGATACTAAGAAAAAAGAGCTGGTCAGTCCATGTGGGAACTGATGTTTTGGTCTGGTAGCAACTGTTGTACGTTAGGAGTCTCAATTCTAAACTATAATGTGCTGCAAAAGTGTGTTATGTTGTGTGAATGGGGATCAGAAAAAGGTAGGATTCAGCTATACAAAATGTTGAAAGCCTAAAGTGAAATAAATTAAGAGAGTCTTTGAATGGTCTTAGTTTTTTTTTTGTTTTCGGGGGGGTGGGAATCTATAATGTTCCACTTTGGCATTTCCTTTCTGTGACGTTTTATGAATTATATTAATTTATTTACGGTATTTATACCCCGCCGAAGGCCTACAGCCCTAATGCTTCTCAAGCGGCTTCATTTGATAATTTTAAATAAACAAGTTCCAGGCTGCCCTCAGCTTACAATCTGGAAAGGACATGAAACAAAAGAGAAGGGAAGTGGTGGTGGGGAAAGGCTGGGGATGAGGTCCAGTGGTTCTTCGCAGGGGGGGGTCTCCCTCTGAGGCCTGGACCCAAGGAAGATGGACTAGAGGAGGGCTTCAAAGAGAAGGATTCGTCTTCAGGCTAGCCCTGGTGGGCGTGGGACACCTATTCAAGCCGGAACTCCGAAACAGGCCGAGAGGATGACTTGGACAAAGTAAGCATTCTAAATCTTTTGGCTATTTGCTGCTAGCAGTATGAATGTTCACTGCATAATCTTAATTGTTGTTCTTCCTTCCAAATTTTCACACAGTTCCTCTGAGATGATAAATCCGTATCAAAAACTGTGATTGGGAAGTTTATTTGTTTATTAATTATCAGTATTTTTATAACCCGGCGAGCCCTATCGACGGCCTTCAGGCCATCTCAAGAGCGAGCTTGAACAATCCTAAAAAAAAGGAACAACACACAAAAGGAGAAAGGGAAGTTTTTGTGTTTGGATGGGGATCAGGAATCCAGCATGGATCTCTTCTTCTCTAAAACCCGTCTGAGGCCTGAGACACAAATGTCAGGATGGACGGGAGGGAGTTCATCTGACGCTTGTCTTTACATGATAATGTGCGGTATATAGTTAAAAAGATAGCGGTTATAAAATGAGCCCGCCGTATCTGAAATCTATGTGTTAAAATTAGGACGGAACCAATATGCGGCAGGTTGTTTTTAGCATTGTAGGGGTATCCTAGACAGATAGCACTTTTAAGTCCAAACTCCCCCCTCAAAAACCCAAAATAAAAGCCTCTCAAAGGCCCCATAGGCAGCGAACATGAGCGGGGCAAATTCCTGCCGCGGTGTTTTTTTGTAAATCCTCGCTGTAGATGTGGTGAAAAAAAACATGAAGGCATACGGAAATTGGGAATGGGGGAATTGGGACTTAAGTTTGGGCCAAAAAAATTGCTATTTGGGGTTTTGGTTTTGTTCAAGGGAAAACAGCAGTTGGTGTCTCCTTCGAGTCGTGGAAACTAACCGGAAGGAGGGTTTCATGTGGTGTACGATAAGCTTTCATGCTCACTCCAAAAGCGTTGTATGGCCAGATAAACACTGGGTCATCTTTAGAAAGCCAAGAGAACAGTGGGGCAGGCATTCAATAAAATACATGGCTTTTTCTAGGTATAGGAGAACCTAAGCGGATTCACTTTTATTTTAAATAGTCTCCACTCAAACAACCACTTCCGCCGGTTACACCTAGGGGTAGGCCGTGAAGTTTCCGGATATGCTTGATATTTTGTGTGCATTCAGTTCTGATTAGTTTGCAGGTTGCAACCCATCAACAAGAGTGTGCGTTGGCAAATTTTTTTTTCAAAGGAGAACGTTTCCCTTGCACGATGCTGGGTCCGGAAGCGGAGAAGTGCCATAATGTGCAGAGGTCACAAAAAAAAAACAACTGGGTTATTTTCAAGGACCCCCTCAGGCAGGGGAAGTCGAAAGCATGGGTCGCTGGGCTTGTCTGACAATCAAATGCGGGCCTCCGTTACGGCGGCATCTAGTATAGCCTCTGGGACATTTGATATGAACTAAGGACAAGAGGAATCCAGGAAAAAGGTGTAAAAAAAGGGGAGGGAGGGAATCAACATAAAAGCAGTACTACTGAGAGAACAGGTGGGGCATGCTGGTAGCCAAAATTCACGGGTGGCAACAATGAAATCAGGAATTTCTCATTTTTAAATCTTGCCGGGTCGCATCTTGAGAGACGCGATTAGGTGTCTCAAGGCAGGCCCCAAAATGAATTACTTATCAAAGCAGATTAGTGTTAGGGGGGTGAGTGATATTATCTTAGGTGTCGGGGGGGTGTGGGTGGTGGTTATTATTAATTATGACCTTATGTAATCGACTAACAATAACTGTAAATTTAACACAGCGCTGTAAAAACTACAATCTTTTTGGATGATGGGTGTGGATGGTTCCAACAAAAAATAAAAAAATATCCGCTGCCCGCACGACTGGTGCGGGCCGTCATAAAAAAAAAAAGACACGACACAGAGTGGGAGAAGAGGGGAAAAGGTGGTGAGGAAAAAAGGGGAATGAAGGTCGCACAGTAAATCACGCTCCGACCAAAAAATCCAAGACCTGGACGAGGCAGAATGGAACTAAGGAGAATGGGAAGGGCTGGGACGTATCCTAAAAAAAAGAATGTATTGACTTCTTGCCAAGAGAGGAAAACCTGATTGGACGAGCCTGCCTCCTAGTAGGTAATCAATATAATGTACATAGCAATACACAAATGGTTGCGAATAAAAACAGGCAACCAAGAACATCAAGAGCAAGCGACCAAGTATGCAATGCTGGGAAGGCGGTTGTTATAGGGACAAATCTGATCTACGGATTGGTTTAAGAAATGATAATGGGGATTGGGTGTACACTTGCAAGTTCAAAAGGAGCGACTTTCTCAAACAACCATCAAGAGTAGGTGGACAATATCCTTGTGGGGTCTTTCAACCATAAATTCGTATCAACATAAGAACTCCTTCCCCTGCGTGTGTGGAGAACCAGAGGAAAAGAAGGCTTTTACACATTTGGGGTTGATTTTCGAAACTTGTAAGTTTTGGAATAAAGTGTAATGGGTAACAAACTTGTTCCGCTTTTAGTAGTTTCCATCCTGGTCTGGATTAGGAAGCGAATTTCACTAGGGTGTCTCGTGCAAAAAACCAGGTCCCCAAAAAAAAAGGATACTAACGCTCCCCACACTCTGCAACAACTTGCATCTCGGTCGCATGTGTATAAATCGTGTAGGGATACACAGCGGTGTGGAAAATATATATAACACATATTGGCAGAAGTTCACAAAAGGACCATCTAGTTCTGATACACAAAACCTAGCAGGTATAAAGGTGGCAACTAGAGTGCTCATCCTGGGTACTGATGTTGCATAGGGGGAAATCTGTGCGCATGTGGCGTTGTCAAGACAATGGGGCGCATAATGAACATAGGTCATGGGGCCATACAAAAAACAATAAAAAACAATGAACAGTTTTATTTACAATGTATACAAGAGACGGATCTTAACAGTAGAAAAGATATGGTCCCAGTATGTAGGGGGGGTAAGTCAGGCTTGAGGCTGGGTCAATATTTACCTTAACAAAAACCTAGAATACATTAAGTTTTATCTCCATAGTCAATACTGAAGGCAACTTAAAAAGGCAAACGTAGCCAGCATAGTTTTACAATGCGGATGTCTTATACTCTTAAAAGAATATAATAACATAACAAAATAACAGAATCAAACCGGGGCAAAAAAAAAAAAAAAAAAAAGGAAAAAAAATCTCAATATTTTCCCTTGGGGCGTCCTGCGCGAACAGAGGGCGGGCCCGACAAATCCTTAAAATTGGCCTCAAGAAACTATATAATATACCAAATCATGAGTTTGTCTTCCTTTCGGACACATTCCAATGTTGGTGGAAGATCCTTTTTGAACGGTGGGCCCAGAACTTGACAGTGTCCCAAGGGAGTGTGTGACTAAAGCAGAATAGAATAGTGCTATTACTAACTCCTCCTATGAGGACACGGTACTTTTGTTAAGCAGTCCTTGAACCACTCGTTGGCTTTTTTGCCACTTCAATTGGGATTGGTTTCATGTGTTAGTCTTGGGTCTACTAGGACTCCATCCTTTCAACATGGGTTACCTCATTAGTGACTTCTGAATGGGGGGGGGGGGGTCCGGTTGAGATGTTGGGGTTTGAAGAGCATGTTTAAATGTTCCACTAAGAAACAAAACCAGGATGCATCTTGCCTGTATGAAATAATTTCCCAAAACTATAACATGAGAAGGTTCAATTGTTCAGATCCTAACACCATCCCTTCAAAAGGGACTTAAGCTACCTGGGAAATGCAGCAGAAACAGCTATTTGGACTAATCAAGACCTGACCTAACTCTCACTTCCCTTCTTGTCACTAAGGAACTGCTGGCCCTGTGCCTAACATGACACCGTTAGAATCAAGATAAAAGCAGAAGATACGGCCTTTATAGACCCTATTTCCATTGGCACATCACAGATATTTTTATATTATAATCCTGGCCTGGACTTCTTTATTGTGAGAGTTTTTTCCCCGCCTAAATGACCCCCGAGAGCTCTTGGGGGCAATAAAACTAGAGAAAGCAGGACTAAAGTAAGTAAATGTAGTGTGTTGAGTTGAAGTATTTCTCCGAACTTATGGCAACCCATTCGATGGCAAGATTTCTTCAGAAGGGGGGTGTTGCAATTGCCTTTGTCTGAGAACAGTGTGTACCCTTCAGAGATCACCAAGTAGGGTTTTCACATGGCCAAGCAGGGAGTGCAAACCCTTGTATCTCCACTTAAACCACTTATGGACACTAAATCTGAATTAAAACGACAAAACTACATCTATAGCAAATTAGAATAGCAGAAGTATTAGTTGCTGGAGGTTAAAGAGAGGAATGCATGTGTTCACAGTGTCTACTATTATTTGAAGCATAAGGCCACAAATGTAATCACAGTCATTTGTTTCAACATGTCACTGCAAATAAATGCGTTGATGATCAGGACTGCCCCAAACTCAAATTCATGAAGGAGTCATATTTTTTCAAATACTGCACCAGTGATTGAGCGGTAACAGACCGCCGTTTGGATGGCCTACCCGCCCCCTTTCCACGGTGTATTGGGGCACTCAGATGCAGGGAACGGCCAGCCTCGAGGCCCGATCCACCACTTTGCAGGCTGCGGGGAAGGGCAAAAGGCCTCCCCGCAGCCTGGAAAGGGGTGTACTTGGCTTCAAGCCCCAAGGGACACCCGCGGGGAGCAGGAGGAGAAAGGGGACACTGGCCCCTTCTCCCTTGCCATCGCTGGGCGCAACCGTCTGAAGGCTGCGCCCAGCGACGCAAAGGCAGAAGGCGCTCTGGAACGGAGCTCCTTCTGGGGTCATGAAAGGGTGCACTATGCGCGCAGCGCAGCCTCAATACGTCACAACTGCGCTTCCTCATTTGGAGGCGGAGGGTCGTGACGTATGTGCGGCGGCCGTGTGGAACAGCCGCCGCCATTTGTGCGGGCAGGCGGGGGGCTCTGGGTTGGGGTGGGGGGCGGTTGTGGTTGTGTGGGGGCGGGGGGGGTAGTGTACTAGGGTTAGGGGTTGTGTGGAGCACCGCCCTTCCTCACCCTAGTACGCGCTTTCGCGTACTTCTTATGGTGGTCTGTAACCCGCCTACTATCCATATATTAACACACCTCAGACTGTACACCTGAAGGTAAAAAACATACTGGCACATCATCATCCTGGTGGTCTAATGGCTTTTGGGGAAGAGGGAAAGAGAGGAGGACGAGTGTGTCCTTAGTAGGCTTTTTAGGATTAATTACG
>NC_056524.1:225229483-225332936 GCF_019175285.1 Sceloporus undulatus | reverse complement strand
TCCAGGGCAGACCATATAACCCCAGTACTAAAATCTCTTCACTGGCTGCCCCATTAGCTTCCGGGCTCAATACAAAGTGTCGGTTATTACCTATAAAGCCCTACATGGCTTGGGCCCGAGCTACTTGAAGGAGTGCCTTCTCCCACACAATCTGCCCCGCACTCTCAGAACATCAGGGAAATTTTTATTAGAATGTCCGAGAGTGAGGTTGTTAACAACTCACAAAAGGTCATACACATCGACAGCACCTACTCTCTGGAATAATCTTCTTGACAAAATCCGAGCTTGCTCCACATTGGATGCCTTTAAAAAGGCTCTGAAGACACATTTATTCCGAGTGGCATATCCATCTGACTCTCTGTAGTCACTATTCTTGATAGATTTGCACATTATTGACTGATAGATTTATGCCGTGTGTTTTATGTATATTGAGATATGTAGATTTTATGTAACTATATTCTTGTTGTACACCGCTTTGATCATTGGAAAAGTGGTATATAAATAAAGTATTATTATTATTATCATTATTATTGCTATTATTATTATTATCCCCTACTTTTCTGGCCAGGGCTGATGGGAGCTGTAGTTCAACAACATCTGAAGGATCACACATTTGTCACTCTTTGCTTTAGCATAATGATCCTAAAATGTCATGCCATTGCTTGCATGTTTCTCTGCGATGTGAATGCCATGAAAGAAGAAACCCTTAAAGTAAACAAAGTTTGGCTACCAGTCCTGAAAAACACAAAAATCAAGATCCAGCAAGTGTAAATGAAAGCCTCCCAGGGTCAGGGGTTTTTCCCAGCAGACAATGGATCACTAATTAAATAGACACCCTGAGGCCTTGCAATTCAACAACAGACCAGATTAATATGTACATCACTTCCGCTCACCCAATGGTCACACAGTATATATACCCCACTCACTTCCATGCCAGGATTCTCTGAAGATGCCAGCCACAGATGCTGGCGAAATGTCAGGAATAAACTCTCCCAGAACACAGCCACATAGCTTGAAAAATCCACAAAAAACATGATCATCTATCAAACCAAAAAGTTTCAAAAATGTGCTTTTAGGTTTTTTAAAATTAAAAGTCACAATTTAAAAATCACAGTTGGGCTAGTTGCCTGGCTTAAAATGTAACAGATGTCTACAGAACAGTGAATTCAATCCTAAATATACTATGGAGTATATCCCATTTAAATGAAGGAGATTATTTAGGATTTAGCTGCATATTGCTTTCTCCCACACTGGATCACTACCCAGGTTTAAGAATGGTGGTATAGTTTGGAAATGCAAGGGAGGGGGGCAGTTTGGAATCATACACATTTGAAATCATTATGTGGTACAAAATTATTTCCTGGGAAAATAAATTGTGCCACATTAAACTCAAATTCCAGCTTTGGGGCAGGCCAGGGGGAATCAATAGCCACCTGTCTGGTACTACAAATGGTTCCACACAGCCCCAGTGCTGAATGTATGGGTGCCACACTGTTTTATACAGGCAACTCCTGATTCAGGAAGAGCACAAATCATCCAAAATATTGCCAGATAGGTGACACAACTGTACACTGTGTCTCACAATCCACATTAAAACCCATTCCTTAAAAAGAAAAGCTATTCCTTTGGATGTGTAATTTTGTGAACTCCAATGCAACAATGTTAATCCCTGTTCCCAAAACATCTGAAACTGACACATTTTGTGCAGGTTCTAATATGTTGTTTGAAAATAGTAGAAATCTCATTCTTCACATTTTAATAATTTTCACTTTTTCCATTATTAGAGATCTGGACAGAGGGGATGTAGGGGAGGAGAACGCTTAAAACAAAAACCTCTTTACCTTCTTCATCGTGGATTGGCCTGGCATCTGGAAAGAAGCAAGAGATTCATCACCAGTATATCTCTAATGAGGATAAAAAATTCTGTCCCATTTACAAAGAGCTGCTCCGTTATCTCAGACTCTTAATGTTAACATACTGTAATACAACTACAATTTTCTCTCCCTTTCCTCTTACATATTATATATCTCTATAATTTCTACTAATGAAAAAAATTAATCATACTAAAATGTGTGTAATATCTAGAATGCAGACAGGCAATCTAATCAGAGAAAATACATTTATTTAATGCAATATATACCTGTTAGTGTGTAAAGCAGCATGCAGAAACAAATGATCTCCACAGAGAACAACTTCATCTTTCCTGAAAGAAATTATATTTGTTTCTGAAGAATTTTCTGTATGAATGAAAAATAAGAGAATCTAGCAAGAAAAGTGCAAGCTACACATTTTACTTCTATATAAAATATACTTGTTTAGCTTTTAATCAGTACACTCTCATTACATTATTAATTGTAAAACAATGATTTTTAAAAAAACTGCTGCTCTTTTATTACTTTCTTTTTTGTTCCTTCCCTCCCATAAAATTTGCCTTAATTTTTGCACGAAGACTGGTACCAAATAAACACTTACGATTGGAGGTTGGTTTTTAGCTTCACTTCAGTAACTGTGTTTTCCCCTTTCTTTTAAATCAGCACAGGTCTGTAGTTCTGAGCCAGCCTCAAGTTCCTGAACGAGCTTCTATTGCTGCAAAATAGCTGTACTGTTAAAACGAACTGGAGGAGAGTTTTGAAAGGGAAGGAATGTCACTTACTTAGCACATCAATCTAGGTTTTTCATCCTATTTTTTCAGTGTTTACAAGTGATCTTAGGACAGCTCACTGAAACAACAAATATGTGGTATGAGATGCAATGATTACTGCTGCACTAGTGATTTTTTTTTAAAAAATCATCATTTACTACTTGCATTTTTAATTAATTACTTAATTAATATCCCATCTTCCCAGCTCCAGGACTCCCAGGTGGCTTAAAAGTGAAAACAGATATGGCTAAAACTACACATCATTAAAAAACTAAAGTACAATTTAAACTATCAATAGAACTAAAAGGAAATAAAAAGAATGCCAATTGAAAGAGAAAAACAACAGCTACAGACAATGTGTCTATGGTCTATGTGGCCATGTTCTAGAAGAGTTTCTTCCTGACGTTTCGCCAGCATCTGTGGCTGGCATCTTCAGAGAATGCTAACCTGGAAGAGAGTGGGCATATATATACTGTGTTACCCTGGGAAAGGAGGAGTGATTTGCATGTATATTGTTTTGTTGCTAATGGCAGGCCTCAGGGTGGGAGGATATGCAAAGGAGGATTAGTGTCTGCTTGATTAGTGCTCATTGTCTGCTGGGAAGCCCCTGGGAGATTTCTCATTTGCATTTGTTGAGTCTTCAGCTTGCTGTTTTTCAGGACTGGAAGCCAAATCTGCTTCCCAGCAGACAATGAGCACTAATCAAGCAGACATTAATTCATTCAGCCAGGTGTCACCCATCCTATATCTGTGCATTTCATTTTTCCGCTTTAAGTGCAGTACCTTATATTTCTCTGTGTTGAAATTCATTTTGTTAGCTTTGGCCCAGCTTTCTGGTCTATTGAAGTCGTTTTGAATTTTGATCCTTTTCTCTGGGGTATTAGCTATTCCTCCTAATTTGTTGTCACCTGCAAATTTGATAACTATGTCCCCAATTCTGTCATCCAAGTCATTGATAAAGATGTTGAATAGCACAGGACAGACCCTTGTGGGACTCTGCTGGTCACTTCTCTCCAGGATGAAAAGGAGGCACTGTTAAGCACCCTTTGTGTTCGAGAACTGTATGCTCTCTGTAGATGTGCCCTAGTTAAATAATCTGACTGTGGTTCCTTGGGACAGGTGAAGTAAAACACATTAAAGTACTCCAAACAGGAAGTATCTAAGACATATGTGCCACAATGGCATGGAATCCAGAAATGTGACGGAAAATGTAAACACACCCCTTTAATATCTTGTAACATATGACAGCAAGTTTGGAAATACTGGCACTAATAAATTATATGTGTAAGACACTTGCCGGAAAAACTAGGAGTGACTAAATAACACCCATTCTAAAATCTCTTCACTGGCTGCCTATTAGTTTCCGGGCACAGTACAAGGTGCTGGTTATAACCTTTAAAGCCCTACATGGCTTGGGTCCAACCTATCTGAGGGATCGCCTGCTCCCATATAATCTGCCCCGCACCTTCAGGTCCTCTGGGAGGAATGTATTGCAGCCTTTAAAAACCAGACTAACTGCTACCTCCCAGAGGGCCTTCTCTGCAATTGCTCCCAGACTATGGAACAATCTGCCAGACAAGATCCGTCAAATTGCCAACTTAGACAGCTTTAAAAAAGCTGTCATGATGGATCTCTTCTGGCAGGCCTTTCCTGAATAAAAGTGCCCGGCCACAGAATGACTGCCCCTCATATCATGTTATTAGCCCACCGCTCTGTCCTCGTCATACTGTATATATTTTCTTTCTTTCTTTTATTCTGTTTTAATAGATATTTTAATTGTAACATGTTTACTCCTGTTTTAAGGGGGGGAATTTGGGATATAATGTTGTAAATGTGGATTTTAATATGTTGTGAGCCGCTTTGATTGTCCAATTACAGAAAAGTGGGATACAAATAAAAGTTTTATTTATTTATTATTATTATTATTTATTATGTAAATTGAGGAAAGAAAATCTAGCTATTAAGTTCTGATAAATCCAAATCTCAAGTCACTTTAAACCTAGCACAAAAATTTAAATCAGTCTTTTTCTGCTGAAGAACATTAAGTTGTTAAGTCCAGAATCCCATCTGAAATTATCATGGTATCATATTTCTGTTTTAGGAGCAAGAAGGTAAGGTCATGAATCACTATAAATCCTAGAACTATGGTTAAACAGGGTTATGGATTGGGTTGTCCAACAGTCCAATTTACTATCCACAAGAACAGATCTTTTCAGCCAGAAGGCATTAAGAAAACCTGATAGCACTGACTACTTTTGAGCTATGTGGCTATAACTTTAGTTAATTTCTCCGCACTGTTTCAAGAGTGGAGAAACAGCTGGAGCATGCTGTTCTTTCTGCACTCTTGAAGCAGCTAAGGGCTCTTCCTGTGGATTTTCAGTCTTGAGCAAGAAAAACTACAAGGGAAATGGATGCGACTTTGAAGTTTCTACAAAGATCACTCATTGCTAGAAACTTTTCAGTACCCTTTACAAAGACACAACTGAAACATGCAGAGGACTTGATGTTCTGTGCATATGGAAAGAGATCTGTCATAAAAATAGTGGCACAGCTAGGAAAGCATGACCTGCATTCTTCCTGTTTCAAGGGCAGCTTCTTCACTGGAAGAGAAAAGTGTGCCTTCAAGACCCAACACTATTTCTGTATCCTCAAGATCAAGCCACCATGCAAAGGAAGAAAAGCCAGAAAGAATCCAGGTAGCAGCAGCGTACTAAGCTCAAAACTAGCTAAGCATGCTGCTGTTACTGGGGTTCGTTTTGGCTTTTCTTCCTGTACATAATGGCCAGATCTTGAAGAAAAACTTACTAGTTATTCATGAAATCATCATTTGACTAAATTCATAGTTTCATAAATTAAAGCAGGGTTGTAGGAAGTGTGTTCTGCAGGCGGGGTGCAGCCCGGTGCCCTGTCAAGTACAGCATGATTCCCAAGTACAGAAATCCAGACTAAATAGTATAAACCTATTAAGAAACTATAGGTCCAGTCTGACATCTTTCATTATCAGAACTGACCAGCAAATGTTACAACCACATAATCAAACTGCACACAGTTCAATCTTATTTGTTAAAATTAATAAACACATTTCTCCTGCTTTTCCCCACACCACTTCTTTTCTTTGTTACAACCAGATGCTCTCTCTGAAATGATCTTGGGCAGGCTCATTTCCTTATATCAGCACCGGGACTGAGTTCACAGTTCTAAAGTACAATTCTAAAGCATTACTAAAACATACTATCACCACTGCACATCCCATTACTACATTATGGCAGGATAAGAGCATAGGCAGCTTCTGACATGGCCTTTTTGTGTTCTCTGATGCCTCAACTTTTGAGGAAAGAAAAAACACACTGAAAATTGCCACCAGAACTCAGTGCCAAACTGCTGAATTGACTATAAGTAATGGCAAAAGACATAAAATGTATTGCAGTCAGTGGGACAGTCAGCATGATACACAATATCAAATTCAGTGGACAATGTGAAGTTGAAGGCTTTCATGGCCAGCATCCATAGTTTTTTGTGGGTTTTTGGGGTAAGTGGCCATTTTTTAGAAGATTTTATTCCTGACATTTCGCCAGCATCTGTGGCTGGCATCTGCATCAGCATGCTGGTTCTGTAGTTAAAGGCTAGCAAGCTTTAATTATAATCCATCATGGTGCAGTGGTTAGTGTACTAGACTACAACTCAATGCCAGGGTTCAAATTCCCATCCAGCCATGGAATCACACAAGATGACCTTGGGCAAGTCACACTCTCTCATCTCCAGAGGAAGGCAAAGGCAAACCTCCTGTGTACAAATCTGGCCCACAAAACCCTATGATAGGATTTTCTTAGAGTCACCATAAGTTGTAAGTGACTTGAAGGCACACAGCAAGAACAAGAACAACAAAAACAAACTTTAATTATGGCTATATGAATGGAATTATTCTTATTTCAAATTATTTTTATTAGCAATTTACATAGACTGATGATTCATTACACCCACATTGGGATAGTGAATCCATACTGGGCTTTAATATGAAAGGAACTGTCTAAGGTTCTGAAACTGATCCTTGAGATGTAACTGTAGCATTTCTGGGCCCTGGTGCATGGTCCCTCGTGCTGTTACTGAAAGTGTGGGTGAAAAAAATAGCAAAACTGCAGAGGACAGTTTCTATGTTTCTATCAATGCATATCTATGTTCCCAGAGTTCCCAGAGAACTCATCTGGTAGTAGTCACTGTGTTCCAGGTCAAAGGCACGGAGTGAAAAGAAATACAGTTGCTCCCAATAGTTTTCTCATATTTTACTGAGAATATACTCATCAAAAAACTTGCACCTCCCCTATTGATTGATCCTTGAGGCTTTTTACAGAGTCTATCTTCTATTGCATGGATGTGGAGCTGAATACTTCAATTGAATCTTGAATTAAAAATAAAATAAAATAAAGCATATTGCTACTAAAGAATCCTACTGGAAGATGTAGTACCACAGCCAACAGAACTAGCCTCCTTTAACCTCTATGTATATTAAAACATTCTCAAGTACCACACAGCTATCCAAGTGTTTCACAAACCAGGTACTCATTCTCTTTTTGCTCAGTTGGCAGAAAATGTATATTTCAATCATTCCCGATTCCCAGTTTTTCACTTGAAATGTAAAGTGTCCCTCTTTCTGAGCTCTTTGTCAGTGGTTGCTGACCCAGTTTTATGCACTCAACTCCACATGCAGCCTAAACTAATTTCCCTGTTGCTATTCAAACAATGTACCCAGCTTGACAGAAAACATCTGGAGCTATGACACATGCTAGCACACACTAGAAATGAATTAGTTTTCTGATCTTTCATTCTAATTAACCAGAATACCCTGGGATGAATTCCCAGCACTCTAGGACATAGGAGCTAGTCAGGTGCCAAGGTTTATAACTTCATCTGATATTCAGCTATTTATCATCTGGGGAAAGATTTCACTTTCTCCCACCTACCCCCAAACATCATCGAAACTAAAGCAAACATGCTTTTAAATAATGTATTTTTAAGGACACTAGTGGAATTAAAACCACATCTTCTGAAACCTGCCCTACTTCAGACATCATAGAGTTTACAGCACTTTGAATCAGAGATTTTTCAATTTAGTCAATGTCCAGATTGTCAGGCGGAATCATTAAACTGTGGTTAAGCAGCTCACAAATATTGGGTTGCAACTGCTAGTGTCCCAATAGTAATTGAAATGGATAGCAGCTTTCGTCTGTCATTTCACTATGTTGACCCTAAATGTGAGATGAGTCTCTTAATGTAAACATAGAAACTGAGTGATTTTTTAAAAAGGGGCTAAATGCCTTAATAGCTATAAGCAGAAGTATCAGTCTGTATGCTGGCTTTTGTTGTTGCGTTGAAGTGGAATACCTTTTTGCTACCCCTTTTGAAACTGGCCAACCTGTGGGAGGGCAATTAGCAAATTTTGGGGGTGTGGGCAAAATGAAAAACTGTTTGGGGAGAACAAAAGCTGAATGCTTAGTTGCCTTTTATGTACCACAGCAAGTGATGGTGGCTTCCATTTTTCCTTTCTGTGGTGGGGATTATTATTCTACAGCCAGGCAAAGAAGGATCTACTACTGTGATAGAGGTAACCACTGACCACCTAGCTTTCAGCCCCCATTTACTGGATATCATCCCTCAGGGGTTGGGAACCTGAAGCCCTGGGTTCAAATCCAGCCTTGCTGGCATCCCATTCAGGCCCTCTAGTGTTCCTCCATGGCCACACCCATTTCCTAATGATAGTTTCAAAGATGGTGGCTTCTTAGAATCTGTACAGCTTTTGCCCCTGTTCTAAAAACCCAAAATGCCTCTCTTAACACACAGAAATAATCCAGATTGAGACCACTTTAACTATCCTGGCTCAATGCTACGGAATTCTGGGAACTGTAATTCTGTGAGAAATTTAGCTTTCTCTATCAGAGAGCTCTGGTGCCACAATAAACTACAATTTCTAGCATTAAGCCAGGACAATTGAAGCTGTCTCAAACTGGATTATTTCTGCAGTGTGTTTTGGACCTAAACCTTAATTATTGGCAGTGAGTCCTCCAAGGTGAAATATGCTGGCATATGCTTTTGGCTCAGCCAACCACTGGAATGTGCTCTCCCTCTGACAAGATCTCTGAAATTGAATCTGGCAATTGAAATCATGTGTTATCAGGTCCAAACTCCTGCTCAATCCAGGATCTGAAGCTAGATTTTAGGCTGCATCAATAGAAGTATAGTGTCTAGATCAAGGGAAGTAATACAGTGGTACCCCGGGTTACGAAATTAATTCGTTCCGCCGCCGCTTTCGTAACCCGAAATACTTCGCAAGCCGAAAAACCCATAGGCGCTAATGGGGAAAAGCCGCGATTTCGTGTGAAATAGCGCCGAAAAGCACCAAAAATTTTTTCGTAACCCGAAAAAACCTTCGTAACCCGGAACAGTTTTTTTAAATGGATTTTTTTCGTAACCCGGAAATTTCGTAAGGCGGCGCATTCGTATCCCGGGGTACCACTGTAGTGCCACTATATTCTGCTCTGGTCAGGCCCCACCTGGAATATTGTGTCCAGTTCTGGGTGCCACAATTCAAAAAGGACATTGAGAAACTGGAGCGTGTCCAAAGGAGGGCAACTAAAATGGTGAAGGGTCTGGAAACCATGCCCTATAAGGAACGCCTTAGGGAGCTGGGTATGTTTAGCCTGGAGAAAATAAGGTTAAGAGGTGATATGATAGCCCTGTTTAAATATTTGAAGGGATGTCATATTGAGGAGGGAGCAAGCTTGTTTTCTGCTGCTCCAGAGACTAGGACCCGGAGCAATGGATGCAAGCTGCAGGAAAAGAGATTCCACCTCAACATTAGGAGAAACTTCCTGACAGTAAGGGCTGTTTGACAGTGGAACAAACTCCATCGGAGTGTAGTGGAGTCTCCCTCCTTGGAGGTCTTCAGACGGAGGCTGGATGGCCATCTGTTGGGATTTTTTTTATTTAGGTATTTATATCCCGCCCTTCAGCCCTAATGGCTCTCAGGGTGGCTTACAATTATTGTTTTTAATCAGACAGTTCCCTGCCCTCAGGCTTACAATCTAAAAGACACAAAACAAAAGGAGAAGGGAATGGTAGAGGGAAAGGGGATGAGGTCCAGTGGTTCTTCTCTCCCTCTGAGGCCTGGACCAAGGCAGATGGATTGGAGGGAGGGCTCTTCCTTCTTCCAGGCTAGTCCTGATGGAGCTGGACCTGCCTGGTGAACTCCCTCTCAGGCTGGTGGATAGCAGTTATGGGGGGCGGAGTCTCCTTCCTTCAGGCTAGCTTTGATCTGGATTTCCTGCATGGCAGGGGGTTGGACTGGATGGCCCTTGTGGTCTCTTCCAGCTCTATGATTCTATGATTCTAGAGCATCTAGCTGTTTTTGACTGTCAGACCCATTTTGAAGATGTTCGGAGGAGACCCACCACCTCTTTAAGCAGTTGGTTCCATTGCCAAACCACTGTCAAAAAGATCATTCTAAAGTTTAATCAAAATCTACTCTCCTGTAATTTAAAACTATTAGACCTGATCCTATCCTCTGGGGCAACAGAAAACAGGCTTTACCCTTTCTCTCTGGAACAGTGAGGTATTTAAAGAATGCCGTCATGCTACTCTTTCGTTTTCTCTGAATATGCAGCCTTCTTTTTTCTTCCTTAAATTTTTTCCTTTGCCTTCAAAAATTAACCTCTCACAATTTCAGTAGAGCCAGATTCACAGTTCCCTCCTCTTCCAATGTATTGAAGCAACCTAGGCAACAGCCATAAGTAGGATCAGAATTAGGATGTTAAAAAGTATCCAGTATATGCACTTGAATTAGTGCATCATAGCTGTAGCAATAATTTTCTGCCTTATGCTAGATTGTTTCAGTCTTTACTTCTTCAGTCTTTCATTGACTTAGAACTTATTTGAGAACACCTCCAAATTAGGCCCAGGATGAGGTTGTTGTGTAGACTGGAGGGCACAGAGCTGACCAGTCTAGTTTTACCCTATACAAAGGAGATTTATGAAGCTAAGTCTTGTCTATTTATTCCAACTTCCTGATCAATGCAGGAAATTAATAATAATAATAATAATAATAATAATAATAATAATAATAATAATATGTTTATTTATAAACTGCTTTTCCCAGGATCAAAGCGGTGTACAGTTCAGAGCTGGAGCATCCCCAGCAAGTGGTTTAGGAAAGGAAAACCCACTGTCTCTCTAGTGAATTAGTTCCATTGTAAAATTATATTATCAAAAATCATAGTGGTTATAGAATAATCAGTTTTGATGGCAACCCATCCCTTCTCCTTCTTTCTCTTCTTCTTCTTCCATAATAGAACTATTTTGTTAAGTAAGCAATAGATAGTTGTTATTGTGTTTCTTCAACTTGACTCAGGGTCATGAAGCCTATAACTTCTCTGCTATATTTCCACTGGATGAGAAATAGTTCCAGCTTAACAGAACAACTAATCAATTTTATTTGCTTCCTCACTCTGGATCACTGGAGAAGACCTGACTTGGCTTTTTACTTGTTTGGCAGGGATATATGTAAATTCTTCACTCACCATGCCAAATCAAATTCCACACAGTCTGGAGCCTCTCCAAAGAGTACCTTCTGTACTCTCTTGTACCATGTAGAAGTTATAATATGCTGAAAGCACACACATTTGCCTGACTTCCAAGGTTCATTCACAGCCACAGCGGTGTAGTGCTCCAGTCACAAAACAGACAGCAAGCTGTGTCCCTTATTTTTAGTATTTATTGTCACACAACTCAGAAAGGATAGGACATTCCAAAGAAACACAATCCTGGCAATGTAGCAATCACAGTCTCATGCAAATATTGCTGTGTTCAATAATAACACAGCACCAGCTGAAATAACTTTTAGTGTTCTCCCCTCTGGTATCACCTACAAAGTAATGTCTTTGTTTAAAGTCAATTATAAATATTTCACCTCTCTTAGAAGAAGAAGAGGAGGATAATGATGATGATGATGATGATGATGATGATGATGATGATGAAGGGGAAGAAGAATATAGAAAGAATGGCATTTTCCCCAAAGGAAAGAGTACTTAAGAATGTAGCCTACTTGACAGGTTTCTATTTGAACAGTTGTCAGAAACAGCCATTTATTTAAAGGCATAATCTATTTCACATGCAGGGAAAGTGAAATCCATGGGTCACATGTATCCCCAGGGCAACCCCTGGTTCCACAAAGTTACTGCACAGCCCCTGGAGGGATGCAAAAAAGCCCCCAAAAGACCAATTGCCATGGTTGGAAGCCTTCAGAAATGGTGGATTTGTTAAAAACCTGCCCAGCATCTAACCCACTTCCCAAATTCCCTTTAAAAAAAAAATCTCCAAGAAACCAGTATGGTACTACCAGTTGTGATTTTTAGATGATTTGGGTGGAAAGTATAACCTTGGGGTGGGTGGGACTTTGGACCCCACTACACATGCCCATCTCTGTTCAAATCATGTCTAGTTTAAAGATGAAGAACCATAATAATGGAGAGCAGATGCTTGGAAGTTGTTCATCCACAGCAGCTACATTGCGAACAGACTGCGGTAAGTACACAAGTCATTTGGCCATAGCCTTTCTTGCAGTGGTGAGATGCAAGTTTAAATGAAAGTAAAATAATAATAATAATAAATGAAAGTAATTAATTCTTAAATTTTTATCTGTCTGCATGTATATAAATCAGTGTATTCAAATTGGTGTCTTTTCATTTGGTAGTGCATTTTCTCATTTAGACATTACATAAGTTGCTGTCCTATTTCTTATTCTGAACATTAGCTCTCAGGCTCACCTGTTAATGTAGAGCAGATAACAGCTTTTTCTTGCTTGTCACTGTTGTGTGCATTCAAGTTGACTCTGATTTATAGCAACCTGATAAATAAGTTTTTCTTGGGTTTATTTGTCCAGAGAACATTTACTATTGCCTTTCTTTGAGAGTGGGAGTGTATGCCTTGCCCAGGATCATCTAGTGGGTTTCTATGGCCAAGCAGAGATTGGAATCTTGGTCTCCCAGTCCAACACTCATACTACTATACCATACTGGCTCTTAACTTGTATTAGCTTATTTTGCATTTATTTGGGCAGATATGTCTATATCATTTCTCAAAGCCATTTTAAAATAATGCATTTTATGATTATAATCTAAAAGTTACTTTAAAAGCTACTTCATAAAAATATAATAGATATTAGAACAGGGACATGGAAACATTAGCCCTCATTACTGACAGATTGTCAGTAGCAGAAAATGTTATTAGCAGCACCCTGTGGTTAAAAGATAGCCGACTGCACCACTCTCAGGAGGCAGCTCTGTTGACTGGTGCTGCTACAGAAAAAGCCCTGTACCTCATCCTAACCTGCCATGCTTCTGAGCATGAAGATATGCATTGGAGGGCCATTGTTGTCAGATGAGAGTAGGCAGGACCATATTGGAGGAAACAGTCTTTCAGTTACCAATGTAGGGTTTTGTAAGCAGAAACTAAAATACTGAATTGTATCTAGAAATAACATGGAATCCAGTGTACATGGAACCAAACTGGATTAAGATGATCAGTGAAACTAGCTCTATTTTATTCTTCTGTGCTATACTCTGGTCTTGTCTCATATATAACATCCTATCTCATGCAAGTCCATAGGGAATAATGATCAAGCTTCAAGAGGGCAACTTGATCTAACAGTTGGAGACCTAACTTAAACAATTTTATACTTCCAGAACCAGATTCTTCCTCTCAATCTCCACCCCCCTCCAAGGTGTAAAACACCTTTAAAATTCTCTGATGGTCCTCTTCCCAGTTAATCTCCTCCATTTCATTGTCTCCCCAGATAAGCAGGGTTCCTGTTTTGGAGGAGAAGTGTTCATTGTGGTATAGTCCCATGACAGTGTCCCCCATCAATATGAGTCACACATTTTGGTTACATTAGATGCTACTAGCTTTCACACTACCATCTGGAATTGTTTGCTCATGGCTCCCTACAAACTGCTTATTTAAACAGCCTCTTGGGTCACAGACTTTTCAGACAAGGTGTCCAGATGATGCCTACAAATAACATGTGGAAGCCACCATGTCTGAACTTCTCATTATCGCTACAGCATGGTTTCAGTGGCAGGTAAAGGTAAAAATGAAATGACTGCAGAATGAAAGAGCTGCTCCACCTCCTTCATGGGCCACAGATTTTGGAAAGCAATAGTAAAATAAAATAAATCATTTGCTCTTTAAATAACTTTACTGCTCATTTACACACATACTTATGATTACACTGTAAGAACTAAGTGCCACTAGCTTGGTTTATCTTCAGCTCAGTGTTTGCTAGGCTAAAGTGTCTCTAATCAGTCCTACTGCAAAAGTCCTTATAGTATCACATTATTGGGACACGACTACATTGGAGTCTCATCCACCCCACTCATTTCACCAATCTTTGTGTCTAAAATGAAGACGTTTTGTAGATGCTTCTCTGGGAAGGTGCAGCAGGTATCCTTGGTCACGATTTAGAAGGCAGGCCAGGAAGTAATACCAGATTTGAGAAGGCTTTTTGGGACCAGGAACACACTTGTTTGCATCCCTTTTTCAAAGGCGTGAAATGTTTCTCAAATTGGCAACCATAAGTACCTTCTTCAAGGCCAGACTTTTGACAACCACTAAAATGAAGCAAACTTGAACCCATTTCTCACAGTTTTGTATCTTTGAAGAGAAGTGTTTGTTGCCTAAATTTATTTTTGCTTTTGCAGTAGCACCTTCACAGTAACATTATGTTGAGTTATCCAGGGAACACAGAAAAATGTATTCCAAATCTGTTTGGGAGGTATTCAGTGTAGTTCATGTAGTCAGTATTGTATATATCAGCAATAAATATCATTTAAAATTTTAGAGAAATTTAAGTAAATCATATGAAAACATATACAGTCAGCCACCAAACACACTTTATTTGTTTTCAAGAATTATACCCCACTTTTCTTTACAAAATAAGCTCAAATCAACATAAAAGGAAATTAATAACATACATATTTGATTATTTTGTCATGATTATGGCAATAGCACATAACCTTTATGCCTTTTCTTGTACAGATTTTTTTCTCTATAGGATGATTGTGATATCTTAAAATAATCCTTTGAAAAATGTCAATGCTTATGAAGATTCATATTTATAGGGCAAGTGATGCGAATCTAGTACAAATATTTTATACTGTCTGCAAGCGCCCTCTACTGTATAACTTGCAAAAGCATCTTTAATAAATTCTGCAAACAGTGCTAAAAAGTAGATACAATGAGCCATCTGCATCCATGGATTCTCCATCGAAAGATTCAGTCATCCACAGCTTAAAAATATTCTCCCTCCTGCCAAAAAAATTCCAAAAAGCAAATCTTGATTTTGCAATTTTACTATGCCATTGTATATAATGGGGACTTCAGCATCCATGGATTTTGGTATCCTTGGGGTGGGGAGGAGAGTCCTGGAACCAAACCTCAGGGGATACCAAGGGCCCACTGTACTTAGATGCCATTGCTCTGGACTAAATAGGAGACACCCTGTTTTCTCCCAAATGAACGATATGCTGTTGTTATTAAATCATCCATCTTTCATCAATCTTCAATCTTCAGTCTTCCATCATCATCATCATCATCATCATTGTACCCTTCCCTCAATGAACTTTCAGCAAGAAATACATGACTCTCCCTTCCCCACTTTATCCTCAAAACAACAGACCTATGAGCTACCCAGCTGAGAAAGAGGGACTAACCCACTGTCACCTTCCTGTTCATAGAAGAAGGTCCTTCTTTCACTATATTTCATTTTCACATTATGCAATGAAGTTGGCTGTTAAGCACTCTGCTACACTTTGTGATCATGCTTCCTGTAAATCAAGATGTTGTTTTCTCTTATTGTAAACAATTGCTTGACATAAGTGTTTCATCACTACAAATCTATTTACCATGAAGTCAAAATGATCTGCTTAAATCTCAAATACCTGTCTAAAATGACTGACTAAAGAAGTCTACTAAGGCCTCATCTGCACTACAGAAATAATGCAGTTTGACACCACATTAATGCTATGGAATCCTAAGATCTGTAGTTTGTTGTGGCATCAGAGTAGTTAAAGTAGTGTGAAACTACGTTATTTCTGCAGTGCAGATGAGGCCTTAAATGACAGTGCACTGAAGACACTTACATCATCATCATCATCATCATCATCATTCTGCCCATTATTAAGCCATAGAGTTTTAAGTACATTATAGGAAAGTAGGAAAATATATTCAGCACACCAATGGGAGGATGCTGGGAGCTGTGGTCCCCAAAGTAATATTGCCAATGTTCTGGAGTAGGCGAATGTTGTTGGTAAATGAAGCTGTGCAAGAGGTTGTATGAGAGGGTTGTTAATAGGGACTGAGAACTGATTTGGTGCACTATTCCCTTGACAAAGAGCTTTACATTATGGCCTGTTACAGACTGCCAAAATAAAGCTGCTTTGGGTCTCTTTGGAGGTATGCTATTTAAATGACACATGGGTCCTAAGAGTCCGGAGGTCGCACCAAAGCCACACTCAGTTCCTAAGCACTGGAGTGCAGCTTTGGTGCAGCTTCCGGATTCTTAGGATGCATGCATCATTTAAACAGCATACCTCCAAAGAGACTCGAAGCAGCTTTATTTTGGCAGTCTGTAACAGGCCAATGTTTGCTCATAGTAAGTTCCATTAGCAGAAGTCCTCTTCAGTGTTAATTAGGAGTTTCTCCCTTGCAAGTGCAGCTATTTAGCATGGCAAGAATATTAATGAAGAATTGTCCCTTAATTGTCCACTTTTTCCTTATAATAATGTTGCAAGAAATAAAAATGCAAAGAAGTGAGTAATGAAAACCCTTCCCTGTGGAAAAAGAGTAACTGATTATTTAGGGAAAATACTATTAAATCCTAGTATGTTTTCCCACTAAAATAGGGCCAGACCTCAGGTCCACACATGAAAACAAGCAGTAATTGGCAAAGGTTATACTGTATGTTATTAGCTACCCCAATAGTTCACAGTATTATTAGTATTTTATTTTATTTTACTGACTTTTACACTGGAGTGTTTGTAGGGGCTACCCTTGATTTTCTTTAACTGTCAGAATAGTCAAACCTCCCCCAGACACACAAAAGGGCAAGTAAAAAGAAATACATTTTAAAATCTCACTCTGTCTACTGGTTAACAATTTGATAAAGCTAAATGTTTAAACTTGATGATTTAGTGGGACCAAGTATTTATTAGTGTTCATCAGCCCCCAAAACCACAGGGAGCAATGATGTGTGGAGCACATGGTTCTTTTAAATTATTGTGTTGCCTTCATGTACAGCAAAGGACATTGTCTCATTGTGAGTGCTGGTATATGAAATGGGTTGGAGGAGAAATAGTGTAGGAAGGAGCAGTTCACTTTTTGCCTCAAGACTGTTCTCCACTCTGCATGGAATCTACTGACTCAATGCTCAGACAAGTGCTGCAATGCAGAAGCACCAGAGTGAAGTGCTAGTGTGAACCACAGGAGCAGAACAATGCACATACATGTGTGATGACTGCTGGAGTATATGTTGCCTACCCATTCACTTGGTTAAAGGCTTTCCCACTAGACTGTCTGTGATGCATTGGGAGGAGTTGACTCCAAGTCAATTGAGTCTAGGTCTGCAACAAGCAAACATTCCAACCTCTGGGAGTATTATTTCACAAGAAAGGAATGAGCAGAAGGTTTCTCTCCTCATCATCTTCTGCTGGAAGCAGCTGCCACACTTTTGGCATGTACAATTTCTGATTCAGTTACTACCCAGGGTTGCCATAGATACATCATCAATTTACTATGGCCTAGGATGTAGGGGCTGCTATGAATCCAAAGTCAGGCAGAGGTCAGAACAGATCAAGATCCAAATGAAAACAAGACAGGAGAGTCAGCACTTTGGATAGCTCTAAGTAGAGCTGGGGCTGGAAAATGAAACAGGAATGACCAGATGTTGCTTTAACAAAGACTAGGTCCAAACTGAGCCTTAAATAAGAGCTGGCCAAGCTTGGTTGATCCCAGCTTCACACTGCAAAGACATTACCTCTTAAGGGGCTCAGCCAATGTTTTTTTTAATTCATTGCATGCTGCACCAAACCACAAATGGCTGATATAGGCTCCATTTCTTTTGATCTGAAACATCACAGTCCAAGGTGATAAGGATCTAGAGGTCTCAGTATGCTACAAGTTAAACTTCAGTCAATATGTCACAAATTAAACTTGAGTCAACAGTGTGGAGCAACCACCAAAGACCCACCTTAGTGTCACCATAAGTCTGCATCAATAGGAATATTGTCTCCAGGTTGAGGGAATTAATAATGGCAGTATTCTACTTTATTTAATTAATTTATATCCTACTTTTCTCCCATCATGGGAGAAAAGGTTGCATAAAGCATCTTAAAAGACAAATAAATATACAAACAAACAAACAAACAAACCAAGTTCAGACTTTGGTCAAACTTGTTCAGACTTCACCTGGAAGGCTGTGTACACTTCAAGAAAGATATTGACAACCTGGAACATGTCCAGTGGTGGGTGACCAAGACAGTAAAATGTCTGGTAACCAACTGCCATGTGAAATAGTTCAGAACTGGGCATGTTTAATGTGAAGAAGAGAAGACTGAGATATAATATGATAGCCATATGTAAGGGATGTCAGATAGAAGATGGAGTGAGTTTATTTTCTGTTGCTCCAAAGATTTGGACATGAACCGATGGATTCAAATTATATACACACACACATAGAAGAAAGAAAGAAAGAAAGAAAGAAAGAAAGAATAGAAAGTTAACATCCTTGCTTTATATTGATCCTTATAAGTTCCCATTTGTCCATTTATTTATTTATTGTCTCCTGAATGGGATTCATATTTCTATACCACCTTTCAGTAACAGAACTCTGTTGTGCTTTACAAAATTCATTAAATAATCATTAAAATACAATTGCAATATTGTAATTGCAATAAAATACAATTATAAAAAGAGATCCTCAGCAAAAGGCCTAAACATCACCAAGGAGCTAAACAGACTGGCGTTATACGTTGGTGTGGGGGAATGGCATAGGCACACCAGCTGCCCCCACACCACCCCACACCAGTGTCACACTGTGCACCTGACTGCACGGCAGGGGACGTCATGGTGCTCTGTTGGTACAGCGTTTAAACGTGCTGTGCCAAAGGAGTGCTGAAAAGCCACTGCCACTGCAGCAAAGGCGCCTTTTTACTGGTGCTAAAAGGAGTGGCATTTTACCATTCTTTTTAGCTCCGTCAAACTGCTGGATTAGGGCTGCAGCGTGTAGTTGTTTTGGCCCTGATTCAGTGCTGAAAGTGGCAGTGGGACACTGCTCCAAATGAGCAGTCTGTTTTGCTCCTATGTTAAGAATTAAAACCAGCAAATGCATGATTAAGCTACAAAGCTATAGCATTGCAGGTGGAAGACAATTCCAAAGGCTGATGCCAGAAGAGAAAAGGCCTTTCTACTGACCTTTGCCAGGAATACACATGCAAGTCATTCAGGATTGACCTTGTTATTAAGCAGCTTGGGATATGACAAAAAGGTAAGAAATTGTTAGTTATGATTTAAGATTCTTGCATGGTTACTGACAGGTAGATGAAAAGGTGCTTTTCTGCACCAAGCCCCCAGATCCATGGTTGGTTTGGGGAACTACCGGTATGTATTGTGTCTCTACAAAGAGGGTTACCATTTTCTGTTCTGCTTTGGATAGCAAAATTTCCTGAGGTGTCCTTCAAGGGACAGTATGAGATTTCTTTTCTGATATCTTTTGATAGCTGAGTAAATCTCCAAATCTATGTTTGATGTGGTCTGGGAGGCACCAACTCAACAAGAATAGGCACAGCATATGGCTTAAATAGACACGGATAAAATCCTATTTTCTCTCTTTAGGCTTCATGTCATTTCTTCTCTCCTCCTCCACACCATATCTACAGGAGGAAACAGAAAAGCTACATCCCTTCCTCTAAATCATATAAGAAAGAAAAAAATGAAGCACAAACAAATCTGATTTGCTTAATCAGTGGCATGTCTAATCAAAACACTGTAAATGGAATTGATGGTTCCCACCACACTCTGCACTGTATTTTCCTGCTGCTCAATTATGTGCAGAAATATTTCTTAGCAAGCGATTCCCATTCCTGTAATTTAGCTATTATCTTAATAATGGAAGCACTTCCTCCCTTTCCTTTTCCATCCCCTGACTCATCATTCACATGCTTGGAGTCATCTTTACAGCCATGAGAAAATCAGATGGATGGCTGAAATTGCTAATATTTATATGAAGCAGACAGGAATGCTTCTCAAAAACACTTCAATTACTCGCTTACATCCACAAGTGATCACAGCTGTTACATTTGTATCCCATTTTAAGCATCCAGTAGTAAATGTGAACAAAGAATTTGCAGGCACATCCTGCTGACTTGCAGAATAATAATGATGTCATCTAATAACCAATATGAAATTCTCTTCACACAGAAACAATTTATTGCTCCAACATTCAGTAATTCACACAAACAGAATCCCTAGGGAGAGTAGGTGAGTATTTCTTGACCCCGCCCACTCCTGCTGGATCCCTCTTGCCCAGCTCTCCACCACCCACACATTGAAGTGGAAGGTCTGAAGTGGGAAGTCTATTGTAACTGAATAGGCTCCTTGCATGATGCAGATTCTGAGCATTAGAACACTGCTAAATGTCTTAGGATGGCCTTGTCAGTGTTGTAAAGTTGTACAGCACTGCAACTCATTAATGCATGCTCATTCTTGGCATACAATAGAAATTGCTGGAGCTAGTGTGGTGTAATCATTTGGACAGGGGACTATGACTCTGGAGACAAGGATCTGAATCCCCACTCAACCAAGAAAACTGACTGGGTGACCTCTCAGAAGAAGACAAAGGCAAACCCCCCGCTGTCTAAATTTTGCTGATAGTGATAGATTCACCTCAGTGTCACCATAAGTCAGAAACAGCTTGAATCCACACAAGGAGGAGGAGGAAGGGGAGGGGAGGAAGAGGAGGAGGCGGTGGCAGATGTGGTGGCATTGGCGGCACTGGACACCCCATAAGAGGATCTCTGTCCAAATAATATTGCCTTTCAAGGCAAACACAATCATGCTTGGTAAGGTAGAAAGCAGTAGGAAATTGGGAAGACATTATAGATGGATAGACTCAATCAAGGAAGCCACAGCCATGAGTCTGCAGGGCCTGCGCAGGGCTATTAATAACAGAGTGACTTGGAGGTCTTGTAGTGATGGGGGGCTTCTGAGTACAAGCAATGGCAGGACAAAGCAAGGAGTGTGCAGGTCCCAGGTCGGCATGAGAACTGGTGTGTAACCCCCTGCCCAACCCCACGCTGACCCAGGGATCTACCTCGGTGAGCCAAAATAGTACTGGTTCAGTCCATGCTATGCTGGCCTATCTGCTCAACCCCTAGGTTTACTGTAATAGAAGCTACCATCAGAGAAGTGACATACTGAACATGGCAAAGGCAAAGTTTGCATACTGACACATGTAACCTTTGATTAATCCTTCAAAAGTGACAGGGATCTCCCTACCATTAGGAGAAGTGAGACAATTGTCTCAAGAAGCAAATGTTGGAGGCAATACTGGTATATACAGTGGACCCTCGATATCTACGGGCTTGCCATCTGTGGATTTAACCATCCACAGACGGCAAGTCCTGTTGCTTTCAATGGGGGGGGGGGGGGCGGCGCACGTGACCGTTAGCAGCCACATGCATGTCGCACCCGCCATGAAAATCAATGGGATTCAAGGCCCTGTGTTTTTCTTTATCCGCAAGCGGGTCCAAAACGGACCCCCATGGATACGAAGGGCAGACTGTATATCCCAGATCTCCTGACCATTAACCTCTGTTGGAGACAGGGATATGTGCACCACTTGATCTGACTTGAAGCTTCTGCTGGCTTGCTTTCTTCACATGTGAATGATGTTCCCATCACCAGGACTGGTCTGTCTCTTGGTCCAGCCATTTTCTATGTGTGGAATGGGGAAAGACAGGTGTGTAGCTATAGAGGGACAAAATGAGAGCAAACAAGAAATCTGCTCTCCCAATTAAATGTTCCTGCAGTTCCCAAATTTCCAGCATATCAGTAACTTAAAACATCAGTAGATTATGTAGAAATATAGAAATTCAAAGGAAAGGGACAAAGTTTCCAAGGGAATGTGAAAACAGCAAATGAAAACATTTTAGGGAGGGAAATGCCTTCATTTTGTGACCCCCAGCTATACTTCCTGGAGAAGGGGTGCCATGTTGTTCTCCTCAGCAGGCTAAATGACTTACGCTAGCTATAGAAGATGATATGTCTGTGAATCATCTGTAAATGTCTTTTTGTACAGAGACTGTGATAAGTTAGCAGCTTCTGCATCTTGGTTGTAAGACCCATCTTGCATCCATGATACTATCTTTTTGGTAGCAGGCAAAAATGTACCCCCTTACACAGGCATTAGAACAAATGTTATTAGTAATTTTAGTGTTTTAAGGATTTAATGTTTTAAGCATTTTAGTGCTTTATGGATTTTGCTGGTGTATCTTACTGGTTTCCTGTACATCATCCTGGAATCCTATATGGAATGAAGAATACTGTATGACTATTTTAAATAACATTTTAAAAAAACCTCACATATAGAAATGAGTGATTTTACTTCTCTTGATGACTTCAAGTGAAAGAAATTGGGAACAAGCTAGGAAGAAAGAAAAAAACTAGAAGCATAGAGTTCACTAAAACTGATGCAAGAACACAATGAAAAAACTGCCAAATTGCCCAGACACTTTCTGCGCTGTAAGTATGAAAATAAGTCTGTATTCCTATGTAAGTACAGTCTTTAGCAAAACTGTTTTTATAAGCAGAAACTGAACTTCTGCTTAATGAAGAACATTTGTCCCCAGTTGAACATCTTGTCAGCTATAATAATTCTCCTGAGCTCCTCAGACTTTATGACAACCTAGAAGAATCATCTTCTAAGAAATATAATCAAAAGATCTATAAAATCAAACTAGGAATTTACTGGGCAAGTTTCTAAAAGTAGGGAAACTGAAAGGGGGGAAATCAAGCAGTGTGAACAGAAACTTACCGTTCATGAGATATTACTGCAACTCAAGTTATTAACTCTGACATGGGTGACTTAAAGACAGCTGTAGAAGACTATCTGTTTTTCATTATTTGGTTCAGTCACAAGAGCAGATTGACTGCCTCCCTAATTGTGCCTGATGCAACCTGCTTTTGCTTTGGAATGGGAAATGCCAGCCAGAATAGGATGACAGTCATCAAATCAAGTTGTATGAAGCTACAGGAGAAGGAAGGATCAAATTTACTGAGAAAAGATTTAGGACTCTTCATTATTCCAAAGTTGCTTGAAGACAACAGAAGGGGGATCTCCGGAGTGTGAAACAGGAGCCTCAGAACACACTTCTGCACTCTGAAATATTTGTGCACATTTATTTCTCTTAACAACTCACTTCTGTTATAGAGAACTAAATCCCACACTATTTCAATGAAACTTATTTCCATGTCATATGTTTCTAGCAAAAGCACCTTCTAGTTTCTTACTAAACACTGTAGTATACTAGACACGACAACACACCGGTTCTTCCCTACTGTTGTGGGAATCACAACATGCTTTCAAGGTCGCTGAAGGCCAAAAAAACCCCACCCTTTAAGACAGCATCTTTAAAGCTACTTCTATTTCATTATGTGACTGGGGGAATAAATGTGTGGCTGCCATTTTTGTGGTCTTGTCGCATATTTACCAACACGTTAAGCCCGAAGTAAAATACTTTGCTCACTGGAACATGTATGGAAGAAAATAAAATGTGCACCCATTACTTGTTTTTTTCAAGGCAATTAGTCCAGGATTTTCACTTTGCTCTTACTAAAGGAATGTACTTCCTTGTACCCAGAGATAACAAAATTAGCTTTTGACTTTTACCAGTACCATACAATAGTTAGAAGTTGTTCATTAACTGCATGGCTGATTAAACTGGAATTAAATTCAGAGTTATTTAACCAAAAAGGAGGGGAAAAGAAAGTTATATTGGGCATATAATCAGTTGACAGTCATCATCATCATGATGAATGATTAATATACAGTTACCCAAGCTCATTACACAGGTAATGTAAATTAGCTGCTGGAATGAGTTCAGGGGGAAAGCTCACATGTGTTAAAAACATTCGATAGCTTGTTGCAGTGATGACAAATTACCCCCTGTATAGGGACATGGACTTGAATCCTAACAAGACAGGCATCCCTGCTGAGGGGGCCTGCAGTTAACTCATAACTATTTCATAACATGCTCTTATGCTGTGCCATGTCAATCAGTTTAGATAAATAAATACATGGAAAACAATCTGGGTGTCTCTGAAAAGACTAGGCTGGAAGATACATCCCATTGTAAACAAGAAGGGTGGGAAATCCTGGGAAGGTCTGACCCTGTGTTTTAGGACCTGGGAATATTCTGGGGCCAGTAACATAGGGAGAAAGGAGACACCCAGGCTACATGGCTTGAAAGCATTCACCACAAAATACATCACTCTTTCCTCTCCACTACTGTTAACTAGAAAAAGATGAGAGATGGGATCAGCTGTCAAAGGTCAGGCCTTGAGGTTAAAGTATCTTAATGGCAGAAGGGAAGTGTTCAGGATTTTAATGTGAATAAAATAAGTTAGCCACATGGGATTTCTCTTCCATCTTTTCTTAATTAGTGGTACATTCTTTAGACAGAGACATCAAGCAACTCTAAACACCAAATGTCTAGATGGCTGTGCATAGGTGTCTAAGAGTATTGTATCAGTTGATCATACCTTATGTGTTTCCATCAGGAAATACCAGTAAAACTCTGGTATACCCAACAGTGATAGCTTGTGGTTCTCAAGTTAGCAGACAGTAAATAGGGTGTTGTCTGAATTATTGTAGGTATCAGTTGTGGTTGATAGCTTCCATGTCAGTGGGACAGTGAATCTGCTAATGGTTTTATTCTGAATTTTACAGAAGGTTATCTGAGATAATGAAGTGATTTTGGGGACTGGGATCAGCATCATGGATTGCTCCTTTAAAATTCAGACTAACAACCAATGTAGTTTCACTGCTCTGCAGACATAGAAAACACCAGTCACCACTGAAACCCTCAACAAACACAATTGCTGTGTGACATGAGGGATCTGCTTCCTAAGCTTTTTGTTTCTCCCAGCTATAGGGCTTCTCATTTTTGGATACTGCTTTGCAACCCTGGCATCTTCAGACAGGCTGCATCTATGCTGCAGAATTAATACAGTTTGACACTGCTATGGTCCAGTGCTATGGAATTATGGCATTTGTAGTTTTGTGAGACATTTAGCCTTCTCTGTCGGGGAGTTCTGGTGTCACAACAAACTACAAATCCCAGGATTCCATAGGATGGAGCCATGACAGTTAAAGCAATGTCACTCTTCACTAATTCTACAGTGTGGTAGCAGCCAGATCTAGGAAAGAACCATGTGCCAGTCAGTGTGGACCACACTAGTCCCAACCTCAGGAATAAGGAAGGATATAATTAAGGTAAGAGTAAGAGAGAAAGATGGATCAAGGGCCTGGCTTTTGATGTTTCTGTGCTTTCTCAGAACACAAACATTTTAGGGTTAAACGAGACCCTTACTTTCTCATACAATACATTTTTTCACTGGTATTATTTCCCCCCCTAATTATATCTTTTTTGCTGCATAGCAAACAACAAGAAAAAACAGCAACAACCCACTTGCACTTTCCATTAGCACCACAGATAACTTAGATATCACCACATAAACATTTTTCTTTTTCTTTTTAGATGCTCCAAGATGTATTCTCTATCAGCTGAGAATCCTGCTTCACATATGTAGCCTGGCTTCATTTACTTGCAGATCCTGAATACATTTGGTGAGTATGACCTCACACAATCTTTAGTCATCCTGCTGGCCCTAACATATGGGGCTGAGTGTTCAAGCACAGCTCAAAAGGAGGAGAATATGCTGTTTCAAGGGTTATGGAAAGATGGATGTGCTGAGTGTGATTCTGCAAGCACATTCAGAGGACAGAGAAGCCTAATAGATAGCATTTGTTTTGGAAGTGGCAGACCACAACTTAGATTAGACTTTAGGGAGGAGTAGACAAAAAGATATACATTTCAGGTTTCCTGAATGGTATTTTACTTGCTCTCATTTATAATGACCTTCTGTCCAAGGCTAGATTGAAAATGCACAGGCTGCTGATGTCACTTCCTCCTTTGCCTTTGCCTTCTCAAATCTCTCTTCTGAGAAAGAAGATAATATTGGAATCATTTCAACTTTTGAGTTACCTCAGTCTGTGAGAAAGACACATTGGAAATACAGATGGAATGGAAATTCATCAATTTTCCAACTGGGGTTAAATATGGAGTTTCCAGCGCCTAGAGAAACTTACATGGGAAGAAAAACAGCACATTGAATGTTTCCACAAATTCTGTGGAATTTCTTGGTCTAATACAACATAAACTGCATGCTTTTTGGAGAAATGACCAAGAGTTTGAGAAAACTGACCAGCTCTGCAGAGACACTTGCTGTCTTTCACAGCACACAGGAAACTGCACAGCTTTCTGCGGGTGGGGCGGGGGAAGCCACCCATTGCCATTGTTTTTTGCTGTGTTCTTGGGAAAAGTGCACAAAATGCAAAACTAAATTGCATGCTATGCTCGTATACAAACAAAGTGGTGAAAGATTTGACACTGTGGCTGAAACCTTTGCTGGTCTGAAAGTTGTGCAACTGAAATGTTACACAGCAGGAAAAGAAATTTGGGCCAACTGAAGCTGTAACCACCTATGGTTCTGTTGTGCAAGATTGCCATCTTCTGTGCAACATTTTTACTGTGCAAGGTTTTTTGTTGAGCAGAACTGCTGGCTTTTTTACATAGAAAACTGACACTGGAGAACACTTTGGTAGATAATGCAGAACTGGCAACCAATTTATTTTTTCATTGGATTTTCATGAAATTTGAAGGGTATGTTTGGGATAGTTTGATTTAATCTATGTGATAGACACAAATTTTCTTGGGAAGGGGTACCACAATTATTCTTCATTCATAAAGAATGGTGAGCTTGGTGGCTGTTTACAAGAGGCAGCTCGCTGAGGGGCTACTGAAACTGATGTCCAATATGTGGGAAGTTTTAGCACCCAAAGGTATACACAGTCATCCTCACAGTGGTTAATAATTGTCCAGAACAATGTGGGTTACTACAGCTAGTTAAATGATAAAACAAGTTGATGCCTGATTTCAAAACAATTGAAAGGTCAAGGAAAAAATATGTACAGCCCAACTTC
This sequence comes from Sceloporus undulatus, assembly GCF_019175285.1. Lineage (NCBI taxonomy): Eukaryota > Metazoa > Chordata > Lepidosauria > Squamata > Phrynosomatidae > Sceloporus > Sceloporus undulatus. The sequence continues at coordinate 225,305,934 of NC_056524.1, read as the reverse complement.
ATTAATGCTTCTACCTCTGCAGACATTATTATTATTATTATTATTATTATTATTATTATTATTATTATTCTACTTTATATAGACAGCACTGTACATACAAACAATAAAATTGATAAAAATGAAACCTGCCAATGGCGTACATTCTACAAATTACATATAAAACAATAGCTAATAATACAAGACAGAATTAGATAAAAATAAGCAGACAACAAATTAAAAAGATCAAATATCAGATAACAATTGGATAAACAATCACACAATGCCTGGGAACACTTCCCTGAACAATATAGTTTTCAACTCAGTTTTGAAACGGGTTAAAGAAGTGATGACCTGTGTTCATGGGGGAAGGAGATTCCAGGAGTGAGGGGCAGCAAGTGAGAAAGGACGAATCCAGGAAGGGGCGGTGGAAATCCTAGGCTGGGACAGCAGACCTTAACTACCGGAATGGAAGGTATGAGTGGGGATGTAAGGAGAAAGAAGCTCAGATAAATAAGGAGGGACCAGCCCATGCAGGGCTTTAAAAGTCAACAACAGGAGCTTATACAATTAGCAAAAGCCTGTTTAAATAAAAATGCCTTTGCCTCTTGTCAGAGACATGCCATATATTAACAGTCCTCTCCCCCCCCCCCCCAAAAATAGGGTGGGAACATTTTTGTAATGAAGGCTGACCCATAGCAGAAGGTATTGTGGGATGCAGCTAATGGTGAGGGATCCAACTTTGCTATGAGTGGGATTCACCCTATTAGGGGAACTGCAGACTAAAAACACCAGCTGACTTGGCTGGGATTGTGCATGGGTCTTCCCCAACCAAGTCAAACCCATGCCCAGCAACACTAGGTTCCTAGCCCAAGTGCTCTCGTGCTTTGTTAGCAGTATGACCTCACACAATCTTTAGTGATCTTGCTGGCCCTAACATATGGGGCTGAGTGTTCAAGCACAGCTCAAAAGGAGGAGAATATGCAGTTTCAAGGGCTATGGAAAGATAGATGTGCTGAGTGTGATTCTGCAAGCACATTCAGAGGACAGGGTGGTGTCAGAAAATTTTAAAGAGTTCAGCTGAACCTCTGCACTCTGCCTTGTATAGCTTTGAAAAGCGCAGAGACTTAAGACCTACATCTCTTAATGTTAGAGTGGGCCTCATATAAGATAGATAAGTTGTATTAAACAAGAGCAGCCTATATGTAAACATTTCTGCATCTTCCTGGCTGTAGCAGCCTATCTTGCCTGAAAAAAATAGGTCATCTTGCAGAAAGGCTGGGAAATTCCTTCCCTATTGCTGGATTGTGGGAGCCTTGTCTCAAGAAGAAAGATATCTCCCAAGCTGTGCACTTGTAGCAACTTTGGGAATTTGAGAAAGGCTAGCTGTATAATCTCATGCCAAGGGTAAATTCTTTTGTCTCAGCCCTAGAGGGAGCAAAATTGGTGGCCAGTCTAGGGGAACCTGTGGAGCATGGTATGTCATGTATTTCTTAGAGAACAGACAGATGTTGGCTGCTGTTATCTGAAGAAACATGTATGAACTTTTTAGGCATTTGTTTCTTATTTCTACATCCATTCATCATCTAAGCATATTAAATAAACTGTCATCTTGTAGCATCAGTGCCTTTGTTTCATCTTGGCAAATTCTTGAATCTGGTTTGGCCAGGACTTGAATGGATCAGATCCAAGCTCAACATACTTTCAAAACACAGGGACATCATCAGGTCCACAGAGGGGTTAGAAAGAATATGCTTATCCAGCTCTCCATTCAAATAGGGGACGAGAATGCCATGCAATATTTTTGATGCTCTCTGTCATTCTCTGTCTCCCTCTCCCTCTTGCCATCATTTCTGAAAATAATTTCTCCTTATTAGTAGAAGGATCAATAAACCTATATATAAGTAATTAACATTTAATAGGAATGCCATGGACTAGATTAGATAGCCTCAGAGTCTGCAGATCACCTTTATTTAATTAATGCTTAGACAATACACACTCTCACATGGTCACTTCTATTTTTGTTTCCTTGGAGAAATATCTGCTTGTTTGACATGCCAGTTTAGGTTGCCAAGTTTTATAACACTGTCATAGTCAGTCCCTCACATCTTAAATTGGCACCCTCTTCACCAACATACCTCTTTACTAAGACTGTGTCTTTCTGTAGGTATCAATCTTTCCTCACTTGATTTTTGATCAGCCCAGAATTTTCATGGAACAATAATTTAAAGAGTATTCCAGATGGTTAAATGCTATTTATTGAAGAGGTTCACTGGCACATTAGTATAGAAATATGGTGCTGTCTAATCTCCATCTCTGTCATCTATTTAACTCAGGAGGCAATGGAGAGAAAAGTCCAGATTCTGCATCAGTCTAATGCTGAACAGCTGTGCTTGGAACTGATGATTACTCTCCATGTTGAGAAAATATTTAGTTGCAGTCCATCACTTAGGAAGGCTTCTACCCCTGGTGAAAACATTTGGTAGATGAAGAGAAGTTGGTAGCTGACAAAAGTCAAAGTCTGTATCATGCAGGGATATAGCTATGGGGAGGGACAAAATGAGGGCATTGCCCCCCACCAAAAGAATTCTGCCTGCCAAATGAAATTTTCCCTCAGTCCTCAAATTTATATCATTTAATTAATTTAAAATTTCAATCAAGCACTTTAAAATGCCATTTAAATATCCAGAGAAAGGGGCCAGACACAATTACCATCAAGGGAATGCAAACGTAGCAATAAAAGAATTCTACCTAAGTGAGAATGATTTTCAGTATCTCACTCTGCAATACGTCAAATCTGGAGACTAAAGAAAAAATTCTTGCAGGTTGGAGGGGCAGGGGGATAATGCTTTCATTTTGCTCCCTGATTTCATGAATCTATTCACAGTGTCTATTCAGGGCTTTTCTCTTAATGCTATCATGAAACAAAACATCAGGGGCCTTTTCCTTGCTGTCCTGTGGTTGAAACCTTTTTAATTCAGAGCTTTCAAACATACCATGATGCAATCAATACATTATTTGGTTTGGAATACAAATTTGTCTGCACTGTAATGCTTGCCTATGCTGGGCTTTGGGCATCAGTAATCAACATGGTCTTTTCTTATTCTGGTCAGTGGAAGACCATGTATTTTGCATACCAAATACTAATATTTTCAAGAAGGACCGAGGAAGACCTTTCTCTGCCTGAAATCCTGGATACCCACTGCCAGCCAGAATGGACCAAGGAATGGCCAGTTTCTGCTTCTCTAGATTTTGGACTCTGATTCCCATTAGCCCTGGTTAGCATACGACAAGTAAAGAATGAAGGCAGTTGTAATACAGCTGCACCTGGTAAGCCAGAATACTTAGCTAGATGGGCCAAGATCCTAACATTATATAAGACAGCTCCTTACAGTTTTTCTCAAAATGAGATCATGCACAGGACAAGTCAGTGAGTTGTTAGCTGCCTCTCAAAATGTTCACATTTTTGCCCATTTCCTTACCAATAATAACAGCTGAGACAGAAAATCTGGCTTTCCAGAAACCTTATGATTTCAGATAGCATTTGATTAAGGAGACAATGTATTTTCATCATAGTTGTCACTGTAAGCTACCATGAAGAATCCCCTATACAGATATCCTATCAAAATCAGATATCAGGTTTTAGGTTTTCTACAGACATTGTTGGAAATGAAATTGCTCTCTGACTATCAATCTTTCCTTGTTCTGCTAAAAGTAAACTGTATCAGACATTCCAGGGTCATGGTAAGACAGAGTTGATGTACAAACAGGAACAATGTTCTTTTCTGTTGACATGGAAATATCTGAATCAAACTTTAGACAAGATGTATTGTTTGAACAGAGTGGAGATAATTGTAGCTTATGCTAAAAGCCACAGGGAGCTGGAGGAATTGAGGTTGGAAACACAAATATAAATAGGGATGCTTTTAGAGCAGAGGAATTCTTGGCCATGAGAATAGTTCCACTGAAATAACACAGCAATCAGCTGGGGGGAGAAAGGAAAGAAAGCAATTTGAAGCCAACCAAGCAGAAGGATCACTGTGCCTCTTCTTATGACCTTCAAAGTCAGTTGTGACAGAAACCTTATGACATACTGGATCTCAGCATTTCAGTTTTAAACTATGGCATTTGACCCTGCAATAGTTAGTTATTTTCTTTAGAACCAGAGGTTCTGGAGTGTCAGTGAAATAAATGTAGCATTTTGCTGGTTCCCTGAAGCACTTGGGGCCGCTTGTTTTAACCTGAGGAAAAGTCAGTATTTCAATGGGTTAATCTACAACCACACACAGCAGTGATGAATGTCATGCACACGGAAGTGACTACTTTAAAACCAGCCAACTATGGCATTACTCAACCTCATATTCATCATATAAACTAAGTTACAGCAGCTACGTAGTCAAAACAAGGTTACTAAGGGAAAACAACACTTTACACTTATTGCATAGTGTCTAGTAGGATACTGTTGTTGCTGTTGCTGAGATTTTTTGGGGTTTTTGTTTGTTTTTGGTAAATTAAAGGGGAATAGGAGGAGGCTTATCGTCTCATGTCCCAGCTGCAATCCTGGCAACAACTGATTCCCCAATGCAACCTGGAACTTTAGGGAAAGACTTCAATCAATGCTGGTAAAGAAGCTGATGAGCATGACTGGTAGGTGTATCTGTTGTAAACTGATGCAGTACTACAGGGCATGCAATTTGTTGTTGTTGTTTGCCTTCATATCAACTAGACATATAAGCATATTATTGCATAGCTTTTTTGACAAGATTTAGGCAAAAGGAAGTTTGTCATTTCCTTCCTCTAAGGCTGAGAGAATGTGATTTGCTAAAGGTCACTCAGTGAGATACCATGGCTGAGCAGGCATTAGAGCCCTTATCTCCTGGAGTTCTAGTCCAACACTCAAACCAATACACCCTGCTGGGTCTTAGTGCATGAAATGCATTAATCAAACACTCCCATATCCTCTGATAATTGGAGGGGCAGCTGAGACCCACTTGGAAATAAACACGAAGAGAGACTAAAGCTAAGAGAATATATATATATATATATAGTTTTTTAAAAAAAATCCAAATCTTTTTGAAAATTACATGTTCATTTGTACATATTTTAAAAATTGAGTATCAGGAAGTTCCAAATTGACTACAATGGAAGGTGAGCCATTTAAAAGGAAAAGGAACAAAACAGAGTGCTTGTAGAATTCGTTTTGCAAGGAGCACTAAGTAAAAGGGCACATACGCCTAAAGTAAAAGTTGCCAGGTCAGAATTATCCCAGATCCTGAGATTTCAGTGCCATATCTGCCCCATGGATGGTGATACCACAAGATCAATACTAGCCCCTGGTGGTGTCATTAAACATGATGGATTAAGCATCAACCACCGTTGCAAAGAGTATGCTATTCAAATAAAAGGAACCCAAATCTAACAATGAGCAAAGAATGTGTGTGTGTGTGTGTGTGTGTGTGTATACATACACACACACACTCAGCCTTTCAAATGTCAGTACTTTCTCCTTGAGACTCCTTCTCACCCTGAGTTGAGAGAACAGAGTCCTGACCCTGAGACTCCCAGCCAGCTAGACATCATGAAATCCTACCCCAAAATAACACTGTACTGGCACCAGACTTCCAGGGTCCATTCACACTAAATAATTATATCACTATGGTGTTGTGTGCCTTCAAGTTGCTCCACGTTTGACTTATGGTGAACTTTAGGTAAGCCTATTACAGATTTTTCTTGGCAAGATTTGTTCAGAGGGGGTTTGCCTTTACCTTCATCTGAGGCTGAGAGTGTGTGACTTGCCCAAGGTTACCCAATGGGCTTCCCTGGTTGGGTGGAGATTCAAACCCCATTCTCCAGAGTCATAGTCAACACTCAAACCACTATACCATGATGATCCTTGACCTTGAATGCCATGACAACGTCCTATGGAACCTTGGGGTTTTAGTTTGATGAGGTGCAAAAGTGTGTCGGTTAAGAATTCTATATGCCTCTCCCTGAAATCCAAATCCCAGGATTCCACAAGACAGAACTATGGTAGTTAAAGTGCAATCATTGTGCCACAATTGCATAGTGCAAACGGTCCCTCAAATGACTGCATTGTTTACACCTTCTCCGCCCTTTCCAGTCTTCTACGATGCCCCTACCCCTTCCAGACTTGTTCAGATAAAAGATTCAGAGGTTGTCAGGACCTCCAGGACAGGGTTTGGATGGGGTATAGCATCTCTTTTGCTTTCTCCCACTGGATGGAGATCCATCAGGAGAAGCAGCCAGCAGAATACTGACTAGATTCTGACCAATATAATTGTAGATAGAAGCCAGTGTGGCATAGTGGTTTGAGTATTGGACTATGACTCCAGAGACAAAGGTTCAATTTTCAGCTTGGCCATGAAACCCACTGGGTGACCTTGGGCAAGTCACATGCTCTCAGCCTCAGGGAAAGGCAATAGCAAACCTCCTCTGAACAAATCTTCCCAAGAAAATCTATGATGTGGGTCTTAGAGTCACCATAACTCAGAAACCTGAAGGCACACAACACACACACACATAATTATAGTTATGGCAGGAGACATATTTGTATCTGAAAATGTTGATACTTGACTTGAGATTTGTTGGAAGTGGTACACACAAGGTTAAAAGCTGAATTAAGCACTACTCTTTTACCAGTGATAAATTTCCCTTTCAGTGATTTGCACTACCATCACATATAGCATCCACAAGGGAAAAAAACACAGGCTAATTTCACTTTTGCTTCAGCCATTCAAAACAAGGAAACTGTTTTCATTTGATAGCATGCAGTAACTCTTTCACTTTCTAAGGCTATTAAAATAACAGTTATTTCCATATTCTGTCTCTCAGGGTTCCCGTAGAATAGTAATGAATGAGCAAACGCCCTCAGATATTTGTCTACATTTTCTCTATCCATATTATATTGCCTGTCTGAATAATGTAGAAGGTCACCAGAATCAATGTGATAGTTCCAACTACCAGTTTAATATTCTTTGTAGCATCCCTACATGGTAGTAGCATAAAATATTTTGTTTTCAATGCAATTTCCCCCCTCTAGAGTAGGAATTGATTAAAGTGGCTGTTAGTTTGATTACAAAATCAAACCAATTCCCTGGAAACCAAGTGACTATGCACTTAACAATATTGATGATGTACATTGATGCAAATGGAATGGTGTGACCAATAAGCTTGGAAAAAAATATCATGGAACCAGAATTTAACTGCCTAATGATTTCTATTATATTTACCAAACTTCAGTATGGTCCTTTTTGTATTCATCTTGCAGGGAACATTTCTGAACATTGCTGACTCAAGTTTTTAATTTTAGGTTTTCTCAGCCAAACACTGTAAAGCTAGAATTTAACTGTTTAATAAACCCCCTCTCCCATTAAGCCCCCTTTTTTCCATCCTCTTTCTCACTTAGGTGATCAATTCCCACTAATAATGTTCTTGAGAAGATGTGGATTCTACCATTCCTTAGACCTGTTCTCTGGTGGATTACCAAAGCCCACCATCACCATAAAAGCTTCCCTACAACAAACTAACATTACCTGGCTTCAAGTAAACCAAGTTACTTCCCTTGCATCACACCTGCCTCAGCAGGAGAATCTCCACGTCTGCTCTCCTTTTTAAAAAACCTTTGTTTGAACTCCACATTTCATACTAAAGGCACAGCGGCAGTTATCTACAAACATCTCCTGAAACGCACATATGGGAAAGGCCAATATATGCACTCATTTTGGCAAGGAGATGTGAAAACCTCAATTTCAGACAGTGCATGGGCTGATGTTTGGTCTTCACCCCATACAAATCCTGTTCAGCATCAGTGAGGGAGAATACTCTGAAAACCATCCATCGATGGTGTCTCACACCTGTCACAGTGTCTAAAATGGTTAAAACATGCTCTCCAGATTGCTGGAGGGATTATAAATGTAGAGGCTCTTATATGCATATATGGATTGAATGTCCTGAAGTGAAAAAAATATCGGATGCAATTCTCTATCAAATTTCATGCATCATATGGATGCTACACCCTGACTCTGCTCCCAGCCCAGCCTTTAAGGCTGGTCTTCACAGGGCCTTTGGCTTTTTGTTTCCCATTATTTCTGTCTTTGTAGGTACAAAGGAGGTACATTAGCAAAGTTTATCTCTATAGGCATTTTGTCACTCACAAAATGGACACAATTTAATTGTTAAATAAATTTGGGGGGCAGCTGTATAAAAAACAACAAACACCTTGTTAAATATTTCTCAGTCTACGAGCTAAGCATGTTTTGAATTACATAAAGCCATTTAAAAACACCTGATCTGTGTTGCCCCTCCCTTTTAATTTTGGCTTGGTCATTTTATTTTATTTGACTTTTACTTTTTGCTTGGCCATTTTAAACATTTTTTAAAATCCATGCCACCCACTTATATCCTGACATGACTTATTTTCCATTTTCTAAGTAAGCAGGTTTTATGTGATTTTAACTATAAAGAATAAGGTGCACCAACAAATGCTTTTCATAGGAGACTGCAAGTGAGTCATATTGTTGAGAACTGTATTAAAACATGGGAGGTCTGGCATTACACTCCCTCTCCAGATCTCAGTGTAGAAAAGGGGGCTGGAAATGTTTCAATGCACTCACTTCCATATTCCCTAATGAACTCAAACACATAGCCGACTGTCTGTTGCTCAGCAAGGGTGGCTTTGATAGGATCAGAAAGAATGCCTAGGTTTGTGTTGTGAGATTGCATCTAAGAAAATGGGAAACAGATTGTCTTGCCACTGATTCCGCATCCCCCTGCTTCACTTATGAATACTGTATTGCACAATTTGCAGTTTCTCCTGTGTTGGTTTCAGTCAGCTATGGACTACATTTGGTTATGGTTCTGGGCAGTGTTCTTTACTTGATGGCTGGCACATCAAATCTCAGTTATTTTACTGTGCTGAATCCTACGACTGATAGTAAAATAAGAAGTCTGAGGGAGGAAATCATGCAAGCCTGGGGCTGCCTTAGTTCACAAATATTAGTCAAAACTGGTCTGCAGATATCCTTGCACAATTCAGGAAAGATCCTAGAACAAATGAAGCCTGAACTCTCCCTGGAAGCCAAGATGATGAAACTGAGGCTGTCATAGTTTGGTCACATCATGAGAAGGCACCACTCATTAGGAAAAAAAGCAATAATGCCAGAGAAGGTAGAGGGCAACAAAAAAGTTACATTTGTTTCTGGTTTTGTTCTTGTTATTTTCCTGTCTCAAGTGGTTGGTCAGGATTCAGGGCAGCTGGGGGCTTAAGGGTGTTTTTTGGGAGGTAGTAGGTGCTATTGGGGGCCCTTTGCTTTCCTTCTCCTTCAACTGGGCTGCATCAGGCTTTTGCACCTGTTGTCCTCCACTCCCCGATCAGCTGTTTCTGGATCCATTTGGCCTTGAAGTGAAGTATCCCTAGCTGGTCTTTGGTGTGAGGATTCCCCCTCTCCCCAGGTCCCTGGTTTTGGGCTTTTGGTTTTCGTTGTGGTAGCAGCTTGCTTGGTGGCCTGTGTGGACCGTGGCCTAGTCCCAGTTCCCAATGGGCCTTTTCAGCCATTCTTGAGATCTCATGCCAGTGAGGTTTTGGTCTCCATTCTGGTTTGGGCCTCCAATGGCCACATGGCAGCAAGTAGTTTTCCCCTGCTCAGGTGTTTCACCCAAGGGAAGTCAGGTGACACCTGGCCTCAGTTAAATCCAGGTTGCTCATCTTGCTTGCTTCTTCCAGGTTTGGCACAATTTAATTAGGCCAATAAAGTGGCCCTTATTTAACCAAATTCTCCGCATCTGTTCTTGTTATTCCATGATAGGCCATCAAAAGAGGAAGGGCATACAAGTCTGATTCTAAATATGCAAATTCTGAATGACATGTGTCTTCTCTGAAGCTCAAGGAATGAAAACTAATCTTTCTCTGAGGTAAGCCATGGAGATTTTATATCTGGAGCCTTCCTATCTATGTTGCTGTGCTCTTAAACCAGCAGTTCAGCACAGAACTGCACAAACTAATAGGGGACCCATTATGTAAAGAAATCAGCTTTTAAAGAAGAAAGCAATCTCATACACTTTAGGACAAGAGTAGGACGCCTCTTTCACCTCTGAGGGTCACATTCAGTTTCACAGTTGTTCTTGGGGGGCACATACCAGTGGTGGGTGAGGCTAAATTCAAAAGGGTAGGACCAAAAAAGGCAGTTTATTTAATCTTAAATTTCTTGCTGCCAGAGGCTAAACCTTGGGAGAGGCATTTGAACCCTTGAGAATGTGAAAAGCCCATACATGATATAATTGAGGAGTAAAGGAAGCAAGAGAAATTGCTTGCTTTCCAACTGGAATGGCACAGCTTCTATGTACAGTATCCACTTACATAGAGCATCTTCAACTCTCTTGTTACCATACCAGTCCATTAAAGAAAAATTCTATATGTTGTACAAAATGTGCATATTGAGCATATTAATACAAAACAGTAGACTTATGTGCCTATAATATGTTCTGCATTCAAAACATCACTGTTCTTGGTGCAGAAACCTAACTTGCTTGGTAGTACATAATGATCAATGCCCTGGTGGAGCAGTGGTTAAATTCCTGTACTGCAGCCACTCACTCACAAACTGCAAGTTCAATACCAGCCAAGGGCTCAAGTTTGACTCAGGCTTACATCCTTCCAAGGTTGCTAAAATGAGTACCCAGCTTGTTGGGGGCAATTAGTTTACATATTGTAAACCGCTTAGGGAATGCATAAGTGCACTGATAAGCGGTATAGAAAAGTACTTGCTACTAAGTACTCTTTCATACATACTCAATGCCAAATTTGCCTCTTTTCACTGCTGCACTCAGTATCCTCTTGCACTTTGTGCAAGTGACTCTAAGGACATGAAAATGATTTAGTTGCAGATGATAGCTTGTTAAATATAAATATCAAGTCAATGCTGAATCATCAGGAGAACATAACCAGGCTCATGGCAATTCCAGTATTCTGTCTAGAAGTATAAGAAAGACTAGAAACCTTAAAACCATTTATTCTTGTAATATCCCTATTACTTCAGTGAGTTTCCTTCAAGAATAGCTTTTTAAAGCATGACTGCTTCACTCATAGAATTAAATTGTGCTGATTGTGCCATCGTAGCAACTATTGGACCAATTTTTTTTAAAGATCTGTGTCAGCATTGATTCATCCAAAATCTATAGAACCAATAAATATTTCAAAAAATCAGAAATGGTGAAATGTGTCAGCTAGTCATTGCAGCTAATGACTGACAGCACTAACATTCAAACTGACTTTTCTCATAGTCTAATAATAACAGGAAATGAAGTCTGTTGGGGAAATATATGAACAAAGACGGGTTGTCTATGTATATGGTGCCCTCAGCTTTACCCTCAAACATGTGTAGTTAATTTGATGGTGGCTGAGATCCATCTTTTCAGAGTGGGAACTATCCAAAGTAGCCATGAGGGGTTAAAGATTTGGATTCAACATCTTTATCTGAAAATTCACTTTGTTATTGATTATATTTCTATCTTTCTTTTCATCCAAGAAGCTCATGCCAGTGCACAAGGTCCTCAGTTCTGTCTTCATACTAACCCTGTGAGGAAGATTTGGCTGAATAGTGATCAGCCTAAGAAATCAGAGTTTGGAAAAGATTTTTTTGTTGGGACAGTTGTTGGTACAATTGTCCAAAACCTCTTAAAGTATTCTGGGAACTGAATCCTAGAAAGAGAGAATATTTCCCATGCTCTGTACATGGTAAGCTACTGTTATATTCTGCATCCTTTGCATACTTAAATTAATTGCTAGCTTACATATTTGTGGACTTCTTGCTTATTTGCTTTTCCATACCCACTTTCCACAATGCACAAGTAATCTGTAAGTAAAACCTATAAGTTTTACAAGGAATACTATTCTTGTTGTTTTATCTGTTAGATAAAAGTTAGATAACTAAAACTACTTCTATAAGTTTTACAAGGAAGATTATTCTTGTTTTATCTGTTAGATCCTATGTATGTGTGGATAGACATGAGCCTAGTTGTTGCTCAGCTACTGTCTTGCGAATTATCTCTGCTATAGAGAAATCCATTGCTTTCTCTTGCATTTCCTGACAGTTTCATAGATAAGAGACTAGAACCCTGACCTTTTTGATCCTAGTTGAACATTCTAACCACTAAACCAAGACTTTGCTGGCAAAAGTTACATTTGGGCTACAGTTCCCAGAAGGGTGGATTCTGAGAGCTATAGTCCAAAAAGTTTTTTCCCCAAGCTTTGTACTTAGCTGTGGTGCCAGATCTAGAATGTTCCAAGCTGTTTCTAAGTATACCCTCATGTTCTATACTTTCACAAAGCCTGGCTGCACTATTCAGGGAATGCCATGATGTTTTTTAAATAACAGATCTTAAGACTCATCTTGTTGCTGCTGAGGAACATAGCAAATTCTGAACTTTGTCTGCATTTCCAGAACCAGTGCAATAATTTTGTTGTTCCTGTGGACACATGCATAGAAAAATAAAATGAAAAGCCCACTCTTACCTCTCTATTGTTCTTTCTTGTCTCTTTCTTATTCTTTCCTCTCTTTAAATTTCTATTATCTTCTTGATCATAAAAGCAAACAAAGCTAAAAAGAACATTTTGTCAGCTTACACTGTGATACACTGATAATCAAGATAGAGGCACTGTTTTTGATTCAATATACACAACACTGGGCAATTTCAAATTAGTTTGCTCCTACTATCTCCTGATGTCTGGAAGAAAACACATACAGAACAATTTTGATCTTAGCAAATGCACATTCTGGGATATTGCTGATAGGTGGGTGCCAGAAGAGGGCAGCAGAGTAGTGACTAGAACAAACATGGTGTTTGTCTTGTTTCCTAAGAAAATCTGTATAGGCTTTCATCTACATTGAAAGGACAAACATTTGTCTTTACAGCAAATAGGTTAAAAAAATAGCAGGAAAATGAAAAATGAGCCAGAGTGAACAAATGCCACATGATTCTAAGGAAACTGGGGGTTATTTCAGTCTATACAGAATGTTGTGGACTCAGCTACATCTCAGAAGCTAAAAGGGCTGATGTGCATGAAAGCAGCACTAAATTAAATAATCTTCCCAATAATCTGAATAATCTTCTTGAGCTGGTCAAACTGAACTTCAGTGCTATCAGAACACACTTTTCTCATAGGAATACTCCAACACAGCTCCACCATCACCCTATCTGACAAACAGACAACCATTTCTCAACCTTGTATGACTCTGCAGCATGACAACAGATTTAGCAGAAGGCAGAGTATAGTCATTAAGACTTTACTTTAAATGTGGAGTCAACCTTTCAAATGTCCTCTTCATTTCCACAGGAATAAAGATACAGGGGATGATTAACATGCTAAGTTTCTGAAACTTCTCTACATTTGTCTTTGGCTTCAAGACTTCCCAGTCTATGAACATGCAGCAAAACAAGAGACAGAAGACTACACACTCTTAGTGTAAATATACACCGACATACTTACATTAGATCCCACACATGGACAATCAGTGGTGCAACAGACACCACGCCTTGAGCTCATCCACTGCACAAGAGAGAGGACTGTGTATGGGGAGAATGGCTGGCTGCACTAGGAACCACACAAATGCACTTTCTAGGACCAATTTTGATCCTAGCGTAGTGCCTCAATAGCATTCTGGCCAGAAATGTGTTTCTCTCTCAATTCTTGGGGGAGAGCTTCCTTACAAGTCTACAGCCCAGCTGCTGTTTCCCATTGGAGCTCACACCCACCCAATACTTAATGGTTTATTATGACTTTTAAAGGCTGTGTTACTCACCAAATGCAATCCACTAACTCACTGAATTCTCTTCTTCCCAAAGCAGGATGTAGTCCAGCAAATATTTGCATTTAACTGTTCAATACTTAATGGTTTATTGTGACTATTAAAGTCTGTTCTAAGGCTTATCAAAGACAATCCACTAACTTGCTAAGATTTCCTCTTCCCAAAGGAAGACAGAGTCCTACAAATATTTGCATTTAATAATTCAAAGTGCAAGAGTTGTCCTTGCAATTGTTACCACAAGACCTCCTGGATTCAAATTCAATTCCCCACACATCTGGTTGGAGAAGTGAATTACTACCTTAAATATGTGCCTTAACATCATGCTCTCTAGGGTACATACACAGAGAGTACATAACTAATATGTTTGGCATAGTTTGGGCCTAAGGGTATATAAATAAGAAAAGAGTGGAGAGGACCTCATCAAGTCATCAAAAGTAAATGAAAACCAAAATCTTGAGGCCACCTCTTTTCTGTTGCTTCTTTTCTCATTCTGAAAGCTAAACAGCCACTTTCCTTTTTTTAATGGTAGAAATGTGTTTTTTTTAAAAAAGAATATTTATTAACTTGCAAGGCAGACAACAACCAGGTCATGAGCAGAAGCAAAAGATACTCTTTTTTTTTCTCCCTTGCCCTTTTTCTTTTCTGCCTTTCTTTTCTTTCCTCCTCCTCCTCCTCCTCCTCCTCCTCCTCCTCCTCCTCCTCCTCTTCTTTTTTTTTTTGGGGGGGGGAGGATTGTGAAGTCAAAGGCTTTCACAGCAGTGTACCATATTTTTTTTTGTGGGTTTTCCAGAATATGTAGCCATATTCTGGAAGAATTTATTACTGACATTTCACCTGCATCTGTGGTTGGCATCTTCCAGAATGCAGCTACATAGTCTGTAAAACACCCAGAAAACTAAAGTGATCATTGTTAAATTGTTTTTGTCAAATTTTAGGAAAGTTACGTAGTTCAGCTGGGGGCATTGTTTAGGAATGTGTAGTCCACAAAGTTAGTTTTCCAAGATCTAGGCTGAAATATTTTTATCTTGCTTCTCCATCATTCACTGCACCTGATGTGGTCATGATTGAAAAGGGAAGCCACAGGCTACATCTGCACTGCAGAAATAATGTAGTCTGACACCCCTTTAACTGTCATGGCTCCATCCTATGGAATTCTTGGATTTGTAGTTTGTCATGGTACCAGACAGAGAAGGTTAAATATTTCACAAAACTACAAATCCGAGAATTCCATAGCATTGAGTTAAAGTGATGTCAAACTGCATTATTTCGGCAATGTAGATGTATCCTCAGTTAAATATGAACCAAAACAGCAAAACAGGTGTCTTTTGTAACTGTATTATTTGATGTTCTGAAGTTTTACTAAAAGCTGTAGTATTCTCCAAAGCCTCTGTAAGATTCAAAGTTACATCACTATGAGAAATAATGTCATAAATGTCATCTTTACCAAGCAATAAAGGTAGACTCTTTTGCCTACTTTCTTTACACACACACACACACACACACACACACACATTCTCTACTGAAATGATGCCAAGTGGCACTGTGACAACAACGTTAAAAATGCAGTCGAGGCAAGAATGAATAGGGTAAAAAGAGATAGTATCAGGATGGTGTCAAAATCCAGTGGTTATGTGGTCTTAATATCAAAGACAGATTCCAAGCAGTGATACACTGGAGGAGCACTTCACTGGTCCATTGGAGAATGTCTGCAGGCTAGTGCTAAGAATATTTTAAGCATGTTGCCCTTGGTTTTAGTTTCAGGGATAATTTTAGAAAGCATATGTCTAGGTCTTTCATTTCCACACTAGCACTGCTGGTAACATGTGTCCAACAATATCTGACTCTTTCCTGGCCAAATTTTCTCATCATCATTACTGACATTCAATACCTTTGCTCGAATGCTGGTTACTACTTTTAGTGACGGGAAAGCTACAGCGCTTTGCATGACACCGACAGTTCTTCTAATGCAAGCTGATAAGAATAGATGTTTATACAGGATGCATTGCTTGCAGATGGCACGACTCCTTGCTGTGTCCATTTGCAGTGAAAAATACTGTCACTGATCTGAATGTGCTTGGCTTGGGGGCTTTTCAACAAAAGAAAATTCTTAGTAGAAAATCAAACATATAAATGCTTGTTAGAAATATGTACGAGACCAAACTAATGTTGCATGAAGCAGCTACAAAACAGAGCTTCTGGAAATTCCTTTTTAAAAAGCAATTATTAAGTTAGTATTCCATTTTCATTACATTTAAACTACATATGTTGCTTAATTGTTATTTAAAAGTAATTCTTTACTTTTTCAGAAGTAACTAATTAACTTGTTTTTTTTTTAAAAAAACAGCTGATGTTACGAGGAGCTGGCTTGAAATATAAAACACATTCTGAAATTCACCTCTATAACCTCAAAGCCTGGAAAGGAACATGAAGCAGCATTTGAACTATGTATTATTCCTCTTCCAGCATTTTGCCTGTAACCACAGAAGTAATACAAATAGTAACAATAAAAGTAAAATGGTAAAAAAAGTAAGCAGTACAGCAAAAATGCAAGAGTTAGTTCTGTGTTCTATGACATTGTCATTATAGGAAAAAGGAAATATCTATAAGTAACTCACCAAATGCCACATTATTTGTAATTATATTTGCAACAAATTATTTCCAAGTTTTGCTGCAAACATTGGAAGATGCCTAATCCATTGCCAGATTGCTTCATTGTGTGACCTTCTTCATATTCCCTAATTATTCATCAAGTAGCATTTGTTTAAGTTAGAAACTGGTTTCTTATATCCTGTCTTCTCTCCTAGAGTGAAGTCATAAGACTGACATTGACCATACTTCCATGGCAACAGACAGTGCTGTTGTACACAATGGGTTATGCTTTCCAGTCGATTGAGAGAAGGTGATTTTGGAAAGGAGGCTTCTTTCTTTTTCCTGCCCACTCCCCGCCACTTGCAATCATTTCTAATAATAATGAGGGAGGAAACGCAAATGTACTTTCATATTAAACTACTGGGAAAGTTGAGTTCTCAGTCACTTCTGCCAAATTTGACACTTCTTCATACTTGCCTTTGAACTGCCTTTTAATAAGTAACACATAGTTGCACTGCAACTCTTGGATAAACTAGCCAATTTATTTCTAGCACAAATTATAGAAGTGTAAATGCTGTTTTTTGCTTACTGAGACCTTGTTTGGAATATGACCAATTCTGAGTCCCCCCCTCCCCCCAAAGAATGACTATAAAGTAGAACAAATATAAACATTCACTAAATCTGACTTGCAGTCAGAGATGTGCGGCCTTACCCACACAGAAATTTCCATGGCATTAATGGGCTTTTCTCCACAGTAACTGTGGCTAGGATTGCATTCAAAGGGTGCATGTCTGAGCAAACTTTCTGGGAAGTCATTTTTGGAATTCAGCAGGATTTTTTTTTAATGTAATGAATCAGTAATGGACCATGTAAGGGATCTGAAATCCTGCTTTTGAATATCAATAGTTATTTTATATTATTAAAATAAACAGAAAATAGACTTATTGAGGAGCCACTAAGCACCGGACTGTGACTCTGGAGGTCAGGGTTCAAATCCCAGCTCAGATCTATAAACTCACTGGGTAACCTTGGGCGAGTCCAAGGATAGCAATGGCAAACTCTCTCTGAAGAAAACCCCGTCATAGGTTCGCCTTAGAGTTGTCTTAAGTTGGAATGACTTGAAGGCACACAACAACAAGACTTATTATTATTTATATCCTGTCTTTG
The DNA here is from genome assembly GCF_019175285.1 of Sceloporus undulatus. Classification (NCBI taxonomy): domain Eukaryota; kingdom Metazoa; phylum Chordata; class Lepidosauria; order Squamata; family Phrynosomatidae; genus Sceloporus; species Sceloporus undulatus. The sequence goes on along the minus strand of NC_056524.1, from coordinate 225,288,379 downwards.
TACCAATATTCAGACCCAAAATGGCTCATAATATATTTATAAAACCAGATAAAACTAAAACCACAACAAATTATAATAAAAAAGACACTTACATTATATTACATTTTAAATTTAAAATAATATTAAAAATGTTTTTCTTGTTGCTGCTGTTTCATAACACGTGTTTCTTAAAATCACTTTGAAATGTAGCAATAGTTTAATTATATTTAATTTTCTATATGTTTTGGGGGATAGGGATTTTTAACTGTGTTAACTTTCCCAGGACTGGGGAAACATTAACAACAACTCATGCTGCATTTGATGGGTGTCTGTTTCCCTGCTGATCAAGAAGCAGCTGGCAGGCAGTTCCATCCATCACATCGTGCAAGTGATCTCCAGTGCAACAGGCAAAAGCAGAACCCTTGGTTCAATTCCCCCTCATGCCAGAGATCACTCTCTCAAGAGGGTCTGTGGAACCATCAGCCATCTGCTTTCATTTCTCTCTCAATCTACATTAGCCTTCAGCCCACTTAACAGCTATTATGGACCAGAAGAACAGCAACCATGCAACTGCCAAGTGTACAATTATGTTTTGATTGGCCACCAGCATTAGGGAATGGGAACTGCAGAATGCCTGTACAAAAGCAAGAAGGTACTTCAGACTTAATTGTGTTCTGCAGCTATATTCCTGCTTACTTCTCAGTACTTTCCACCTTAGCAGGCTGGAATCTGAACTAACCAAAGACAATTTCCTATCACTTGGCTTGCACTGGACTCATCCAGTCTGACAATTTATCTTGATCTGTGACACATCACTTAATGTTGCTTCTTGTTGCTTCCCTGCCCAAACTGTCTCCTGGCCTTTTCTTAAAAGTGTCACATGACATGAGATGTTTAATGTGAATGTATCCACTTTCCTACTCTCCCCCCAGATGTGCTTTGCAGTCCATGACTTTCTTTTGTTTCTGTCCCTAAAATAGCGCCTTATAGTTTTCAAAAACTCTCTCTACAATCTTAGTAGTAAAACACTAAATGGCTAAACTGCAATTATGTTATTGCTGTGCTCAGATGAGACTGCTGTCCTACAACATACAAACTCACCAGCCAAAAATCTGCTATCAAAGATGAAGATGCAAAAGAATCCAGTTTTGCTGAAGGAAACAGCCTCCATTTGCAATGCTTCCCACTCATGAGACTTCCTCCTTTGAAATGTTACCTTCTTGTTATCATTCCATTGGCACTGTATATTTGTATGGGTGTGTGACATTGCAAAGGCATGGTGAGAGAGGTGGCATTATTCAACAAAACAGGTAGCTTGCTAGATCCATTATGGACTAGAGACTGGGACTGGTATTGGGAAAGGAAGGGATATTGATCTCACCTGAGCATAATAACACCATTGGAGTTATTTTGAAGTAAGTTTTTTGGGGGGGAGGGGGAACCAGACGCAAGCATTTGGGCGGCAGCATCCAAAAAGTGCCAACGATCACAAAGCACATCTGAAAAATGGGGGGTGAGGGGACTGGACATAGCAACACCCAATGTTGTAATCCATGTCATAAGCATGACACTCATGTGATCCGAAGTGTGATGCATTATCCCCTCCCTCCCCACCAAAAGTCACTTAACTGGTAGGAACAAAATAAAAATCAGAAATGGAGGGAAAATATAGTAACCTCCCCCCCACCCCATCCTAGGATTAGCAAAACATTGTTTGGCTTTGTGAGGTGTGTGTAGATTAATGAGAACATCAAAAACCTATCTGACTAATCTTGGATGAGCACACATGCCTACCAAATGCCTGTCCACATTGTGTTAATTAGAAATGAAGAACTAAAGCAGTGCTACTCAAAGTGATGCTCCCCAAACCAGGGTTGGTCCTTGAGCCTTTTACTGCCAGTCCTAAAATTTCCCAGGAAATAAAGAAACAATTGCACCCAATGGTACAAATTTAGTGTTGGTCACTGGCACACTTGAAAACAATAGTTGACAGTGCCTTACTTACATCAGATAACCTGAGAAGCAATGTTCCAAAGAACCTGCTTAGATAAACTGAAATTTAATGAGGTGGGTTTTTTTTTTTGTAATGCCTAGGTGCGTATGTGTCCTGCAAAAAATCCATGCTAATCTTAATTTTCTTTTTTACCCTTTGTTGGTTTTTAAATAAGAGCCAATCCAGGACTCTACACTCCTGTGACCACCACTTCAAGCAAAGAGACTCTGAATTAAAAATCAATGCAACTTATTGTAGAAGCCTTTAAAATGTCCCATGGAATGATTTTGAACTGGAGCACTTGGAAGAGCTTGAAATGGTATCTTAAAAAGGGGGTGGCTTCCAGCATGAGAAGTGGGTGGTCTGCAGGCACTGAAAGACATCAGATGTTCCAGCTTCCAGAGCTGCCTGAGTACTCTGAAAACAGCCAAGGGATTTTCAAAAAGCAGCTGATGGATTATAGTGTGATATTCCACTTAGTAGTCACCTGTTTCATAATGCATGGAGTGCTATACTGTTTGAGACTCAATTCAACATCCACTTTAAGGGAATGGCAGCCTCTTCAAATTTCAGCTCAGCCATCGCCTAGCTCAACGCCCAGTAGATAAGGTCCAGTAAATGGTCTGAAAGCTCCTAATTCAGACATTTCTGAATTTTGGTTCTTTATAGCAACTTGAGGAAGTCCATAAGACTACATACAGGATGTAATACATCAGGCATTTCTACTAGTAAAACAACCATCATTTATTTGAGCATCTTTTGATGTGTCTTTTTAAAAATTCTGTGGGTTGCATTGGGTACTGTCCAGTTGTTCTGCTGTACAAGTCTATCTGATGGCATCCTAAAAGAACAGAACATTGTGTGTGTGTACACACAAGCCTTTCCACTGGTTTCATGACCTTCCAATATATTTTAAGAGTTGTTAGAGATTTTTTTGGGTATCTTCTTTCCACTAGAAATATGGCAGAGCAAACACTAAAAAGAAGGATCAGAAAACCTAGAGTAAGAAGTGTGTGTGCAACAACTGCTCCACAATTATTACTAGAGTTACTATCTCAGAATGTGCCCTGAATACTTAAATGAATTTTGCTCCTTTTTTTTAAATAAATGAATTTGGAGAGAAACTATCAGCATTTTAATTTTAGTACTTGAGACACCACTTAACCTATCAGAGGCGTGTTACAGACCGCCGCCGCCGCTTGCTCCGTGTGGGAGCCGCAGCAGCCACACCGCGCGGCTCCCGCACGGACCGAAAAAGAAGCTCCAAAATGGAGCTTCTTTAAGCGGCGCCTCTATGACGTCGCGAGGCGCCAGGGGCGGACTCACGACATCATAGACGCCGTGACACGTGCAGATACACAGCGTCCGATACGTAAATATGGCGGCGGCCGTGTGGAACGGCCGCCACCATATTGTACGTACAGAATACATACTAGGGTTAGGGGGTGCAGAAGCACCGCCCCTTCCTAACCCTAGTACGCATTCATTACGTACTAAATGGCAGTGTGTAACCCGCCTATGACAATAAAAATACGCTTTCTCCTTCCCACTTCAACTCACCTTGTTCTGCTTCTTCTAAAATGAACAGCCATGATGTAGCCAGGATCCTGTTGGTGACATATGCAGGCAGATATGTCATTTTAAGATCATTGCAAAAGGTATCAGTACTGTTTTCATACAATGATCCCAGTGCTTGCAACCTACTGTTCTGCTGCCAGAGCATCTGTAATGTTCTGGCAGGACTGATTTACTCAAGTACTGACAATCCAGGTTTAAAGCTACACTGAAGTAAAATGAATCCACCAATAATTTGTATATTATAAATCAATGGAGAAAGGATACTGGAACAGGAATGAAAGCAAAGTGTTCTTGTGTCCTTTCAGCCAAGTGCCGACATGGCTTAACGTGCTACTGGTCACCAAAAGTACACAGGAAGACACTTACTCCTGCAACCACTAGAGCTCATAGACAAGGCACCAACAGCCCTCTTTTAGGACTAAGATAAAAAGAATCCCTAACAGATGGAGGGCCACAGGACTGCCTGTGTAGAAGCTATGATGATGTTGACGGGTTAAAATGGGGATGTCCCCCTCTTGGTTCTCCCTGGGGCTGAGAGAGAGGGAAAAGTTTGGTTGAGTCCGTGGATGCAAAATCCAAAGATTCAGAGGGCCAACTGCATCTTTTATAGTTTTGTTTCTGGGCACCCATTAAGGGTGATATGAAACTCAAGCAGAGGAAAATAGCTGATATAGGCTTCTAAGCAACTGAGACACAGAGAGATTGAGAGCATATACCCATGCATATTGCAGACTAAAAGCCCGGTAACTGCACTATTTGCTAATTACGGAAAAGATAATTCCCTACAACACCCCACCATGCACGTTAGTGGCAAGAAATCCAAGTGAGGTCCAACTGCATTTCTGAATCCAAATGAAGTCCATCTGCACCTAATTGAAAATACCATAGAAACCTATCTTCCATAGGGAGGGGGGATAACCTAAATGGCAGTGGGGGGCATTCTGACAGCAAAAGTAGACATGATGATGGGAGCAGAGGAGGAGAACATATCCCCCAAACCAAGAGTGACATGTGTTGAGATCCCACTACTTTCTCCATCAGCCGGCACAAAAACTGATAATTTCAAACTGGGCAAGAGTTATCGAGGACCATGTGGTTCAAAGTTGTTGTCGTTTGTTTCACTGATGACTTTTTAAAAAATGCTTCTGAAACTCTGTTTTCAAAATTCTCAGATTGCATAAGGAAAAAAAGGAATCAACAGAAACTGACCACAAGGGGAGAAAAGAAACCAATAGAAGCGGACCAGACACTGCTGCATTCTTTGCTGACTGTCAGAACTATAGCACCTAAGCTGGAATGCAAGTGAGTGATTTTATCTGCAAAAAACAATGTAGTCAAGTCATGGTTTCAAGCAACTGATTATTGTTGTATCTGTATAAGAGTTTCTTCCCCACTTGAAAGAGTTCCTTTAGTTGGTAAATTGGTATTATGGTGGCAAAATGAAGTGCCTTAGCCAGGATCACTGCTAACCCACTGTCACTACCACAAAATAAAGCATGCAGTGGTTTCTCATCTGTGTTAGGTTGTTGCTATCCAGCTCTGTGATGGCAGTGCTGCTCTATACAATGTGTACAGTACAGTACAGTTCTATGAGTAGGTCAAGGAAGTTTGAGGCTGAAATAATTGTCTTATCCCCAGCAGAGAGCAGGGCCTGAAGTGATGCTGAAGATCTCAAGGCTCATGGTCAGGGCAGATCTTAGCATCTGCATTAGGACTGCTTTGTTTGTATAGACTTCATGGCTTTCATGGCAATCATGGTCCTGTCTCAGATTATTTCTGGCTGAATGAAAGCAGATGAAAACTGTGCTTCTTGTATGTCTGGAAACTCAAAATGGGCCCTGTTTTGTTTTTAACCATAGTTAGCAGCAGCTGTGATTCAGCAGCATCGGTTTAACTAAAATGACCAAGATGAGAGAACTATAAAGATCTGAGCAGACTGGCAAGGGAGGTTCAACTGGAGTGGCAGCCAAAGATCCTGTGGTTTTTTTTTTAATGGTCTGAATATCAAGTCTTTCTTAATTCTGGGATTCTTCTGCCTTGTGAAAGAAGCTCACAAAGAGCATGAAAATTATTAATTGTAACAACACAAATTAGAGCAATTATTAAAGCCTGGTACAATTTCTAGAACTGGAAATAAACCATTTGAGACCTGAATTTGCTAAGAGTCACAGGCTGTATTGGTGGAATTATAGCTAGAAAGGCCATTGTTGTGCCTTTCTGTGTACATAATGTGCTGAATTTCAGAGATAAACTCCAGCCAGACTGGTATGCAGGTGGTCACCCACTCTGTAAAAACCAGGTGCATTGGGAAATATGGACTTCTCTTTTTACCCTATATAATGAATATTTACCAGTGAATCCATTTCTGTCAGGATTTCATTTCCAGAAAAAAATTGGTTTAAATCTCATACCAGACTGACATTTGGTCTATTGCTGAGACTCTGACAATGTTAGCATTAAGACATTTTAATGGTTATGTAAGTTTCATATCCATGGAATAAAAATATATCTATATCCATAAGCAACCCCATGCCCTGAGAATTGGTTGGGAGTTGAGCTCATATACTGAGTTATTCATGTAATAAATGCAGACATTCTGAACATGTGGATTTGCTGTTTCTAACAATGATGTGGCAGTTGCCTTCTATTATTTCATTCTGTCCCAGAACTAAAATTCTGGCCATTTACCACATAATCCAGTTGCATTTTCTGCTCTTCTGTCATGCTCTTTTCTTACTGAAAAACACACCAAAATGCCTAACCCTGGATTATGGATGTAGATGCAGGTACAGAGGTCTTCACTTTATTTATTGCACACCTCATAAAAAACTAGTTCTCTGAGCATTTTGCAATAGTTAAAATGTAATGATAAAACAGAATAAATAATATCATGCAATAAACCTCTGAAATCCTGTACAGCAAAACCCCAATGAGCACATACAAACACAACACAATAAAATAAAACAAAAAAATATATAAAGTGAAAAAACAAAAACAAATAAAATCCCACTGATGGGAGCTTCCCACCTCTGCCTGGGAGTAGAACTACAGATTTGACATACTTAAAATATTTATTATTAATATTCCTAGGAGAACTTAAAATTCCTGGGCCAGTGTCTAAAACAGGGAGTAAAGTGAGCACCAGGGAAGTTTCTGCAGGAAGAATGTTACAAAAAGCAGAGGAGAGTGGCAACTGGCAGCATCAGTGTCAGAAGGGCTGTAAATCCACACCAGCATGTAACACAAATTTCTTTCTCAAAATAGGTTCAACGCTTTGGATGGCTCAAGTTCAGACTAAAACCCAGACTGGATTTGCTGTTCTACCAACATAGAAGCTGTAATCAGCATGAGCAGAACAGCTAGTTAGTGCTATCAGAATGATCTGATAGTGAAAGAATTCCCCCACAGAAATAAAAGATACTTTGATGAATTTTCTCTACTGTACTTAGATGGAAATGGTTGTTCTTGCTTGTAGCTGTTCTTCTATGTAGTTTCCTTCCCTTCTAAAATTTTACTGTGGGCATGATGTAGAGCAGTTCTTCAGCCACAGCTGGCACTTTGACTTCTCCAGTATGTTTCTGGGCTTACATGACCATCTCAAGGATTTAAGATGCTGGACATGACTGCACCTCTTTCTTCACTGTGTCCAGCTTGCCAATTTGTCAAAGAATCCCAAAAGAAGAAAACAAAAAGGGTGACAAAAAGAAAGGGAGGACAGGGAAACAGAAAGGAGTGTGAGGAGGAGAGAGAGGGGAGGTTGACAATATATGGAGATAGCAAGCAAATGGTGGCGTTAGAGTGAGAAAGGGCTAGTGAGAATCTGCATTGGAGGAACCCTCCAAGCTACAAAGCCTTGAAATTCCATCTGTAGTCGCAGGACTCAGACAGATCATAGGTTTCCCAGAAGCATCTGGTTGGCAACTATGGGAACTAAGGGCCAAGATAGGCCTTTGGCCTGAACCCATAGTCTCAAGTTAACATATCCATTATGCAGAGCTAGGAAAAAACTAAAAAAATAAAAAAAATAAAAAAAAAATTAGCAAGTTAATTTAGTAACTAATTATCTTAGTAGCAATGAGCTAGAACCAACTCAGAGGTGGCCATATTGGCCATGAAGCAACATACAACAAAATCCAAAATCCACAAAACAAATACCTTTACTGGATCAACCAAAATGCACAAAACAGATCAGACAAGTGTTAAAAATCATACAGAGTCACAGACTTACATTTTGTCTCAGATGTTACTTTCATTACCAGTTAAATTAGTCTGAGATCTCAATACAGGTAGAGGCCACTCCTCTTGTTAGCCATACAAGCGCCAGACAAAGGGCAATAAAAGTCAGGCATTAAAATTCTAAATCAATTTTGTTTTAGTTGTATGCCTTCAAGTAATTTCTGACTTATGGTGACCCTAAGGCAACCCTATCATGGGATTTTCTTTGTAAGAATTAATCAGAGGATGTTTGCCATTTACTTCCACTGTGGCTGAGGGCATCATGTGACTTGCCAAAGGTCACCCAATGGGTTTCATGGCTAAGCTAGGAATCAAACCCTGGTCTCCTGAGTCATAGTCGAACACTCAAATCCATTAGCAGCCGCAAAATAATTTCCATTGAAATCCAGGCAAACTCTGTCCTGTGTGGGGCTAACTGCCCCTTTCTTAGGGAAAGGTCTCTGTATTACTGCACACAGAAAAAATGTAGGTCCTGTATAGGTAAAACTGAGTTATTTGCCCACCTCCCATAATGGCCACCTCTATACTTGCCACTTTTCAGTGGAACAAGAACAGGTATCCTCCCTGGCACTCATTAGTGCAAGCATATGAGCCAGTTTGCAGTGGTTAAATGCCTGTACTGCAGCCACTCACTCAAAACCATAAGGTTGTGAGTTCAATCCCAGCTAAGGGGGCTCAAGCTTGACTCAGGCTTGCATCCTTCCGAGGTTGCTAAAATGAGTATCCAGCTTGTTGGGGGGCAACAGTTGGAAGAGCCCTCCCCTCCCTCCTTCCAACTGTCATCTTCTGGCCTTAGAGGGAGTGAAAGGACAGGCCCAAAGCCATCGGGTCTGAAGAGGAAGAGCGCTCCTCTCCCTCCTTCCAACTGTCATCTTCTGGCCTGAAAGGGAGTGAAAGGACAGGCCCAACGCCATCGGGCCCGGCCTTGTTTAAGAAAAAGAGCCCTCCCTCCAGTTCATCTGCCTTGGTCCAGGACTCAGAGGGAGAGAAGAATGCTAGACCTCCCATCCCCCCATTCCCCTCTCCTTTTGTGTCGTGTCTTTTTAGATTGTAAGCCTGCGGGCAGGGAACCGTCTATTATCACCTCTTTTGGAAGCCACCCAGATTCCCAGTGATTGGGCAGCATATAAATAAATCCTATTATTATTATTATTATTATTATTATTTAGTTTACAGTTGTAAACCGCTTAAACACTGTTAGTTCAGTATGAAGCAGTATATAAATGAAGCTGTTTGGTTGGTTAGATGTGTGCTGATTTACAGGCTGTACAGACCGGCCATTGAGGATGGCCTGGGGGCAGAGCTGGGGCGCACACCCTGACTCTGCTCTCAGGCCGGCGTGATATTGTGCACCACACCACATGCTCCTCTGGTGTCTAGGTGATGCAGCACCAAAGAAGCACTGATAAGGTGCAGTGCTGGTGGCTATGGTGCCTTTTCCACAGCGCAGAAAGGAGTCACTTTTTGTGGCTCCTTTTTGTACCACAGAAAGGTGAGATTGGAGTCGCAGGGTACAGTTGCTGCGGCTCTTGATCCGGTGCTAAAAAGGGCAGCCTGTACAGCCCCTTAGTGTCAGTAGAAAGAGGAGTCGGGAATGGTCACATGAATGTATGCCTCATGTTGCTGACCAGAACAAGGACAAGAAAAGAGAGAGAGAGGATAGATAGAGAACGGAAATGAGCCAAGCTGACAACATGACCTCCATTAAAGACTGACCCTAAAAGAGAGAGAAAGAGATTGGAGTGGGTACTACGTCTGCTATCAGAAACAGAAAGTGTGTTATGCTAGTGTGAATTCACATGGCCATGGTAGGAAGGGGGAGAATATATCAAAATAGCCAGAGAATATTTTCCTGCATGTTTCAATGACACAACAGTAATAGCAATTATTAATTAGGGATGAGTAACTCAGAAAGTTGCAGAGTGCAGTAACAGTTCTGGGGGTAACCAGAATAATAAGTAAAACAACTTGTTCCTTTTAAAAGGTAACATGCCAGGCTCTGCCATTTAAAAAACTGCCTAAGTAAAAAAAAAATGTTTTGGATAGGCATGGATTCTTTTTGATCTTTTATATCTGGCATGCTTTTCCACCAAAGGATCAGATATATGATTTTGGTCTACGTTAGATTTTGCAGGCATAGGCTATATCTTTGGACATGCCATCTTCGTATCACTCATGAGCAGGTGCTTCTACTACTACTCCCTTTCCCACGATGAGTTAATTAAGGAAAAAGGTATCAGAGCTTGGAAACATTTTTTCTTTTGATCGGCCCTATACAGACTGACAGAATAAAGGTGCTTCAGGTCACTTTGGATGTATGCTGTTTAAATGATGCATGCATCCTAAGAGTCTGGAAACTGCGCCAAAGCTGCACTTCAGTCCTTAGGACTGGATTGTGGCTTTGGTGTGGCTTCGGATGATGCATGCACTTAGGATGCATGCATCATTTAAAAAGCATACCTTCAAAGTGACCTGAAGCAGCTTTATTTTGGCCTGTCTGTATGGGGCCAAAAGCTCCCAAAATCTCTCACCCAGTACAGCTAGTGCCCATATTGCCTTGGGGATTCTTGGAGTGACAAAAGAATCACTCTGTCAAGTCCCCTTGATATTTGATTTCTACAGACTTTTAAAAAGAAGACGTTTCTTCAGGAGTAGAGAAGCAATCTTCCTTGTAATTCCATTATCTCTGATATTTGATTTATAGACTGCCTTTCTCCCAATATAGAATTCAAAGCAGTTTATAATGTAAATTAAAATAAAATGGCTAAAACAATACATGGTGCAAAAGCTTAAAAATGATTAATCAGAACACTAGTATGAAAACAATTAAAACTATATTAAATATTACAACCACTGCACATCCTTCTACCCCAACTTTCTGTCAAAAACAGGGCAGAGATGTGATCAACTTAGCCTTCTTTGGGAGGGAGTTCCATAGCTTTGGAGTGGATACCAAGAAGGCTGTCTCCCATTCCTTCACCAAATGAACATCTGCCTTGGAGATTGTAAGACTTGGATATATTCCTATGGGGAGATATGGCATTTCAAATAGTCTGAAAGCAGTTATTAGGACAGAATACAGAAAAATGTAATGGTTTCCAGCTAGAAAGGGGTTCAGACAAGGCTACACACTATCACCCTATCTATTTAACTAGAATGCTGAGAACATCATATGAAAAGCAGATTTGGACTCAAAGGAGGGAGGTGTGAAAACTGGAGGAAGAAACATCTAAGATATGCAGATGACATCATAATATTGGTAAGAAATATCAGAAACATGGAAAAATTATTGAAGAAGATCAAGGCAAAAAGTGCAAAGGAAGGTTTACAATGAAACAGCAAAAAAAAAAAAAAAAACAACAAAAATTATGAGCACAGATGATCTACATAATTTAAAAGAAGAAAATGAAGAGATCAAAATAGTTTGAGATTTTCCATACTTGGGCTCAATCAACAATCAGAGTGGAGACTGGATTCAAGAAATCAGAAGACTAGGACTTGCAAGTGCAGCTATGAAGGAACTAGACAAGATCTTGAAGTATAAAGACATATCATTAAATACAAAAATTGGGATTTTCGTGCTGTCATATTTCTCATTTCTGTGTATGATTGTGCAATCTGGACAGTGAAGAAAGTGATAAGGGGGGCAGTAGGAAAAGAGGAAGACTGCACTCTAGGTTAATAAACTCAATCAGAAAAGCCATGGCTATGAGTTCAAAGGAGCTGAGCAAGGCAGTTAAGGATAGGATGTCTTGGAGGTCTCTCATTCATAGGGGCACTATGGGTCAAAGCCCACTCAAAGGTGGTTAAGAACAAGAAGCTATAATAGTCTTTATACTTCATAACCAGCACTTTGGAGTGTGCCCAAAACAGATTGGTTGCCAGTGGAGCTGTTTCAACAACAGGGTTCCATTCTCCCTTGTTATATATTACTGTGAGTTATGTTAGTGCTCTTCTGGCAAGTGGATTTGCTTAGAAATAAAAGTGATTAAAATTGCTGTCTAGAGGTGTAAATATTAAAATTAATTTTTAGACACAATAACCCATATTAAAATTAGCCTTTAGCCATAATAACAAATAAATAAGTACACATTACAGCTGATGTGTGTGTGGTTAACCTACTGAAAAAGGCAGGGTAGAATTCCATATTCATTTCAGTTTCTGCTCCTCAGATCTAACTACAACTGCATCTGCTTAACCTCAGCAGCTGAAGGTCTCCATTAATACTAAAACGAATCTTGCCATTTTATCACAAAAAAGAGTTCTTTGAAGTTTGTTTTCAGTCAATGTTTTGAGGTGATTTCCTGTGAAATACAGCTAGCAGAAATGGGCTTCAGAAAGCAAAAAAGTGTGGAAATAACCTAGTTTTACTATCCTTATTTCCCTTTGGGAATTCAGTGTTAGCAGCTTTTGGTGTGAAATATTCTGTGGGCACAATATTTCAAGGTATATTAATGCTAAAACTTCCAGACCTCTGCATCTAAAATAGAGGCAATGAAATATATTGTTTCCATAGCAGCTTTCAAATGCCAAGAGATAAAAGAGCTTCAGGGACTGATTTACTGAACATCATTGTGTTCCTTTCTGGAGCCGCAATGATGTACTCTATACCAAGGACCTTACCATTCAGATCAGACATACCAACACTGTAGAATTAGGAAACAAGTAAATTTACAGTGGTGGTGGTGATAATTTTTTTAAAAAAACAACAATAAGAGGAGGAAGAAATCATCTACTTTTCATCTCTTCAAAGACCTGATACTTTACTTTGCACGTTTTTTCTTGCCACATCTTTTTCATCTTTCTGTCCCCTTCAAATGTTATAGCAGCAGGTAGAAAAAAAACCATACAGTGAGTATGTATATTAGCTAGCATTTCTATTATATTTGCTCACACAATTCCTCATGTGTTTTCAATGCCCACTCTAGAAAGTGAAATGGACAAAATCCATGGCAACACTCCATGCATTTTGGAATACTGGTAATATTCTCCATACCTGTTCTATAAGAAACTCTGAATATAGGCATCAGTTATTCACATACATTTGTGGAGAACATTCTGAGGAAGATACAGTAAATGTGTACTTGAATTCCATTTTTGAGACAATTTGCTACTGAAATGCTTTAGAAAGAGTCAAACAATTCTAGAACCTTGGACCAGATGTCACAAGTACTCATAGCTAGTTATTAGTGTATGGCATTAAATCTGTGTCTATGTAATGCTGTTTGTGTCATGGAATCTGGAACAAATGATAAAACAGCTAAATAAAACATGACTTGAAAGACATCACTAACATCTGTAATTTATCTATAATAGTATTTCTTCTTCTACATCCAAGACAGTTGAATAATGTAAACAAAACAACACCAACTCTTCATTAATTTTAAGGTGAAATAGCCTGCCTGAGGATATTTTACTCTTTGAAACAATGCTAATTTGCAATAGTTCAGAGACACATTCTGGTAGAGATTTGCTATATTTATGAAATAGGGTGGGTCTACCTTTCATCTCACCATGGTGGAAAAGACTAACCATCTGACCTGTGTGCTTGCTCAATTTTCATTCCAAGTACCAGTGTTTATAACAAGCTGCACGACCCTTTGTATGGTGCATTATTTTTAAACCATTCACTTATCCCTGAAAGACTTCCCTAGAGAAGCATTACAGAATATTAGTGTTTCTCTGTCTTGTCTAGGCAGTGGATCTATTGTTAACTTTCTCTTGCTCCAAACATAGCCAACCACCACCACCCCTTTGTTATTTTTAACCTCTCTATCAAGCCTCAGTTCATTCTGAACAGTAGCATTTCTGACTTTCCTCCTAGAGTTCTTTGTTATTGTATTCCTCTTTCATAATTTCCCCTTTCTTGAATTTCTTATACATTTCTCTTTTGAATCTGAGCTCATTTGAAAGTTCTTTATACATGCACCCTGGTTTCATTAGACACCTCCCACTTTTCAACCTCATTGGAATTGTTTCCAGCTATGCCTCCAATATCTCATCTTTAAGAAACACCCATGCATCATGAACTCATTTCCTTTGAGTATTTTTGACCACAAGATCTCACCCAGTATTTCCCTAAGTTTGCTGAAATCAGCTTTCTTGAAGTCAAGTGTACGTGTTTGACTATGTTTGCCTTCCTCTTTTTCTCCGTATAATAAATCTCAAGAAGACATGGTCACTTCTGCCCAAGGATACCATTACTTCCACCCCATTGACAAGTTCACCTTTATGGGTTAAACTAGGTCCAAAATAGTTGATCTCATTGTTGCCTCCTCAGCTTTCTGTACAATGAAAGTGTCTGCAAGGGTAGTGAGGAATTTGCTAGACATTACATTCTTAGCAGTTTGGCTACAAATATCAGGGTGATTGAAATCTCCAGTTACTATTATCTCTCTCCTTTTTGAATGGCTGGACCTTTATTTAGGAAGTCATCATCCAAACCTTCAGTCTGACTTGAGGACCTATAGGTGATCCAGCAATGAGGCTGATCTTCTTTCTCTCCTCCTAACGTTTTATTCAAATACTCTCTGCTACCATGTTCTAGGTCATCAATCTTCCCACAGGTGAACACATTCCTGACATATAATTCCAGTCCTCCTCCATTCCTGTTTGGAATATTTGGAACTGATTGTACCCTTTATATTTCTGGTTTGAGAATTTTATTGGGTGTTTCAGTCAAAGTTTTCTTCCTCCAACTTTACAATAATCAGTCCTGTCCAAGAGGGGCTTCTTCAAAGGCACTGAAGAGTATCACACCAAGGCCAATTCAGCAATAATCTCAGTAATGAAAATAAAAAGCAACAGTAGCGCTATGGCGCTCAATAGTTTCATACACTCTCACTTTCATGTGAATGGGAAACTTAAAAGCCAAAGAATAGAGTGATTTCTTTTCACACATACCCATGAATGAATCATTAGTACATTGGCACTGATCATTTTGCACATGTGTCCTTGCCTCTTGCAGTCCCTTCAAACCTGGGTTGCTTTCTGCAGTCCCTCTGAAGTTTAAAGATCCTGGGTTGCTGGTTTATTACAGTTCTTTTTTAAATGTGCTAAATGTGTTGGAAGTGTGCTGCATCTAAAAAATCAGCTTCACAAAAATTGTCTTTTGAACAGGCCTGTAGTCACAGAATCATAGAGTTGGAAGAGCATCAAATCAAAGCATCCCTGCCCAACCTGGCCAATTTACTTGCAAAGCCAAACTGACTCCTTCGTTCCCCTCTGCTTGTTTCTATTTCCCTTTTAACTCATCCTCCTGGTTAGTTTTTCCAAGCTAGTCTACTACAGCCATGCCCTTCCCCAGCTGTTGCAAATTACTCTATTGAGGCAAACAGGTTGTCTTCTTTCCTCTTCAGCATTGTTGGCTGTGCTGGCTCTTTCTGACAAACGTAGAAGGTGACCTTATCTCTCTAGTTTCCCCTTGGTCATCAGGTAGTTCTACTTTGGTGAGTCCCTACAGCTTTTTGCACCACTGTTTTTCTTCTATTGATCCAATTTCCTTTGTATCTTTAAGGCTATGGTCCCTGTTAGGGTTGCCAGGACAAAATGTAGGACAAAATTTAGACCAAAATATAGGACAATTGTAGGATAAAATTTTTAAATGTCCTGCATTTTGGGCTAAATTTTATCCTATAATTGTCCTATATTTTGGTCTAAATTTTGTCCTACATTTTGTCCCAGTTTTTAGTACAGAATTATGGCAACTCTATGAACCCTGGTACTTGATTCTTGTCATCTGGAATATTGTCTTCCATCCCCATGTAATTTAATTTAAAGGTCTCTTGTGAAGGTTTGTGGGACTTCTAGCAAATATATTCTTACTGTTGTGAGGTGTGACTCATCTTTTGCAAAAAGCCCTTCTTTGTGAAAACACAGACCATGGTTCAAGGAGCCCAAACTTTCCTGATGGCACCATTTGCATAGCCACGTTTTCATTTCTAGTATTTTTCTCCCTTTTCCTGGATCATGCCCTTTAACAGGAAGGAAATATGAAATAGCAACTTTAACTCCCCCCCAGTCTCATATTCCTTTACAATCTGCTAAAAGTATTGTTGTTGTTGTTGTTGTTGTTGTTGTTATTGTTATCTTACATCACACTTTTCTCCCAACAAAGGGACTCAAAGCGGCTAACAGCAAATTTAAAAACAATACAATTTAAAAATAATACAAAATTAAAATGTATAAATATAAAATTTAAAAAAAAAATTAAACAATTTTACAAGTTAAAATAGTTATGAATTAAAATGTAACATGCTAAAAATAGAAACCTTAAAATTTACAATGCACAGCATTTAAAACTCAGGTCTTAGCAGTTTGAAAACATAAGACAACATAAGAATGTCTTTACCTGCTGCCGAAAGGATAGCAGGAATGGAGCCATCCTGGCCTCTCTAGTGAAGGAGTTCCAAAGCCCGGGAGAAGATTCTGAAATGTTATATCTTGAAGTATCACTTTGTTCCAACATGGATCAGGAGGAAGAGTCATGTCAGCCAGTCTGTTACATCTTGGATCTTTATCCCTGGGAGACATCACACACCTCAAGATATTTTATCAGGCCCTTCTCTTCCTCTGAACAGAGAATCAGCTATCACCATCATGTGTGTACTGTTCTTTAACCAAAGCCCACAGAATCCCCCAGGTCACTGCCATGCCTTCTGAGGACTGAGGTTGTTGCCACTGTTTTCCAGTAAGTAATCATGTTAGTTTTTTCTGGTTTTTTCAGACTATGTAGCCGTGTTCTGGAAGAGTTTATTCCTGAGCTTTCACCAGCATGTTGGTTTCTTGAAGCTTAAAAATGAGGAAGAAAGGGGGAGAAGAAAAAGGAAAAAGAAATGTGACAGTACTTTTAAGACTAATTTTTGTTTGTTTTTTCACATGAGCTTTCATATATATAAATCCACATCTTTGAATAGAGTGATAATAAATGTTCAGGTGTAAAGCATATTTACATAGTTGTGGGAATTAAATGAGATGGAATGGAATAGGATCAAGAAAGATGCAAATTATAACCCTTGCCTGGAATTTTCAAATGACTATGTAATGTGACATAAGTCTTTCAGATCTTTACAGGGGTCAGTTAGTGTGGATGTGTGCAAACAGTAAATCTGATTACCAAAAGTCTGTTTCTCAGGGTTCAAAACTCTCTCTGAGAAGATGTATTTTTTGTTATATGTGGACTCTTGTATTAATATATGTAGTGTTCCATGAAACCTTTGTTCATACTTCTGCTGATGGGTTGGAATTTGTGAGTATAATTTAACCCAGTAGTTTCTCTTTCTACTTTTCCTTTGTATGAGTTTCAAGATTGAAAAGTTTTGCAATTGATGCTTGGGTATTGCCATATCTAATGTCAGATTTGTGGTGCCTGTTCTGGTGAAACATAATTGCTGATAAAGGGGAGAATTTGGAATCGATTGTGTAGCTCCAGACTTGCAACATGGTTCTTGATAGATCTTTGTCTCACATCCTTTCAAATATAAAATATGCATCCTGCATTTCAAAACTGTCCCTCTCCCTAGAAACATCCTGCACATCTTGCCCTTTTCAGGCATCCTGAGGGTTTTCAGCACTTATCCTTTCTCATATAAGGGAGTACCAGCATATTCTTGTAGTAAGACATTGAAGCTTGTTGAATGGCAAAGCAGTATGTCTCAGAGGGAGACTAAAACAGGCTCCTGGAGAGTAAATGGTAAAAGAGAAAGATATACAAATCATAGAAATATGTACAGTTATTGTTGCTGCTTCTATCTTCATCTTCTTTTTCTCCTCTCCTTTCCCTGCCCTTTCCCCAAAATTGGAAAAAAAATAGTTATTAGCACTAGTCATATCCCCTTTACAAAAATAATAGAAGCACAGAATGAGAACAAAGTTAGCAATAGATTCTGAAACTTTCTGTCAAATTAAGCATTGCTTGCAGTAGGTACAAGGGTGCACAAAAGATGCAGGAAGGCATAACTACATGGCATTGAATAAACTGAACCATTGATTCTGACTTTATGCAGAAGGCAGAAATGAGAGAAAACCTTCTAGCCCCTGTTTAGTCACTAGGCAACATCACTTCATGCTTCTACCCAGCCCTGTTAATTAGCACTGCACCCTGTGTGACTTCTGCTAATACATGGGCTAAGTGTTGCAAAACACACGTTTCTGGTGTGATCTACTTGTTAATGCTATTTCAAGAGACACATTAATGAGTAGACTAGCAAGGTAAGGTCCTCAGAAAATGGTAGAAATGTGTTCTTTATGTTTCATGTGGCCATGTTTGCTAGTGATAATGGGGGTTGTAGCCTAGTACCTCTGGAGGGCACCAGGTTAAGGAAACTTTAAATGTGTTTCATGTAGAACCCCCTCCCCCCCTTTTTTTGTGAGACAACATACATTTTTGTTTGTTTGTTTGTTTTATTTTGCCTAACAAGGTAAATGTCACTCATGTTCATTTTGAGACTAGCACAGAGAAGATGGTAGGTAGTGAAAGCCTGGGAGACAGGACTGGGAATTAACAATTTGTACACCCTTCAATGCTCAAATGTCAGTGGTCATCCCAGGTGGTATCGTAAACATGTGGCATTACACCCCAAAGCCTCAAGAAGGAAGGTTTATTATCCATCTGAAGAATCTGTAGCCTAGCTTGGTTTTTCTTACCCATCAACAAATTATCAAAAGGTGCCTGCAACAATTCCCTATTCAGGTGGTGACATTTCCTAAATCATTCTATTTATCTTTCCTGCCAGGTTTGCAGTACATAAGGGGTGTGGACTGCCAAAGAAAGTGCCATTAATTTAATGGATAGTTCTGGTAAATGTCAAGATTTTTAACAGCATCTGCTATTTTATTAAATATGTTAATAGCCTTGTGATAACGAAGTGCTTAACCAATGGGGATTTAAGGTAAAAGGGCAATGTTGGGCTCTTTTGTTTGTCCAGCTGCACTGGTCTGATGCACAGTCCAAGGACACAGAGCTTGAATGTGTTTGTATTGTTCCTAATGGATGTGCCCTGTGATGTTCCAAAAGGGACCAGATATGTGTTTATTTAAGACCACTGGGATATTATTAATGGTTCAGATTGGGGAAGGGATGATATGTGATGGAAAAGGTATAACCTACAAAGGACTTGAAGATGCTAGAAACTGGATAAGGTGTTTTCTCATTTATATATTTTTAAACCTGATGCATTTCCAGGTTCCTCTCATATAAGTGATATTTACTTCCAGATGTGTGATTAGATCAGGGAAAACATGCAGAGATCTGCAGAAAAATAGCATTAAATTAATACTCTTTTTGAAATATTTTATTTCCAGTGGTTACTGTTCTTAAGTTATAATACACTTGGTTCGGAGATCTGGCCATTCTTCACCATATCCTCTCAACTATGTATTCACAACTCGGAAAAATCTCAGCCTAGTCACACAGCCCTGTAACTTCTCAAAAGAAGATGGATGCTACAGTTTTGAGTAAATACTGCAGAATTCCTCATCTAGTATTGCTTCTGTCTGGTGCATGAGAAAGTTCCTAGCCAGTTGAGAATTGTCATTCATAAAGGAACTTTTCCAAACTCTGCATCTGACTTACCCAGTTTGGCAAAATTACACCACAGTAAGCTAAACAAGCACTCATCTTCAACAGGTAGATTTGAATACAGATGGAGGCCACACCTCAGTCCATGGTGGGTCATGCCAGTAACACCATTACTGTTTTGTTTTATTTGGTTACAATTTTCTTTTTCTTAAAAAGCAAACAATACTAAAGCAAACAAATATGAAAAGGGGTGATTAAAACATATACAGAAAAGTGGAGAAGAGGGATAAAAGAAGCAGTACATGTCTGCAGTTTTTCTTAACCTCCAAATTTTAAAATAGCACTGGTCTTAATTCTTTCTTTTATAAAACTGCTAAAGTTATGAGTCACATCCCCCTTTGAACACCTAGTTGCCAGTATATATGCAAGTGTATATGTATATGTATGAGCACAAGTTTAAATGGAAGGCTAGAGTAAAAGATGAGCATTGGATTTGAAATGTTTGAAGATTTCAAGGCTAAAGCAAAACCTACCTCTATATACATGTCTCTGAATACTAACTCAAACCAGCCAAGCCAATACTGTACTAAATCAAAAGGTGACATTTTGTTGAGCCCACTTCATCATGCAGCCTGTGAAAGCTGATACCCAATAAAACTTGTTAGCCTTTGAGGTGCCACAAGATTCTTTTGTTGTTATTGTTGCTACAGAATAACATAATTTATGCCCCTGACAATTTGTAGGTGGGGTGACCAGTTTGTAAATGGGAAACAAAAGGCAAACATTTCTGCGTGGAAGGGATTGGACTACATAACTATTGCAGTCCCTTCCAACTCCATGACTCTGTGCTTTAAAAAATACTCTAAAAAATATGTATATGCCTGTCGAAAATATGGGCTGGAATCT
Source organism: Sceloporus undulatus (assembly GCF_019175285.1). Taxonomy (NCBI): domain Eukaryota; kingdom Metazoa; phylum Chordata; class Lepidosauria; order Squamata; family Phrynosomatidae; genus Sceloporus; species Sceloporus undulatus. The sequence continues at coordinate 225,268,169 of NC_056524.1, read as the reverse complement.
TATTTATGACATATGCATGTTTAACTCAGGGTTACACATGTTCACCATTTCTGGATATTTGGGAGGGAATTATTCACTAACTCATGATACAATGTCCACCCAACTCCCCAGGTAGTGTTCAAGTTGCCAAGGGTGCTTCCATGGTTATTTACTGGCCAAGGAGGAGGTATGCAGCCAGTGCAAGAGTTGTGTCACCAAGTGAAATGAGGTTGGTGTCCTGAATCTTCAGCTGGTTGGTCACCTTCCTCTCTCCTTCCAAGCCCCTGGGCTTGAAACCTTTTTTTGCAGGATCTCAGCCATTGTTTTGAAATCAATGCATCATGATTTAAAAGACGCAAGAGAGAAGCAAATTTTGCATATATAAAGGAGCCCTGGTGGCGCAGTGGTTAAATGCCTGTACTGCAGCCATTCGAAACTACAAGGTTGCGAGTTCAAGATCAACAAAAGGGCCCAAGCTCGACTCAGGCTTGCATCCTTCCGAGGTCGCTAAAATGAGTACCCAGACTGTTGGGGGCAAATTAGCTTACTTGCTAATTAGCTTACTTGCTGTTCACCGCTATGATCTTTGGAATAGCGGTATATAAATAAAACAAATTTAAATTTAATTTAAATTAAATATATAAGTAGCTTTGAATTGGGCCATGTAAAAATATATTATTTTGCATATTGTTTTCTGAACCAAGTCCACAATGTGAGAAAATATTTCTAGAATTATTTGGCTATTCATTCATTTCCAGGCACAACTTTAAGGAGCTGTTTTTGATGTTGAAAGTTCTAAAAACAGATTGGGACTTGGTTGTGTGATAGGCCACCTACACTCATGCACACCTCACTGTTCATTACAATAAGTTTCCGAAGCCCTGCTTGCAGGCTCACTATCATGTGAGTACTACAGACTTTTCACTGTTGGCCCCTGTTGGACTTTTCATAGTTGGCCAAAAGAATTATATATGCATTTCTATTAGTATGTTTAAAATGCAGCCTGTGAAGGAATGTAAAATCCTCCCCGCTCCATAATGTACATGAGTTTATACAGGATTGCCCTGGTGATGCAGTGGTTAAATGCCTGTACTGCAGCCATTCACTCAAAACCACAAGGTTGTGAGTTCAAGACCAGCAAAAGGGCTCAAGCTCAACTCAGGCTTGCATCCTTCTGAAGTCGCTAAAATGAGTACCCAGATTGCTGGGGGCAAATTAGCTTACATTTGTAAACCACTTAGACACTGCTTAGGTGGTGTGAAGCGGCATATAACTGAAGCTTGTTTGTTTGTTTGCCAAATTTGCAAATACTTTATTTCAGGCTTCAACCTTTGGTTTCCTCTCTATCAGTTACAGTATTAGCGATTAAGCCAAACATTATGCCTCCATAGCCTCATTCCTCCATAGGATCTTAACAAAAGTCTTATGACTATATTGGATTCATTGCTCTTACTGGAGATGAGGTTTGCCTAAGCAAACATGCTGGTGACTCCTGCTAGTTTCCAGGAAGTTCCAGGAATGGGTCATCTCAATTGTACCCTACTACCAACTGCATGGGGTGAGATGAAGCTTGATAATCTAGTACGCTGTGGGGTCCAGGAAAATTTCAAAGTGCTGCTGAGTTCATTCAGATGTCCATCTGTTGGCCTGGAGTAGCTCCTGGCAGGGCTGTTCTAGGAGAAGTTTTCATTTTGTTTTGTAAATTACAATAGATACAACCAGCACTGCAAAGTGGCATATTTATTAAATAAATTAAGACTCTACTCATGCATTGACTCACACACTTGCATCCACAATTTGACTTTGATTATCCAGCTCTGTTCTAAATGATGTAATGTTTGCTGGGGTTTTTTTGCCTCTCTTCATTGAATACTAAACCACTGTGTTAACAGACAGGCAATTCCCAATCTCCTCAGGCCAACTGCTGTTAAAAATAAAGGTGACATGAAAGAAAAAGTGTATATCAAAGCAATACAACACTATGACATTATAACATATATAACATTATAATGCTATGATGAAACTGGGCCAGAAATATACCATCACTATGCCATTTCTTGAGAGCTACTGTGGCATAGTGGTTTGACTGTAGGACTAAGAATCTTCAAAGCCCTATTCAACCATGGAAACTCAGTGGATCACTTTCTCATATTCTCTTGGCTTTAGAGATGGGCAACAGCAAACCCCCTTTGAATAAATCTTGTTAAGAAAACCCTGGAACAGGGACACAATAAGTTGGTGTTGATTTGAGGGCACATAACAACAACAACAACAAAAAATGCCATTTCTTACAGGGCAGGGGTGGCCATTCTACTAACATGTTTTCACTGGAGACCTCCCCAGCACACCTCAGGTATTTTGGCACTCTATACTTTCATATTAATGTGTTCCCAGTGGTCTAGTAGAGCTTCCTTTAAATTCTTTGGTCCTCCAGCTCTCAAATATCAGCAGTGAAGAACGTGTTCCAAGCCGTTCAATTTTAGGGTATATAAAGGACTCGAAAACAAAACTGCCAGCAACAAACTGTTATTATTCAACTTTATGGGGCAATCCACTTGGAATACTGTATTCAGTTCTGGTCACTGGACCTGAAAGAATGATATTATTGACTAGCCAAAATAATCAAAGGTCTGGGACAATTCCTCTATGACTAAAAAGCAGAAGTATTTGGGGCTATTGAACATGAAAATAAAGGGGAAAAGTGGGAAAATATGACTGAATGTGTGTGTATCATTATGGTCTCAGTTGTTCATTTTAAAAATAACAGGACAGTATTTTTGAAATTGTACAGAACAAGAGGGACAGCATAAATGTTGGTAATTAAGACGAAAACTGAGTGGACTAAAACTTAACTGGAGAACCTTGATTCTTCAAGTGGATGCATATGAAAACATTTTATGGGAGGAATTATTGCTTTTAGCAAATATACACAGAGTAGTCCTGCTCTTCTAGCAAACAGGCAGTGTCACCCATGGTTAGAAAACATGCCTATTTAACATTCAGTCATAACTTAATTATATTTTTCTCTCACCAAATACTAAGCTGGCAAACAAAGCTACAGTTGTATTTTTGATCCACTTATTTCCCAAGTATTTGAGTAAGGTTTATTTCAGATTAAGCTGTTAAGGACTGCCATATATAAGATCTTTTTCTAATTAAAAAGGTCAAATACTACATATTTAGGATATGAATAGAGATGATTGATTAGAGAACAGCTGTGTGGAACCTGGACAGTGTTCAACATGGAGTTATAGTCCAATGAATCTAGCATGACATGGAAGAAGATCTTTGGAGCCGAGCTGATGCAATTTTTTAACCCATTATGGATTATTGACAGTAATCATTTGAATTCACTACATGAATTCAAATCAAAAGTTCAAAGGTAGGCAGTTTAATCTACACAAGATGGAAAAAAATGGTGGGGGTGTCACGGCCACCTTCTTTTCCTATTCAGCCTCTCACGAGAAAAGGTCTCATCCAGTGCCAGGCATTAGCATGATGTTTTTCTACCTACCGTAATACCATGATGGCAAAAACAAACAAGTAAACAAAAGGACCAATTGTGAAGCTTGGGATGGGATGGGAAGGAGGCCATCGTGGGGACCGCAGTACAATTCATTATCTCTGCAATGAATGGGAGGAGCAGATTAATGTAGTATAAAGAATTATGGTAAGGCCCTTACATTTGTCTGTGTAATATATTTATTTGATTTAGTTGACATTATGTTCTCTAACATTAAGCATTTCAGCAAATGCCACTGAAACTTGAACATTCTGGGTAGGTTGGTGTAAATAGCTGATGAGACTTTTATTAATGGTGCTTATCCTGTATCACAGATTCATCCTGAAGGAGAAGGTGATGAAGCATATAGTGCTGGCAAAACTCATCTTACTTTTATGGAATTGTTTCTGATTTACAGTCATGTGCATTGAAGGATTATGAGGCCTTTCATCTTGATTTATTCTGTCCTGCTGGTCTGTTAAAACCCAGCAGAGCTATATTAACCTCTATTAGCTTTCTGTCTACAGGGGATGAGTGGGGTTTAGAATGTTGCTTTTCATGTTGTTGTTGCTTTCTTTGGAGATAATTAATCTTGCATAGGTGCTCCTTGATGCCTGATTAAAACTGTATATGACCACCTGCCTCAAATTAAAATACAAACATTTGAAATTTCCAGGTATACCAAATTTAATTCCACTTTTTTGAATGCTTTTGTCCACCTTCTCTTGTATAGAGAAGCAATGGGTGGCTTTGGGTGAGCAGATCTTATTGTAATGAGACAGGATACGAACAAGACTTTTGCCCACTCATGAAGATGATGACAACAACAACAATGATGATGTTTATCTCTTTACTTTGTGATATGCCAGAACATACTGAAAAGGTCTCTATTTAACCACAGGTTCATATTTTGTCTGGACTGCGAAATTATTGATACCTGCCTCAGTACCGTGAAAATTATGCATGGGAATATGGTGCTTAATAAAACAGCAAATATCATTTTGTAGAAATATAATTCTTTACTAATTTACTTCTTAAAGGTAGCAATGAGTAATTTTAGCAGTTTTCTTCCTAATGTGAGAAAATCTTTGAAAACCACACAGTATCCAAAGCTTATTCACAATCTAGGACTTTTTCTACACAAAATTTGCATATGATTGTTTTTACCAGAAACCAGTGCTTTCTACACAGGGAAAAGCATTTTCTGTAAAGAAAATATTTTGATATTCAAATTTTGTGCCGATGTCCAACTAGAGCATTTTTGGCACAAGAAATAGCGTTTTTGTCACAAATTAATAATTAATAATTTGTTTTATTTATATACCGTTATTCCAAAGATCATAGCGGTGAACAGCAAGTAAGCTAATTAGCAAGTAAGCTAATTTGCCCCCAACAGTCTGGGTACTCATTTTAGCGACCTCGAAAGGATGCAAGCCTGGGTCGAGCTTGGGCCCTTTTGCTGGTCTTGAACTCACAACCTTGTGGTTTTGAGTGAATGGCTGCAGTACAGGCATTTAACCGCTGCGCCACCAGGGCTGCATACAAGCATTATTTTCTGCACAGAAAATGCTATATCCTGCATAGAAAATGCTGCAACCCTATACAAAATTTATGCAGAATAAGTCCACTACTGTGAAGATTCTCATCAGTCCAGGATTCTTCTTGTCAGGATTTATTAAAATTAAAAAAAATGGGCATCTATCTTTTAAAAATATATTTTCAAATATTTTTCCATCACTACCATTTTTGAGAAAAAGTAAAGGAAACTTTCTTATAGGAATACTATCCAGAGATAGAAGGATAACTTGCAGAGATACCATTAGACTATACATTTCAGAGAAAGGACTGCAGTGGGAGGAAGGGAAGAAGCAAACTCACCTTGAAAATATCAGTTTACAGGAAAAAAGACCACACTGGACGAAGAGGAGAATGGAGTACATTAAATGGCCCTAATCATCTTATCTGTACCACTATTGCCCCCACTATGGTCTCTACCACTATTGCATTAAGGACTGTAGGTTTTTTGTTGTTGTTGTATGTCACCTTTGAGTCAACCTTGACCCATGGAGACCCTATCTCTGTCCTCCACTGTTTTGCTTAGTTCCTGCAAAGTCATACCTGTGACCTCCTTAATAGAGTCCATGCAGCTAGCATGCGACCTTCCTCTTTTTCAACTTTTCCCCACCTTTCCTAGCATTATTGTTTTTTCCAGTGAGTCATACCTTTTCATGATATGTCTGAAGTACAACAACCTGAGTTTTGTCATCTTGGCTTCCAGGCAGAGTTCTGGCTTGATCTGCTCTTGGCCTCATTTGTTTGTCCTCTTGCCTCTCCATGGCATCCTCAGCACACTTTCCAGCACCACATCTGGGCATCGACTGGGGAAGTGTGACCTTGTTGGTGCTATTGGACATCTCAGTGGCTTTCGATACCATTGACCACGGTATCCTTCTGGAACGCCTGAGGGAGTTGGGCATCAGGGGCACTGCGCTCCAGTGGTCCTGTTCCCACCTCTCGGGCAGATTCCAGATGGTGAGGCTGGGGGACACTTGCTCCTCTAAGAGGGAACTGACATCTGGTGTCCCCCAGGGAGCTATTTTGTCCCCCACTTTGTTTAACATTTACATGAAACCACTGGGAGAGATCATCTGGAGACATGGGGCACGGTGTTATCAATATGCTGATGACACCCAAATATGTTTCTCTGTGTCCCCGACTGATGCAGTGACTAAGGATGGCGTCTCTCCTCTGAATGCCTGCCTGGAGTCAGTAATGGGCTGGATGAGGGAAAACAAACTCAGTTTGAATCCAGAGAAAACGGAAGTAGTGGTGATAGGTTCCCTAGGCCCAGGGAAGGAAATTTGTCCACCTGTCCTGAATGGGGTCACAATTCCCCTGAAGGACGAAGTTCGCAGTTTAGGAGTACTTCTGGAATCGTCCCTGCAATTGACATCTCAAGTGGATGCGACAGTCAAAAGTGCTTGCTATCAACTTCGGTTGATACACCAACTGCGACCCTACTTGGGCCAAAGGGACCTTGAAACGGTGGTACATGCTCTGGTAACCTCTCGCTTGGATTTCTGTAATGTGCTCTACATGGGGCAACCCTTGTACCAAGCCCGGAAGCTTCAGTTAGTACAAAATATGGTGGCCAGATTGGTCACCGGTGCTTCCAGGTTTGACCATATAACACCTATTCTGAAAGATCTGCACTGGCTGCCTATTCGCTTCCGAGCACAATACAAGGTGTTGGTTATTAGCTATAAAGCCCTACATGGCTTGGGCCCGAGTTACTTGAGGGACTGCATCTCTCCATATAATCCACCCCACACACTCAGAACAACCGGGAAGAACTTGCTGGAAATTCCACCTTCTAAATTTGTTATTAATTCCCAGATGGCCTTCTCAGTAGCGGCCCCATAAATCTGGAATAGTCTTCCTGACGAGCTCCGTCTTATCACCCCCCCTGGAAACATTTAAAAAGAGGTTTAAAACCTTCCTCTTCTGTCAAGCCTTCCCCCCTGGAAAATGAAGTCGTGTACTCTGATCCCATTGACTCTCTACCTCACCCTATTGATTGATTGAATGAATGTTTTTAGATTTGTATATTGTGTTTAGTGCTCTTGGTTTTATCTATTTTATGATGTGTTTTGTAATTGGTTTTAAACTCTATATAAACCGCTTTGATCTTTTGGAAAAGCGGTATATAAATAAAATTTATTATTATCATCATCATCATCATCATCTCAAGTTTGATTTTGTTCCTATCTTCTTTCCTAACCCAGCTTTGACATCCATACATGGTAATAGCGAATGCAATGGCTTGTATGATTCTAAATTTGTGGTGAGTTGTATATCTTTGCATTTTAGATTTTTTTTCTTGTTCTTTCATAGCTGACTTCCCCATTCTTAATCTTATTCTGATTTCCGGGCTGCTGTCCCCAGTCCTATCAATGTTTGATCCTATCAGTGTATGAGAACTCTTTTACTATTTCTGTTTCTTCATTTAGGTTGAATTTATGTAGCTTCTCCATGGTCATTACTTTTTTTGTCTTTTTGTTCAACCGTAAGCCTGCCTTTGCACTTTCTTCCTTGATCTTTCTTAGAACTTGTTCCAGGTCTGGGGGGTTGTTTGCTAGTACAGTGTGCCCGCACTATAGGCAGGCACCCCATTTGTGGCTTCCTGCTTATGCAGAAGCTATTTAATGGGAGAATGATTGGTGCGTGCACCCATGGCACGTGTGCTCTCTCATGCTGAATGGGACTTGAGCATCCGTGTTTTTTGGCTTACGCAGGGGGGTCCCGAACGGATCCCCCGCGTAAACCAAGGGACCACTGTATTATGGTGTCATATCTTAGACTGTTGTTATTCCTTCCTCCTATTTTCAGTCCTCTTCCTTCTATGTCAAAGCTTGCCTTTCTTACAATATGTTCTTCATATAAATTGGATGATAAGATGCAGCCTCTTTGCTACTTGGGAACCATTGTGTTTCTCCATGTTCTATTCTGACAATAGCCTCTTGTCCTGAGTACAGATTCCTCATCAGGACTGTCAGATTTGTTGGTACTGCCATATCTTTAACAGTGTTCCACAGCCTTTCATGATCAATGCAGTCAAAGGCTTTGTTATACTCTGCAAAGCATAAGCTGATTTTCTTTTGGAATTCCCTGGTGTGCTTCATTAGTCATTGCATGCTTGCAAAGTGATCCCTAGTGCTTCTTCCTGTCTTGAACCTGATGGACCTCTGGGATTTCTCTCTCCATGTATGGCTGAAATCTATGGAGTCCTAGTGATGCAGTTCAATCTTGCATTGTGAACTCAATCTTGCAGGGCTCCAGGGTCCTTCCATCCTTCTGTAGGTCAGTAAAATGAGTATCCAGCTTGTTGGGGCAATTGCATTATACACTGTAAACTGCTTAGCGGGTTTTAGTTCACTGATAACTGGTATAGAAATGTACTTGCTATTGCAATTGCTATGTAGCAGAATTTTTAGCATAATTTTGCTTGCATGTGAGATTAGTGCTATGGTCCTATAATTACTGAACTCTTTTGTGTTTCCTTTATTGTGGATTGTTTCCAATCTCTTGGACATCATTTTATTTATCACATCTAGAGGCACACAGTCCTTAATGCAGGTATTGCTTCACACCACTCCCAACTACAACAAGCCAGGATCTTTAAACTGATTGTGGCAGAATATCTTGCTGTTTGATAGCTGTTAAACTTAGTTTTCTAGTCCAAATAAAATGGACACTATTGGAGACCTCTGAATTTCATTCGTGTGTGCCACTATTCATATCTAGTTCGAAATAGCCAAAATGCCGATGATAAATGGGAACTCTGAGAAATGATAGTTCAGATATAATTCTGTTCTTGCAAAGCTACATTCCCAAGTCTATTGAAGACAAACTATTATAATTCCAGAAGAGTCTTGGGCTAACAGCTAGAAATCCCATAGATTGTGGAAACCAAATTATGCTGTATTTTCAAAATGTTTTGCCATCTGATCAAGGTATTATATATATATATATATATATATATATATATATATATATATATATTCTGACACAGTTTATATCAGAGGTAGATGGGAAAAGAAAAACATCAGCAAAGCCAGGAGATTGCAAATGAGTTTCTATGCCAATGTTTTTTTGGCAGTGCACTGTCTAATTTACAGTTCCAAAGAAGCCAGCTTTCTGTCAAAGTGTGTCCTCTTCAATTCTTCCCACACCCCTCGTCTTTCTTTTCTCAGGAATGAATTCACACTTGTCCTTCATTTACTTCACAGAAAAGCCTTCCTTTTCATTAAGTTCCATGTTTTCCATCTTAGTTGTTTGTGGGTGGGGGTGTTTGTTTTGTATTTGGAAGCATTTAACTTGCAAGAATGCAGCTTCTCCAATTTCCCAATGACTTCAAAGGGGAGAACAGAAGCTTGCATAATTTCAGAATGGGTATAAATTGTTCCCAGGCTGAACCACTTTGCAAGTAGAACTGGGGTAAGTGAAGAAAGAAATATAGCCCATAAAGCAAGCAGTGTACACCTTGGTATTTCTATAAGGCCATGCCTACAGAGCACTGAATTTCAGTGGTTCTTGTCCCCCAGTCTGGTTCATTCTGCCAGCACTGCAGCTAAATCAAAAGCACATGTAACTAACCCATTGTGAAAAGAGGATTGTGTCCTCCACTGCAAGCTTAAGGGTAGATATGGTATTCCTTTTTTTCATGTACAAATATAATCTCGTACAAATATAATAGAACTTGGGGAAAAAAATCAGCCAACCAAAAACAAACAAAAACTATGGGCTCCCCTCCCCAAATAGGTGGAAGGTTTTATTTGCCTCCATATTCAAAAATTTTCTCCTTGTATATGTTTTGTTTTTATAGTACAAAGACTGAACATATGGGATTGTCAACATGTGTAGCCACCCAAATTCAGGGAATGAAGGAGAATAGGGTGAAATTAGTGACTGGCATCTTGGGCCTAAGATTACTAGATGTAAGTTATACTAATTCAACACACCTGGCTGGATTGGAGAGAAAAGGTCATGTAACAAATTGAATTACCTGTACAAAATGCTATTTATTATTTTAGTAGGGGCTTTTCTGCTACAGGCAGGATTTTCCTCTCATGTCACTTCAGTTAGCTTCTTTTCACTATTTTAAGAGAGAAGGCTCCAGCAGCTGACCAAGGGACAAACAAGAAAAGAATCTATGGGTTGAGAACCCAAATGTAACTAGGGGTTAAGGAATTCTACTTATTCTTGAAAAGAAAGGGGTTATATATTTTTGCAATGATTTCATATTTGAGTTTCCATGGAGATACTGTGTACAGTTAAGAACCACTCCTGTCAAACAAACAATTAATGTTGTACTCAGGAGAATTGTGTTCAGTGCTCATCTAGGAATCCACTAGATAGTTGGGTTAATTTACCAAAAAAAAATGACATTTCTTGTCTTGAAAGGGATTCAGGATAGAACAGTCAACTATGGTATTGTCTTGATCAGCTCTGAACATTTGGCAACCCTAACTGCATGAATAACTTCTTGAATAGCTAGCTATGTGAGAGTCAAGGCATACATTACTTTAATAGTGTGGTTAGCAACCAAGTCTGGTGAGGGAGGTTAAATTTAATACTAGGCATAGAGGAGGATGAGTTTTATATGAGCCAATGGTACACAGGGAAAGGATCCAATGATTCCACCAATGTATTTGTAAGTACTGTCTTCCTTGAGGATAATTGATGTGCCAGACAGGTAAATTTATCAAGATCACAGATGGAAAAAAAAGTAGTATTAAATCTCTACTCCCTACACATTGCAATCCCAATGAAAACCACGCTTCCCTGTCCCTGGTATTAATTTTTTAAAAATACAGACATGGTTGCTAACCATGCAGTTAAAGGAATGTGTAGTTTGGCCTTGCATTTCTTACAGCAAAAGCAACAAAGAATCCACTGGCACTTAAAGATCTAAAAAAATATATGTTGACGCATGACCTTTCCAAGGCTATAGCCAATTTTCTGAGTTATACAAAAAGGCCTGAAACATAAGTGTGTGTGTGTGTGTGTACACACACACACACACACACACACACACACACACACACATATATATATATATATATATGAGAACCTCTCCATTGACACCCCCTTGTCGTGGGGGAGAGGCTTGCATACCCTAATGAAGCTGTGAGCTATGCTGGCGGTGGTATAATAACCACCAGCAGGGCCTCCCATGCCAGACAGCTCACAATTGAAGGGTCTGACCAAAAGCACCAAAGGGCAGGATGGGCTCTCTAGCCTTATGACAACCATCCTAGGAGAAGGAAAACTCTAATCCCAAACCCGGGCAGATGGTGCTCATCTAACCCTGCAAGGTCAACCATCTCAGAGAAGGAAACTCTAATCAAACCTACGACTCGAGGACCTCGCTGCCACTGTCCATGCTTGTCAAGGCCTCAGCAGACGAACCTCTGGTTTAAATGGTGAGGCCAGTTCTGTGCACGCTGCGCTCCACCAGAAAAATCCATTGCACAGGCTTGAAGGACACATCCAATCTCCGAAAAAGCCCTGTAGTGATAGGCGAGGGACAAAACGGCAGGTGTAAAGATGCACTGGAAGCCGCAGACCCAACCCTGCATACAGGTGGTTCAGGACTTTGGTCGCTCGAGACTGACTGGGGATGATAGTCTTGTTCGGCAGCATCCTGAATGACCAAGGAGTCTTTTTAAAGGAGAGCACTGCTTGCTCCGTATGGAGAGGGGCCTAGAAAAGGTGGCCTAAAGAAAGCTCATCCCCAACAACCTGGTTGGCTAGCCGCGGCCAACGGGAATCTTCTGATGTGGTCAAACAAAGACAAAGAGACAAAGGCACACACCAGCCTCCAAAGGTGCAAACAGACTAACGCTTGCATGCTGGAACATCAGAACCATGCAAGATTCTGCAGACAGTGGACGTCCTGAGCATCGTTCTGCTCTAATAGCCCATGAATTGTCACGACTTAACATCGACATTGCTGCTCTTAGTGAAGTTCGTCTCCACGAGGAAGGCAGCCTTAAAGAACACGGTGCCGGCTACACACTCTATTGGTCTGCCAAACCCAAAACTGAAAAACATCTTTCAGGTGTAGGCTTCATGATCAAAAACTCCATCGCCTCCAAACTCGAAACCTTGCCAACAGGACACTCTGATCGCATTATCTCCTTACGCCTCCCACATGTTGTTCTCTTCAGTATATATGCCCCAACTATGCAAGCCGACCCTGCGGAGAAAGACAAATTCTACCCAGACCTATGCCACCTTATACAAAAAGTCCCTGCAGAAGACAAAATCATTATCCTAGGTGACTTCAATGCTAGAGTAGGAAAGAACTTCGAAGCCTGGAAAGGTGTTTTAGGCAAGCATGGTGTTGGAAACTGTAACGATAACAGATGCCTCCTGCTAGAATTTTGTGCAGAACAGCAGCTGACTATTACAAACACCATCTTTCAGCAGAAAGATAGCCTGAAGACAACCTGGATGCACCCCAGATCCAAACACTGGCACCTCATTGACCACATCCAAGTGCGCCACAGAAATATTCGCGATGTCCATCACATCCGAGTGATGCCCAGTGCAGAATGTCAAACAGATCATCGCCTCGTAAGATGTAAACTAAATCTTCATTTTAAGTTTAAACCTAAGAGGGGTGGCATCCTAAAGAGGTGATTCCAAGTCAACAATCTTCAACAAGCTGCCATGAGAGACAACTTTCAGGCAAATTTGCAAACAAAACTTGAAGACCACCCTATAGACTCTTCTCCTACAGCGCTTTGGCAACATATCAAAAACAGCATCCTGCAGTCTGCGAAAGAATCCTTAGGGTTCTCCCTCAAGAAAAACCAAGACTGTTTTGATGAAAACAACCAAGAGATCCAGGAGCTGTTGGCAAAGAAGAGAACTGCTCACCAGGCACACCTTGCCCAGCCATCCTGCCATGTAAGAAAAGCAGCCTTTCGCCTCGCATGTAGTCAACTCCAACACAAACTCAGAGGCATTCAGAACAAGTGGTGGGTCAATTTAGCAGAAAAGACACAACGTTGTGCAGATCTGGGTGATTTCAGAGGATTTTACGAAGCTCTTAAAGCAGTGTTTGGACCTACATATCAGACTCAAAGCTCCCTATACAGTTCAGATGGTCAAATACTAATCACAGCTAAAGCTTCCATTCTGGACCGATGGGCTGAACACTTCCAAAGCCTCTTTAGTGCCAACCGAGTAGTCCAAGATTCAGCTATTCAACAGATGACACAACAACCGATGAAGAAAGAATTGGACATAGCTCCCACTTTAGAAGATACCGTTAAGGCCATACAGCAGATGAAAAACGGCAAGGCTGCTGGGATTGATGGAATTCCACCTGAAGCTTGGAAACATGGAGGTCATGCACTCCATGCTAAACTCCACAAACTCCTTGTGAGTTGCTGGGAAAAAGGCGAACTGCCATCAGATCTCCAAGATGCAGTCATCATCACCCTGTACAAGAAAAAAGGAGCAAAATCGGATTGCTTGAACTACCGAGGTATAACACTGCTCTCCATTGCTGGAAAAATCCTCGCAAGGATACTGCTGAACAGATTAGTTCCTGCCATTGCAGAAGAACTTCTTCCTGAAAGCCAATGTGGCTTCAGAGCTAATAGGAGCACTACAGACATGGTATTTGCCCTCAGACAACTGCAAGAGAAATGTAGAGAGCAGAACAAAGGACTCTATGTAACATTTGTCGACCTCACCAAAGCCTTCGACACTGTGAGTAGAAAAGGTCTGTGGCAGATCCTGCAACGACTAGGATGCCCCCCCAAATTCCTCCAAATGATCATCCTGCTACATGAAGGCCAACAAGGTCAAGTCAGATATGGCGATGCTCTCTTGGAGCCCTTTCTAATAACTAATGGTGTAAAACAAGGTTGTGTTCTTGCTCCAACTTTATTTACAATCTTCTTTAGCATGATGCTCCAAAGGGCTACGGCAGATCTCAAAGAAGGAGACGGCATTTATATACGCTACTGTACTGATGGTAGCCTGTTTAAGCCGCCTGAGAGTCCGCACTAAGACTCTAAACTATCTAGTCCGTGAGCTGCTTTTTGCTGACGATGCTGCCCTCGTTGCCCATACAAAAGCAACTCAGCAGCGGCTAACATCTTGTTTTGCAACAGCTGCAGAGCTCTTTCGGCTGGAAGTCAGTCTGAAGAAAACGGAAATTCTCTACTAGCCGGCACCACAGGAAGAACACTACCATCCCCACATCACTGTAGGCACATCTGTGCTTAAGTCCGTCCAGCAGTTCACCTACCTGGGAAGCATCATCTCCTCAGACGCCAAGATTGATAAAGAGATCGATCACAGACTGGCAAAGGCATATAGTGCATTTGGAAGGCTTCACAAAAGAGTCTGGAGTAACAAACACTTGGGGCGAAGCACAAAAATCAGTGTGTTTAGAGCCATTGTACTGTCTATTCTCCTCTATGGGTCTGAAACATGGGTCATCTATCGTCAACACCTACGACTTCTTGAACGCTTTCATCAGCGCTGTTTACGCACAATTCTAAATATACACTGGACTGACTGTGTGACAAATGTTGCTGTCCTTGAGCAAGCAGGGATCACCAGCATTGAGGCCATGCTACTGAGGACGCAGCTGCGCTGGGCAGGACTGAAGGACCATCGCCTCCCCAAAATAGTATTCTATGGTGAACTCGCCACGGGTCAGCATAAGAGGGGCGCCCCAAAGAAGAGATACAAGGACTCCCTGAAACAACATCTCAGGCTTGGCCAGATAGATCACCAACAATGGTCTGCCCTGGTCTCGCATCGGAAGGCATGGAGACGCACTATCCATGACGCTGCAGCCTTCTTCGAATGCTCACGCCGAACGAGCCTCGAAGAGAAATGACAACGCAGAAAGAACCGCAACCTGGAAACATCACCCAAGGAGACTTTCTGCTGTGCTTTCTGCAACCGGACCTGTTTATCCCGAATTGGCCTTTTTAGTCACCAACGCGCTTGTACAAAGCGCGGGATGAGTCCTTCCTGAATCTTCATTCGCAAAGTAAAGCCAGAGAGAGAGAGAGAGAGAGAAGAGAAGCAGTTTCGATAGAACCAGAGCAGATCAAAAAGATTATTAATTCCAAATAACTAGTTACTTCTAATTAGATTATTTCTCAAAGAATGAAGGTACAACTACATTTTATCATAACTGTAATTTAACAAGGGATAATTTCACTGCTTTTGCAGTCTAACTGAAATTCTTTTATTCTAGTCTCGCGTAGTAGTATGGATAGAGGGAAAGTTGTTTTGGAATGGAGGCCAATAGCTTGTAAAGGCCAGGAACTGTAGCATTCTTGTGAATTTCAGTATTTCTGAGGACTGTGAAAGTAAGGAGCTACTTTTTAAAAACAGTGTTTAAATGGTAAATATAATTATAATAAAACTATTTTAGAGAAATTTAAAAGAAATAATATAGCTAATTGCTTTTTAAAAGTAACTTTCCAAGTGTTAGCTTGCTCTTAATCCAAGCTGAAAACCATATCAATGTACAGCAAAATATATGATCCATGATATTGGATCTCACAATTCCACTTGAAGGTCAGTCTGAGTCACTTATGCATCTCAAAAATTATGTCACTGAACTGAACAAGTAACTGTTTTTTGCCTCCAGTAAGACATCTGTTGGACCAGCCTAGTACTCCTGCCTCAAGATATGATTTTATTGTTATTGTTGTTATTATTATACTTTATTTATATAGTGCTGTAGATTTCTCTGTGTGATAAACCTCTGAATCTCCCTAGTTGGTTTGCTGCTAGAACAACAACAACAACAACAACAAAAAACAAAGCAAAGCAAAGAAGAAAAAGCCCCCCCTCTATTCAGGTATACTGCCATTTCATTATCATTGCCATGTATCTCAGTTAAACTGTGCGGATTGGTACTCTGGGGGACACTGTCAAGACAAAACCAGCAGAAGATCAACAACAAAAGCTACTTTTAAAAATAGCTTTCATTTTTAAAACCAAAATTGTTTAAAGGTGTTTAGTGCAAAAAACCCTTGCATTGTCTGTCTGAAATTAGGCTTGTTTAATCTTCTCTTTAGAGTCTACCAACTCTCCAAAACTGTGTAAATGTGAGGAAAATTAAAATAATTACATCCTTCTGGGTTTTCCAATAGAATTCAATGGGCAAGGATTGATGATCTGGATTCCCAAATCTCAATTCAGATTGGGGGCCAGATCAGAACAGGTTTAGGATTCTTTTCACATGAGTGGAAACTGTGTCAAGGATTTCCCTGCTGTGTATGGCAAACTTTCATGTTTGTGGAATGTGAGGGCTGAAAGGGTCATGGCTGC
The DNA here is from genome assembly GCF_019175285.1 of Sceloporus undulatus. Lineage (NCBI taxonomy): Eukaryota > Metazoa > Chordata > Lepidosauria > Squamata > Phrynosomatidae > Sceloporus > Sceloporus undulatus. The sequence continues at coordinate 225,251,806 of NC_056524.1, read as the reverse complement.
CAAGGACTTATCACAACAGAAGAGTCATGTACCTTAGAGATGCCTCACATATGAAGGACCATTTTCGCCTATACTATGAGCCTATTTTAGGCTGTAAGATCATTGGCGGATACACTTCTCACAGTTCTAGCATCTTCATAGGCATATTTGATTGGAACATAGGAGAGAATCTTCTTATTGGCTGCTCTGAGGCTTTGGATCTTCCTCCTTAGGGAGGTCTCTCCTTGCTGTCCTTTTGGTAGCAAGCAACTTTTGTATTCCAACAGAGTTTAGGAACTGAGGTTCTTTTGAATCCACCCTCTTTGGCTATCCTCATTTTAATCACTCCCATGCCTGATGATGAAGACTCATCTCATACACACTCAGGTATTCCTTATGTGGTTTTCAAGTGCATGTGACAATTGTTTTTCATACCCATGGCTTCTACAATGTATATATAGTGATTACTGGATCAAAATATATGTACATGTCTATGGAAGACAGAAGTGTTAGAATAACACTTAGGGAATTAACAATATAAGCACATCAGAGAGTTATAGTTTCAAAATAGAAACTCAGATGTTGTTGATTATATGACTTAAGATCATATTAAAAGAAAATTGCACATTTAAATGTGCTGAACCTTGTTAATACCAATCTAGTGATCTTCCTTCCAGCTATGAAGCAGGCATTAGATTACATAGTGATCCTAATGTCAGTACCCCTATTCTGAGAGACATGAGTGATATCATATTTAATATTGTTACCAAAAGAATTTCTAATTTAATTCATCATGCTTAATTCCACTGGTTGCCTTGAAATAAAAAGTAGTTCCATTTGGTCCAGTAACTGAATGTTTTTGTTTCGTATTCTTAAATTGAACCATTGAGACTCTGGGAAATGAAATCTCCTTCTAGTGTGGGAGCCAACAAAACCACCAATACCATATGGTAACAGTCAAATTGAGATTACTATGACATGATCTCATCTTGACTATTTCTTCTTGATGACTGTGCGTCAGCAAGAAAGCAACAATAGTAAGGAAAAGAAGGGTGTGGATTCAGCATCAAAATTCTCTTCTCATTTTAAACTCCATATATTCAGAGATATTTTAATATTTAATATATCATGAAATAATTAAGAGGATCAAATTATTTATTCCTTGAGCTCAAGCCTTAGCTGGTAACATAGGCCCGGTACAGACGGCCCTTTGCGGCACGCCCATGATGTGCTAGGCTTGCTCGGGGGTAGGGCATGCATACGCCCCGCAACCCTAGCACCTCATGGGTGTGCCGCAGCTGCGCGGCACCATCCAGATGGTACATGCAGTGATGACATGCCAGCAGTGATGACATGCCAGCAGTGCAGTATCCAAATGATATGTCATTGCACTGTCGCTGGCACTTTGGCATGGCGCAAGTGTTCCGCACACTCCTTTCTTGCTGCGCAGCAGTGCCACACAATTTGGTTGCTACGGCACTGCTATGGAGCAAGGAGAGTCCTAGCCCAGCATTTACACCACTATAACACACTGTCTTTCAATATGGTTGATGAGAACAGCTTACTTCAATGTGGTCACTTGCTTAAAATTCTTGGTCTCTTATATTTGGTTTATATATTTCTGGTCTCACCCACATAGGGGATGTACAAACAAACAACATTTATCTAAGATTTCATAATAGCAAAGAGTGGAAGCCCCATTTGCCTTTGGGGACAGACTTTTTCATCCAAATTTTGTTATAGGGAAATAACATTATTGGCATATCATGGTCAGCCTGTCTATGAATTAGGCTAAACCACTCCTTGAGCTGAGCCATTTCTGCCTGCAATATTTTTTAGTTTGTCTGAGAAGTGAATCTACCATATACACTGAATCTAGCATATAGAATATCATGAAAATTAGTTGTCATCCATAACATTTCCTTTAAATTACTTTCATCCATATCTAAAAGTGTTCCCAGCTACTTAGACTTACACAGTATGTTCTATTGATTTCAAAGGAATTTATTTGTGAATATCATTGCATTTCTCTGAATATGTACCACCAAGTAAATTTCTTAGAATAGTGGGGTTTTATTATTCTAAAACCTAAACAAATACATTTCTGATTTGGGATATTAGTCCCTTTGCTTTGGTGGAAGGAAATTAATTTCTTTTCCAGCAAACTCCTGTTTCCTGTAGCCTGCTGACTTGGGGTATCAACATTTCCATTGCCAGCAGTTCTTAGTCTTTTTAACATGTCCCAGGCTCTTTCATTTTTTCCCTTAAGAGGAGCATAGTTAGCCAAATCCAACAATTTACTGAGTAATCCAATCAGTACCAGTCACTAAAACTTTGCTAAAAATTATATTATTTTGGCTACAAAATAATACTTTTAAGAATCACCTAAAATGGAATGATTGTATACACACAAATATATACATCTCTCTCTTTCCAAGGAATGCTGTATATACAAGTAACATACCAGTAATTTATAAGACGAAAAGAGATGATGTTGAAGGCTGTCAGAATATGCTTTCCTAGGCTCGCAAGAGTACATTCATTTAACATGCAAGTTCATCAACAGCAAAAGATCATGACCTCTTGTCATGTAGTAAGACAGATAGCTTAATTTCAAAGAAGATTCTTTTTGTTATGTACGCAAGTGATTTTTTCACTGATCTGGTCTTGAGTCTCAGGACCATAGGATTGGCTATGGCTGCATCTGTACTGCATAAATAGTGCAGTTTGACACTACTTTAACTCTCATGGCTCAGTGCTATGGAATCTTCACATTTGTAGTTTGTTGTGGCACTAGAGTTTTCTGACCAACAAGGTTAAATACCTTTCAAAACTATAAATCCCAGAATTCCAGTATCATAGAGCCATGATAATTAAAGTGGTGTCAAACTGCATTATTTCTGCAGTCCAGATGCAGCCTATGTTAAATGTATGTGTCACATAGAATGGTTAGCTATAGACTGAACTTTGGCCACGCCTGGTAAAATCTCAAATTTTCATCAGATTAGGAAGAGATGTCTGACAGTTATGATTAGAATCCTGTATTTATGGTGATGAAGATACCAATGAAGTTTTGAAGGCTTGCATGATGTATTTTGTGTTTTTAGATGGTCCAATAAAGATATCTTTGGGGCCATTCAGACTACAGAAAGAAACGGGTTTGAAATCTATTATTTTTTGGGTGCTTGCTTGTTCTACTTTCCTCTTGCTCCTTGATTATTATTATTCTTATTATTTGTGTTATATGAGGATGCTACAGGAATGCACACACTGCATTTCCATTTTATTCCCAATCGATTCCATGGGTCTACTTTAGTTGGAACTGACAGGTCACACTCTCTCAGCCTCACTGGAAGGCAATGGCAAAGCTCCTCTAGCAGGAGGAAAAGGGACAGGTCAGGTCAGGTAAAAGGCAGGGCATGAACGGAGCCCACATCAGGCACCCCCCCCTTTCATATTTTTTAATATTATTTTTGACCAAATATGCGCATGATTTTTTTCCTTGAGGCAGATAGAGCAGGGTTAGCAGCTTGTGCAAGGGGTTTCTCTGCTCGCTTCAAGCAAAGGGGAAATGTTGCGAATGCAAATGTTACAATCCTACAATGCGAATGTTACATTTTTTGCTCTTGTCAATTAGATAATGATACATGCTTTTGCAACTGAATTCAGAGGCAGCCCTGGATTGCTTTTAAAAGAAAAAGAAAAAAAAGGAATGCATGGCAATTGCATCCTTTACTGGCATTTCTGAGGTGAGGAATTTATTATTATTATTATCATCATCATCATCATCATCATCATCATCATCATCATCATCATTATTTCATGTGTATGAGGCATTCTGGGGGCAAGGAGTGGGGGATGCATTAGCTTGCATGGGATTGAAAATGGGGACAGGGGCAGATCTGACCCAAATGCCCACATATACATGCAACACACAAAAAAGAGGTTTAAAAAAAATGGACACTTGGGGCATTTTGTGCATGGCTCTTTAAAAAAAAAGGAGGGGGGAGGACACCTCCGATGCCCCTGCAAAAACGTCACCATGACGATCACTTGATTGACAGCAGGCACAGAATGCATTCGATTTAAAATGCCCCTCTTTTTGTAGTGGGCACTTGATAATGGAGAGATTCGGGGGAGGGGCATCCGACTCAGCCCAGTTCCTTCCAGTTTTTTTATGCCAGTCTGAATGGGGCCTGAGTTTTGTGGATCGTGGATTTTGTAGTATTTCGTTGCATGGCCGACACTGCTACCCCTGAATATGTTTACTGGATTTTAATACCAAGTTTTGCCAATTGACTGGGAGTAAACTCTTTGAAGTTTCTACCTCCCGCAAAGGTAAAGCACATTTATTTGGACTGCACTTGGCAAGATTTACTTATACAGCACCTAAACATTTTTCCAGATGTAACAGAAAAGCGACCACTTGAAAAATTCAATGTTCTCTGCCTAAGAAAGGGGCAGTTAGCCTTGTACAGGCCAGAGTTTGCCAGGATCTCAATAAAAGCTATTTTGCTGCTACTAATGGATTTGGAATTTTATTGACTGACTTTTATTGTCCTTTGTCTTTGGTCCCCATATGGCCAAGAAGAGGAGTGGGCTCTGCCTACACTAAAATCCCTCCAGACCAACTGACAACATCTGAGACAAAATGTAGGCCTGTGATTCTAACATCATCACTTTTCTTTTTAACATCTTTGCCTGATAGAAAAGCCAATGAAGCTTCAAAGCTAGCATGATATATTTTGTGCCTTTTAGCTGACCCAATAAAAGTATTGCTGTTTTGTGGATTTTGTTGTACTTTCTTGCATGACCAGCATGGCTTACCCTTGAATATATAGCCTGCTCTGTATCCCCTAAACTGACCTGGTGACTTCAGGAGTGGCAGACAGCACTTTCCCATTGCCAATGCTGAAGTGGCACTATTTTGTCAATCCCAGTGGTTACCGTACAGCTTCTTCTTTACCTCAGGAAGCAAAATATTTGGGTCTGACTTTAGAGTGTTGAATTTAGCTTGTATGATTTCAGTGACTGTGGCAGTGCCAGGAAAAAAGAAGGTCTAAATCTCTTTATACAATGCTTTGGATGTATTTGCATTCATTCTTCATATAAAGAAAGAACGGGCAATTAATCAGATTATATTGGCAGAACTAGCATCTGTTATGGTAGTGTCTTTTTGTCCACTGTATGCAATTATTTCAATATATTACTGTTTGCTACACATTAAAAAAATCAACTTAAATGTAATCTCCCAAAGGCATGGTTGGGCTGTCAGCAGCTAATTAATGTTATCTCTTTCAGTGAGACAGGCAACAACAGGTCTACATCTGGAAATGTAACCCACTCACTTTTTTGTTGGGGCTTTGTAAAATCTTAGGCTAGGCTTGACAACTTTGTCCTTCAGTTAAAATGAAAGAAGATGAAGGCTGCATGCATACTGTGCTACTGTTTCCAGGTGAAACCTTTAAATCCTTGAGGGCAGTATAGTTTGAGTGAGAAATGTTCCCATTTGCCAGTTCCAATCTTTTTTTAAAATGGATTAAACCACCCAGCATGTGTGGTAGATGAGTAAAAGTTTATGCTCCCCAAGAGTCTTGGTTTGGCAGGGATAGTTCTGATTTACCCTCTGTCACCTACTTTTCAGCTGCTCTTAACATGTCTGTTTCAGACTCCTTGTCCCACTTTCTCCCTTCATCCTCAGCTTAGTTCATTTGCTAAAAACTAAGTTCAAAGTGCAAAAGTAGTTTCCATTTAATTAATTGGGGAGGCACAGAATCTTGCCCTTCCTTGCTGGCTCAAGGCAAAGCACACAGCTGCAGCCTCTCATACTTGTCTGCTCATCTCAGGTGGGACATTTTTTTATCTTTTAAATTCCTTTATCAGCTTCAGGCCCCCAAGAGACCTTTATTTAAGCAGAGACCATTCCCATAATGTCCAAGTGTTCCAGTTTGGCAGGAACAAATTAATCTGTTTCCCTACTTTTCCAACTACTTTTAAAATGTCCCCATTTCTCTCTCTTCCTGCTGCTTTCACCTTTGTCCTCATGGCCTGGAAACCATGCCTTATGAAGACAGATTTAGGGAGTAGTCTGGAGAAGGGAAGGTTAAGAGGAGATATGATAGCCCTGTTTAAGTATTTGAAGGGGTGTCATGTTGAGAATGGAGCAAACTTGTTTTCAACTGCTCCAGAGACCCGGAGCAATTAATTCAAATTACAGTAAGAGTTGTTCAACGGTGAAACACACTCCCTCACAGTGTAGTGGAATCTCCTTCTTTGGAGGTTTTTAAACAGATGCTGGATGGGCCATCTGTTGGGGATGTTTTGATTGTGAGTTCCTGCATGGCAGGGGTTGGACAGGATGGCCCTTGTGGTCTCTTCCAACTCAATGATTCTATGATTCAATGCCCAAATTCAGCCCTGGAGGCAATGGGAAGACATTTTAAGAAAAAAGTCCATGCAATAAAATCAGCCTAACTTCCTTCTTGGAGCCAAATTTGGAAGAGGTAAGTCAGGCACCAGAAGCAGTGCAATAAGCTCCTGAGCCTGGTTGCCCAGTTTTCATCAGTGGCCAGGAGTTCATTTGCACCAACTGCACCTGTTCATTCAGACATCAGATCTGGCTACAGTGACATGTCTTGGTTACATCCTGTTTGAACTGCTGTAACTCACTCTACATAGATTGCCTTTGGAAACTATTCAGAAACTTCAGCAGGCCCAAAATGCTGTGGCCAGAGTGCTGGCCAGTTATATGGAGTGTATAACTCCTTGTTAAAATAGTTTCGCTGGTTACTGGTTTGTTTCAGGGCACAGTTCAAAGTGCAGGTCATGACATATGAAGCTCTATAAGGTTTAGGTCCAGCCAACCTGAAAGATCATATCTTCCTAAAAGAAGCTTCCAGAGTTCTAAAATGTACAGGGGAAGGTTTTCTCTCAGTCTCACCATCATCACAGCCATGCATCTATATTCAAGCCAACAGGGCTTGAATATATGCAAAACTCCTTTTCACATATGCAAAGCTCAGGAACGGATCCCCCGCGAAAACGGAGGGTCGACTGTATAATATTTCTGTGGATATTTGGTTGTAATGCTTATTGTCATTTTTAAGTTACTGATATATTTAATGTTAATTGGTGAAATATCTAATAATTTTGCTTAAATATCTACATGGGTCTGAAACAAATGATTTCCCATACACCCACACAGACCTATATAACATATATCAATCCAATAGAAACATACATATGAGAGAAAGATACTAATTTAGATCCAGTAAAGTTTAGCAGTGTATAACATCTGCTGGTACTATTTTGCTGTAACTAGGCTAAACAATTAACAGCATACACAACACTCACCACTAACTAAAACATACTATGTCTTGCCCTCAAAGAGTTTCTTCCTCTAGAACAGTGGTCCCCAAACTATGCTCTTTAAGAGATTTTGGGGCACCCAGAAGCCTCAGCCATGTTGGCCAATAGTTGGGATTCTGGGAGCTGAAGTCCAAAATCCCTTAAAGAGCACAGTTTGGGGACCATTGCTCTAGAATTATTAAATTATAATCCACACTTGGCTAGATTAGTTGAGCTGCATGAGCATATCAAATTCAGCTCTGGGAATTTCTTTTCCAAGAAAATATTTCCTAGTACTTGAAGCCCTATGTACACACTGCTGTGATAGATCGCACTACGTCTCAAAGAAATTATTTATTCCAAAATTATTGCATACTACCTGCAGAGAGTCAAGACATTCCACAACTTTAATTCAGCAGGGTTTATACAGTTGATTGCAATCAAAATGCACAAGGGATGACACAATACCCATTGCCCAGCCCTTAGCATGCCATTATATTAAATGATTTACTAATTGTTGGTACTCCCTGCCCACCCATTCTTAATTCAAAAATTATTGTGATCTATTCAGCCCCAAATATCTATTGGCAAACTTCTTGCTTTCTGTCATCAGGTGGGGGGTTAGATCAAAATGGCTGTAAGCTGTAACAGAATGAATATTGCCAGAGACTGGGAAGTTGGCTTGCATATACAGTACCTGAAAACATTGCTCTTCTTTTGGCAAGAGGTCTCGCCTTTAAGATTCTGCAGTTCAGCAGTAAAAGAGGTGGAACATAGGAGACGCTGTCTGGCAGCTCAAAAATCTTCTATTCTTATTACATTTTGTTGGTCCATCTAGACAACTGAAAAATACCTTCAGCTTTCTAGTTCCCAACTTGGGTCCTCATACTGAACTGCAATACCAATCACTCCTTACTACTGGTCATGTTGGCTGGCTGTATTGGAGCTGTAGTCAAACAAACTACAGATGTAAATTTGGGTATCCCTGGCATAGTGGTTTGAGCATTAGACTATGACTCTGGAGGCCAGATTTTGAATCCTCACTCAGCTATGGAAACTGGGTGATGTTCTCAGCCTCAGGTATCCCAATGATAGGTTCACTTTAGGGATTGCTATAAACCTGAAATGACTTGTAGGTACACAACAATCCTTGGTTTAGCTGAAAAATCTGAACTGAGCAGCTTGCTTTGGCTAATAGTCTATTTAATCAACTTGAAGAATCCCACATAGGGACAGATGGCCAATTTCCAAGGCAATTCACCTCGCCCTGACAACAAAACATAACCCAAAAGATGCAAATTTTTAAAACAATCCCATAAATTCTCTGCTCTGCTTGATTTCAATCCTTGAATTTGGAGCTGAGACAATTGTATCAGGACCACTTTTGGATCAAAATAAGGAAGACCATCCTAAGTAAGTCAGTACTTCCTTACAGTACAATGCAAAGTAATATTCAGATCAAACTTAACCATTCCTAATTTTCCACTGGGATTATTATCCATGAAATGAATCTATATTGCTGGTAAGTAAAGAGTCTCAAAAAGTAGTTTGAAATGAGGCTGTGTCTCTGCTGCTCATAGGGATATTTTGTCATCAGTTTCTTCATATTTCTGCTTTCATCTTTCATGATATGAAAGCCAAAATCTTTGACAGTTTTCCACCTGCTGCACTGGCTCCTTGATGTACCACAGAGTGAAGGGAAATATTTATTCATTCTGGGGAAAAAAATTGCCTGTGGAATAGCAGCCACACCTCAAAGTGAGCCAGTTTAAATTAATGAGAAAAGTAAGGATTTAACAGTCATCTTTTGTGCTTTTTTAATGGGATATATTGTACAGAATATCATATCTCATTCTCTGAACTGCTCAAAAACAGAGAACCAATTCAAACAATGTAAATCTAGTCAAGCTATGGAAATAGCAAAATAATAACAAGGATAGTTTAATAAGTCTTCCACCTTGATTTTAATTTGCAAATTCTTGGATTCTAAATTTGCAAATTCTTGGATTCTAATTTTGTTTTAGTAGCTCTTGTGTTACTATCTTTGTGGCTATTTAGAAGTGGAAAAAACTCTGAGACTAAAATGCAGCTAAAATTCCCTCTTCCTGTGCTTAGGAGACACTGATTGACAGTGGTCATGTTTGGAATACCAATAAGCTTGATCACTGTGAATGAAAACCCAACAATACAGCTAAGCAAAAACCCTAGAACAACAACAACAAAATAAATTTTTATTGTTTCAGACTGTTATTTGTTTCTGCTCTAGTTTGAACGTCAGGATCAACACACTGAATAGACCTACTGTATTTGCATCAGTTTAGATACTAAGATCGATGATATTTTGTTACATCTAACTGTGCAACATACAATTCTATGTATTAAAATGTATCATTGTGACATGGGCAATTATCTGTTTGCTCATATTTGTGCACAAACTAAGTCACTACTTTGCACTTTGTTTATTGGCACACTGATTTTTTTTAAAACAAACATTTTAAACCCCCAGAATAACCCATTTGTCTCTACAGCAAAAAACTCAAAGAGTGAAAATGAAGCACAATAGTGTCTGCATTTGTATCTGAACTTATCAACCATGAAACGAACATTCACTGGGAAATGAATGAGTCCTATATAATTTAATAATTAATTTGTTTTATTTATATACCGCTATTCCAAAGATCATAGCGGTGAACAGCAAGTAAGCTAATTAACAAGTATAATAATTTCTGTAGTAGGTTTTCTTAAAATCTAAGTTCTAGGCCATCACTTTCATTGTACCCCTGCATTCAGCACTGCTTATTACACGAAGGCCTTGTTCCTACTGTGGTTTAAACTGGATTGTGATTCCAAATGAATCGATTTAAACCACCATGGTTCCCATTTAATTTGAATCGCTGAAGCGATTCGGAAAGGGGGGGATGTTTTTTTACCCATTTAACCTGTGTCAAAAAGATGCTGGTAAAATGGGGTGTTTGGGGGGCTGAATCAGTTTATTTAGAAATAAATACATTCAGCCCAAGTGGGAACCAGGCAGATTCAAAATGGATTAGAATTTGCCCTGGTTCCCACTGGCAGCAGCTTCCCCAGACTCCCGGCCATACCTCCATGCCTGCTCCATCCTTAGTCCTCCACCCTCTTGACCTGCCTCTCTCCTTCTGCCCTGGCCTCTCCTCTGCCCCTGGCCTAACAGTGTGGCCAGGAGGACAGAGGGAGGCATGGCGGGGAAACTGCGGCTGTCACTTTCTGCACTGATTCTTGAAACTGGTGCAAACATAGTGGGAACCATTCTTTTTGCTGAACCGGTTTCAGGAATTGGTTCAGGAATTGAATCAAGGGGTAAGTCGGAATTGGGCCTAAGCAAATAATTGACTATTTATGCACTGAGGGTGCATCAGGTTCATTTATATACTGCTTTTTAAATTTTGTCCAAAGCATCTCACAACAGCAGTAAACAATGACAACACAGCAGAAAACAAATCAACATATAGGTTTCCAGAGCACCCCAAAATTGCACTTTCTGGAATACAGTCCCTAGAGTTTGTAGTGAAATAGCAGTTTCCCCAGATTCTGGACATTCCAGATTATCTTCTTCATTGCTTTTTCCCAGGTGATTGCAAACATCCATGCTGGCAAAATTCAAGGTGGGGGGGGGGAACGCAAAAGAGTCAGATTGGGACTATATTGGAGTGCATATGCTCTTCCTTTCACACATTTCTAAATTTCTGTGGGCAGGAGAGAGCAGTGGAAAAGAACCCTAATTCCTAGCACATTTTGAGTAAATCAGACTGGAATTTATGGCTGTCAATATCCAGGGAGAGCTTTTTCAGCACTGTGTCTAACTACTAGAACTAGACAAAATCCTAAAGAGTAAAGATAAACAACTAAGCATTAAAGTTAGAATCATCCAATCTTTTGTATTCCCCATCCCCATGTGAGAGCTGGACAGTGAAGAAAGTGGATAAAAAGAAAATCAATGCATTTGCAATGTGGTGCTGGAAAAGAGTGTTGAGGATACCATAAGCATTCAAAAAGACAATCAAATGGCTCTTTGAACAGATCAAGCCTTAACTTTCCCTGGAAGCCAATATGATTAAACTGAGGCTGTTGTACTTTGGCTACATTATGAGAAGGCATGACTCATTAGAAAAGACAATAATGCTAGTAAAGGCAGAAGGCAGTAGAAAGAGAGGAAGACTGTACGCAAGACGGCTAGACTCAATTGGAGGTGGGTGGGTGGGCGGGCAAGGGCCTGAATCCACAAGACCTGAGCAGAACAGTAGTGGATGGTGGTGGGGACATGGAGATGTCTTGTACACAGGGTTGTCATGAGTGGAAGTCAACTCAAATGCTGTTAACAACTAGGAGAATTCTAAAATGTACTCTGTTTTGAGCCATAAAACCTGTCCTTGTGTCATCCAGTGCCTTAGCAGACAAGCAAGAGGTAGCTCAACATATTTATTACTGCTGCCACTGCTTCAAAGATGTTGTTAGTTTTCACCAAGCAATAAACATAACCAAAATGCTTAGCCTACAACAATACACCCACTACAGAAAAACTGTTGGGCAGCATGGTCTCAGCATACCAGGAGAGGGGAAGGGGCGAGAAGACTGTTTCTGACCATGTGGTGGTTTTGTTTATGCAGGTGTTTTCTGATGGAGGTGTGGAAAAGAAAGGTAAGGAGGATCTGGATTGTTGATCAGTGGCACCAAGGGACAGTGGGGAGGATGAAAGTGTGCAATTTGGACTGAGGAAAAAGAAAAAGGGATGAGAGTTTGTTGCAAATAAAATACAATTTTAAGCATTTGTCTTGTTTAGAGTTCTGTAAGTATACTGCAAGCCAACAAGGCATTTTAAGAAAGATAAGTTCATCAGAAAAATGTGGTTGAGTACATAATAAAAGACAGTATATGTAATATAGGAATCAATAAACCATATGAAACGAATTTATATTTAGATTAATGTTTTTAGCTTTTATTTGGTAATGCACCAATACAATGTAGTCACAGAAATGTGGTTTCTTGTGCCTGAACATGCCTATGTTTGGATCTACCAGCCAAGGTTTCTCTTTTTCGGGCTTTATTTTTTCCACACCATCCCATAACCCTGCAAGTCTTTTGCCCTGTCCTGTGTTTATTTACCCAACCTGATATAGAATGGAATTTCACAGGGACAAGAAATGGCAATAAACCATACTGCGGCCTTCTTAGACCTTTGCTCCAGGTCCCTTCTACTGCCCTTCCTTCAACACTTAAAAAATATATTTTGCCCACACAAAAATGAGGACTAAAGAATTTTGTTCATTTCCTCCTCTGTGCCTCATGTTCTGAAGCTGTTTGAGCAGCATGCCACATGGAAAGGTTTGGGTCAGCTGATCACATCAGTGACAATCAGCCTATATAAATATATTCCTGGAGAGCAGAATGTAACCTTTGACCTTCAACTTATACACTCTCTCCCTTCCCTGCTGTGATATAATTCATTTTTCTTTGCTGTCAATGTATTTGCAGTCTAGAAAAAAAAACAAGCCAGATTACAATGGCAGAGATCCCAGACTAGATGGTTTAGATCTGCACATAATAACTTCATATTCAGTTCCATTCTGTGGTTCAAAGAAATGGCTGAGAACATGAACAATAGCACTGTGTGATCTGGGAGAAAGTATTTAAAGTAAGCAATCAGGCTAGGAAACTACTGTTTGATGGGAGTTTGGGCAGATCCAAAAGGATTGCCTTATTAGGCCCAGTGAAATTGCCGAGTATCTTCTTTTTAAGTTAAACATCACAAAATGTCCAAGGAACAGCAGAAGATTGGACCAGATGAGGCAGCCCTCTTAGGCAGCACATTGGAAATTTTTGCTTCATGCACCAAAATAATTTGTCTGACTTAGGATAATGTCCACAATTTATTGCTCTGTTCAAGTACTACTGTGTCCTGTTCAGAAGACATGTTTTAGAAAATTTAACCAACGTAGTGATCTAGGGCTCAGCCCAACAGTTGTCTCAATGAAACAATTATGTTACTGCCCCTGTTGACCACTTGGGTTGGCTAGAGCAGTGCTTCTCAGCCTTTGGTATTTCACATGTTTTGAACTTCAGTTCACAGAATCTGTAACCATTGGACATGATGACTTGGGTTTCTGGGAATAGAAATGTGAGGCTTAAATCCAGTTGCTAGTCCCACACAATTTACATAGATCTATTGAATTAATTGCTGAATGGTAAGTCAATGCTTATATAAAGTCTGTTGATTCAGTGAGTTTATTCTAGCAATGGGAGAAAGCAGCCAAAGACCAAGAAAACTGAGCTATGGCACTAAACTCATTCAAGTGTATGCATGACTTTCTTTTGCCCTTTATATTTGATTGTGTGTATCAAATATTTACCATGGCATTGATCATACACAGTGAAATAAATATAGCAAGATTATGCAATAATTGTTCTGTGTTAGAGTATTGGGGATATTCTTGTTTTATTTATTAATTTCTATCAGATATTTTTCCATGGTGCCCAGAGCTTGGCCTCTACCTTTTTGCCTCACAACAAGACTTTGAAGCTGTGAGATAATGACTGGCTCATGGATGAACAGGAGCCTGAAATTGGATTTCCCTCATCCTAGTTCAGCACTCAAATCACATCACACTGACATTCACTGAATTATATACTGAAAATTGATTCACCATCTGTACAGCCATGTCTCTGTGAGATGCTTCTGCATTCTCTGATTCCTTTCAAGGTACTGTTCACACATACATACATACATGGGAAAATTTGCTGAGTTTAGAAGTTTGCCATCTGTGGTGTTCTTTATATTTCTGTGATTCTGTGGACTAGCAACCATTTGTCTAAATTTTGAGTGGCATAAACAGCTGCTACCTATATGTGATGTGGTGATATTAAAATGAATGTTTAAGGCATTTAACTGCGAGAGCGCTCCAGTGAGGGGAAGTAGCTATGCCATATAAGTAAATCCAGGCCCATATTTGGACATATTCTCTGTTTGTATCTTGCTTGACTCCTCAGCATTGCTGGCCATGCCATGATCTCCAGGCAGCTTGCTCAGCCACCTCTCTTCCCAGTATCCCCCAAATGAAGGTCCATATCTGGAATTATTACTGTATCACCCTATGAATCCCCTTAAATCACTATATGCTACCACCTTTCATTTCGTTACTTCTTGAATGTGATTTTCTTTGTGTGAATTGTGATGTTCTTTCTCTCATTAATAAAACTATTTTGGAACTTGCACTCTGAAGTTCTCATTCTTAGAACTAGTATTCATAGGCTTGATCACTGTTTTAAGTTGCCCAAGTCCTCACAGCTGATTTAATTGAGCTACTTAAATCCCCCTGTTCGAATATTAATTGTGGGTGCCCTCCTAGGACCTTGCATTTTTGGATAACACCATTCCCTGACCAGCGCATTCTTACTCTCATTCCATATTATTGGCAGAGGCTACTCTTTCTTCTTGATGTGCTCAAGAGCTATTGCACCATGCCTGCTCCACCCCCACAGTCAATGGGTGACTAGGGGAATGGAGCTCCTTTCCCCTAGCAACTTTTGAACACCTGGGGCGGAAATACAGAAGAGGGATGGCAATGTAAACACATTGACAAAGACATGCACACCCCCAGCGGACTTAATAGATCTCAGCTATATTGTGCTGAGGAAGTCCCAAATAAATGTCACAATTTTAGGAAGCAACCTTCCAGACTGATAGATTGGCTTTGAATAACATGTCAGATTTAGACAGAGACTCTCGTGATTCAACATAAGAGAAAATGTGTTCTGCATTAGTGTTGTCAAAATCCAAGTTCTGAGGATTTTCCTCCCACTGTTTGAAAGCTTCGAAATGTAATGCTGAGGATCAAAGAACATTTGCACACATGCAAGAAAAATGTACAAATGTGTTGTAGCAATGCATGTTGTGAATGCAAATTATGCTCACAACTTCTATATAAAATTCCAGAGGATGCTTTTGTATCGGAATATTTTGTAAGTATGTACACATTAGTGCAAGACGCCTAAAAACTCTAAAAGCACCAGCTCCTGCCTGATTCTGAGAATCATAAATTCATAGAATTGTAGACTTGGAAGAGACCACAAGGGCCATCCAGTCCAACCCCCTGCCATGCAGGAACTCTCAATCAAAGCATCCCTGACAGATGGCCACCCAGCCTCTGTTTAAAGGCCTCTAAGGAAGGAGACTCCACCAGTCTCCAAGGGAGTGTGTTCCACTGTTGAACAGCCCTTACTGTCAGGAAGTTCCTTCTAATGTTGAGGTGGAACCTCTTTTCCTGTAGCTTGCATCCATTGTTCCGGGTCCTGATCTCTGGAGCAAGGGAAATCAATATGATATCCCTTCAAATCTTTAAACAGGGCTATCATATCAACTCTTAATCTTATCTTCTCCAGGCTAAACATCCCCAACTCCCTAAGTCATTCCTTCACCATTTTAGTCGCCCTCCTTTGGATACGCTCCAGTTTCTCAATGTCCTTTTTGAATTGTGGTGCCCAGAACTGGACACAATATTCCAGGTGGGGCCTGAGCAAAGCAGAATAGAGTGGCACTATTACTTCCCTTGATTTAGACACTATACTTCTATTGATGCAACCTAAAATTGCATTAACCTTTTTAGCTGCTGCATCACACTGTTGACTTACAGTATGTTCTACTTGTGGTATACTTGGACTCCTAGATCCCTTTCACATGTAGTTTCATTCAGCCAGGTGTCCCACAGATTTAGGATGGGGGACACCTGGCTGAATGAAACTACATGTGAAAGGAATCTAGGAGTGCAAATGTGATAAGTATGTCCCTAATTCTGTCATCCAAGTCATTGATAAAGACGTTGAACAGCACTGAGCCAAGGACAGAGCCCTGTGGGACCCCACTGGTCACTTCTCTCCAGGATGAAAAGGAGCCATTGCTGAGCACCCTTTGGGTTCAGTCAGTCAACCAATTACAAATCCATGTAACAGTTGCCTTGTCTAGCCCACATTTTACAAGCTTGTTTACAAGAATGTTATGGAGAACCTTGTCAAAGGCCTTGCTGAAATCAAGATATACTATATCCACAGCATTCCCTTCATCTAACAAGTTGGTAATTTTATCAAAAAAGAAGGTTTATCCCAAGTTAGCACCTGGATGGGAGATCACAAATGTATACCATGTGCTATAGGCTATATATCAGAGGAAAGAACTGGCAAAACCACCTCTGAGTATTTGTTGCTCAAGTAAACCCTTTCAAATTCATAGGGTTAGCATAAGCTGACAGGCAACCCGAGAGCACAGCCAGAAAACAGCAGCGTGAAAAGGGGTGCACAAACAGCTCCATGTTCAGAGACAAAATGCTTCTATACACCAAGGCTTAGGGGACAACAACTGGAGAGGGATACTACCCTCATGTTCTGCTTATGAGGCTTTCTAACAAGCCTTCCAACACCTAGTTGACCACACAACTGGAGATGGCTATTACAACAATGTTTTTTAAGGCTTCCTAGCAGAATTTAGTTGGCCACTGTAGTGCTCAAAAAGGTGAACAAGATGGGTCATTGTTCTGAGCCAGCAGAGCTCTTCTTTTATGCCAGAGAGGGACAATACGGGAGGCTCTGGAAAGTATTCTCTATTCACAGAGAATACTTTCTGCTCCACTCCATCTCCTGCAGCTCCTCCTGTCAAAACCACAGGAGACCAGAAGGTCACTTCCAGTTTCTTTGGGGGGGAGGGATGGGATTTTGACTAAAACAAGATGTGTGGAGCACACCTTGCTTTAGAAGAAAATTTTGCCACTCAGAGACTTCATAAGACATGAGTGTCCCATTTCCCCCCCAATTTACATAATGCGTTTTATATAGGACCGAAGATCTTAAATATTATTTTAATCTTTAATAAAGGAGACCCATTGAATCAATGAAAATTGCTTATGTGTGAACTCAGCATTCAACAATTGCTTCAGTTTGTTCTAATTGTGACTAACCAACAAGATCTTGGTCACAGTCTGTTATAATTTGTTATGGCTGTAAGGTACTTTCCAGTAAAATAAGCTGTGTTATCTTTAACACCGATGCACATTGCTGTTAAGATTTACTGTCAGGTGTGCAACCAGCCTTCTATTTTTTAGATAGCAATAGTGGTGATGATATGACTTTAAAACTGAGCTACCGTAACTCTTCCTTGTTTAGTTGTTCAGATATTTCTGTGTCATGGTCTTCTGCCAAGTTGCCTTTCATCAGTTTTATATTCAAAGTCTTTTTCTTCTTTGGATCCCCTGGTTACTCTGTGTCAATTTGCTCTCTTGGGTTTGCTTTCTACCTTATTTAACTTTGAAGTGATTTCTTTGATTTCCTTCCTCTGGGGAAGAAATTTTATGTGTGATCATATCCCTATCAATTAGAATTTTAAACATCTATTTCACTGGATCTTTTCATCCCCCTTGACAACAAAGAAGAGGCTGCTAGAGCCCTGGGAACACAGGGTTTAAGAAGTTCCTCCTCAGGGCGAGAAGGATTCGAAGTGCCTAATGTAAAACTTCTTGAGCAAAGATCTTTGCCCTGCTGCTTATGATTTTTAGGAAGCCTTTTGTTCCAAAGAGGAGCCTGTCATACTTATACCTGCCCCTGCAAGAAAGCTGGATTATTTCTGAGGTGCAGCTCTAATATGAGCTGAATTATATGTTTGTAGATTGCATTTGTATCTTGACTTTCAGTTTAGAAGCTCAAGGTGTGGGGCATGTCTATCAGTGACTGAGAACTTCCTGGCTGAGACTGCATCGCATTGCAGAAATAATGTAATATGACACTGCTATAACTGCCATGGAATCCTGGGATTTGTGTTTGTTGTGGCACAAGAGCTCTCTGACAAAGAAGGCCAAATATATCACCAAATTACAAATCCCAGAATTCCATAGCATTTAATTAAAATGTTGTAAAACTGCATTAAATCTGCAGTGCAGATGCAACCAGAACTGTTCAACTGTGCAATGAACTTCTTTGAAATTGGACCTCCCTTCTTTGACAGTCTTTAAAAGAGTTTTCTGTTTTTTTTTTTTGGGGGGGGGGCTATGTGGCTGCATTCTAGAACAATTTATTCCTGATGTTTTGCTGGCAACTATGGCTGGCATCTTTAGAGAGTGGTGGTATGGAAGTGTGTGGAATATATCTATCTATCTATCTATCTATCTATCTATCTATCTATCTATCTATCTGTGGGACCCTTGTTTGGGAGGAAGTGGTTTGCATGCTAATGTTTTACATGCTATGCTGGCTACAATTTTATTTTTAAAAATTCCCAATTTTTTTCTTTATCACAAAGGGCTTTTTGGAGTACTTTGTTTCTAACTTGATGTCAGCTGCCCTCAGTCTCATGCCAGGACAATGATGTTATATTAAGTAAGTAAACAATAAAGCAAATACAGTCCTATGCCAGAATAGCAGAAAATAAATAAAGTAAAATAAAATAAAAAGCAAATAGCAGTAGCCATAGCAAGTACATTTCTATACTGCTTATCAATGCACTTAAGCACTCCCTAAGCAGTTTACAAATTGTAAGCTAATTGCCCCTAACCATCTGGGTACTCATTTTAGCAACCTCTGAAGGATGCAAACCTGAGTCGAGCTTGAACCCTTTTGCTGGTATTGAACTCATAACCTTATGGTTTGTGAGTGAGTGGCTGCAGTGCAGACATTTTACCACTGCGCCACCATGGCTCTTCTAAAATAAAATAAAATAAAATAAAATAAAATAAAATAAAAGATTGTATCTAAGTCTAAGTGCAGTTAAAGGGCTGTCACACAGTGGTGGCCTCCAAGTTTCCCTTTTACAGCCAGACCGGGGCCACGGCAACCACATGCCATGGCCCAAATCTGGCCTTTCCAAGGCATGAAAAGGAGCCATGAAAAGTGGCTCCTGGGCTTTATGGTGCTCCTTCAGTGCTGCGTCGGCATGGTGCAGCACCAGAGGAGTGTCATTTGTTGCATGCCATGTGGTGTGGCACACAGTGCCACACTGCCTTAGGAGCAGAGCCAGGGCATGCATTGTGTAGACACTACGGCCCGACTCTGCCACCCAGCTGGCCTTTCAGACCAATCTGTACAGGGTCATTGAGGTCACCTGTTACATGTCATTTCCATTTCCACTCAAGTTGAAGTTGGTGGGAATATCCAAGAATATTTTCTCAGCCACTTTGTGAAATTCACTACCACCATGCTACTTTTTAATATTTTAAAGGAGTAGAGAGGACCATCTGACCCATTGGTTCTTAAATAGTTGCAGGCCAGCCAGGCTCTTTGCATGCCCCTTCCCTCTATCAGTAGGTAGCAGAGGGAGAGGAAATCCCTTTATTATCCCTGATACTGAGCATGGGAAATTGCTTGGGGAGGTGGACACCACCACCCCTGCCTCACTCATCATTCCATAGTGGCATCTGAAGGAGTCCTTGCTATTATTTCTAATCTGAGATAGTGGGACTGTCACTCATCTTTCATTCTCCCCAATGAAAGGAAGCACAGGACAGGCAATGCTCTGAGATTCAAGCACAGGCTTCAGGAATGAACAAGCAATCCTCTTTTTTAATAGGTTGATGCAGCAATGTTTCTCTTTAAAAACTGTACTTATTTCTAGGTTGAATATGTTCCACAGCGGCAAAGTTTTCAAAGGCACATGATTACTGACTGGCCTGAGTGATTATTTCAGAAAAGAAAGTAAGAGGCTCAAATATACAATGCAGGTGTATTTCAAGTCAGGAAAAAGAAAAAGGAATCATCTCATGTAATAAAATATGGGCTGTCTTGTGCTCCTATACAACATCCAGTTAACAACTTTGGCTTAAGACCATAGGTTAGGGTTTTTTTTAGCCTGAAGCCAATCTTTTATAAAGTCAAGATTCAAATCCTCAAAGAAAGCATTTATAATGAAAACATTGACACACCCCTCCAGCACAATGTTGCCAGTGCATGCTGTTGCTGCTGCCTAGGAAGAAAAAAAATAACTGTGTATGGGATGGCGTGTGTTAATTACTTTTAAACCTGTCAGTATATTAAGCTGTGGAAAGCACTGAAAATTGTTGTCTTTTTGTAAGAAAATAATGCTGTTTAAGGGTGCACTCTCTTTCTCTCTTATTTTTAAAGGGAGGGGGGAGGGAAGGAAATTAAACAGAGAAAAGATTAGACACTATAATGATTTCATGGTTTAAAATCCCTTTGCAAGAAACAACCTAATTAAATTTCTGACATCATCAGTTTTGTTAGTAAATAGTAACCATGGATGCAGAGAAGACTTGCATCTCATTACATCCTGCATAGGGTTTCAGGCCTAGAAGCAATAGGTTTGTCAGGGAAAACTAGGAACAAAAGAGACAGGATGGAGCACAGATTTTTCTCACTCAGCCAAATATGGTCCCATTAAGGATATCTAAAATTTGAGTTCAGTTCTGGGCAATATGTTTCATTAGCTACAGTGAATACCACATGGGGAAATATAGGGAAATGCTGCCAGGAAAAAATAGTAGCACAATGTCTAGAAGTATTATACCACGAATGAACTATTTTTCATATTTCACAGTATCTAAATAGTAGTGTCTCCCTCAGACATAAACCCAAATACAATTGTTAGTCCCAGTCACAGTAGAACAAGTGAAGCAACAGAATTTAGATAAATGTGGCCTAATTATTATCTGCCTTCAAGTTAACTCCAACTTATGGTGACCCTATCCAAGGATTTCTTTTTTGGCAAGATTTATTCAGAGGGGTTTGCCATTGCCTTCCTCTATGGCCGAAAGAGTGTGACTTGCTAAGGTCATTCAGTGGCTTTCCATAGCTGAACAGGGATTTGAAACCTGGTTTCCAAAACCCAAATCACTACATCATGCTGGCTCTCAGTGTGAGATTACACTGAGGAAGTGATTCAGTGGATCTACTCTTATTTGGGACCAACAAGGGGATTTATGTCTTGGTGTTAGGTATGAATCCACAACTAACCACCAGCCTCTTACATATCCATACATGCATAGAAACTTCCAAATCCCAGTAACAACCCAACACAGTAACAACCCTATGTGTAGTATACAGTACATCTCTTGAGAAATATGAAAAAAACATATTTCCATATCTATTTGGCTAACTCCTAAGAACAAGAAAAGACTACTGAAATGTGAATTAGCATGCAGGTGGCAAATACAGAGATGAGAAACAGAATCCCTTACATTTGTCAAAACAATGCCTCAGACTGGTCTCTGCTATTCATTCACTTTTGCTAGTTTGCTCCTATTGCATTTCTGTCATATGAAATAATACTAGTGTTAGCTCCTGTATTATTTCATTCCTAGTAAAAATGTGAGAAAGCTAAGGCCTGAAAGGAAATATTAGAATAGAACAAATACAGGCGATGAAACATAAATGCCTTCATCCACCAGGTTTGTATGCTCTCCCTGGAATCATTGGCAGTTGCGCAGTTAGGTAACTTCAGACCCTGGTTTTCATGGTCTTAACCTCTTTTGATGGTAGTATGTGTTACTTGGCTTGCTGCCAAATGTGGGTTCACTTGGATGTATCACAATGGGGGAAAACATGTTTAAATGTAGAGCCAGTCAGCCTAGTTACATAGAAAAAAGTGGATAGAAACACATTTCCAAAGGGGTGGGGGCAGGGAGATAAGGAATGTAGAATATCACTCCCACAAACCCCTCCTGTTTTCACATTAGTTGTACACTTCCATGCTTAATCCCATGGATACGTTGTTGTCATGGGTATTCCATTATGGTAACTGATTAGGGATTATTATAGCCCTCTTTCTTTATGTCTCCCCAGTTGTATCTTCTCGTCATACCTCAGGAAAGTTACTGCCTTGGCTGCAACACCCAGAATCCACCTGTCTTGTTGGTGGGGTTTCTGGAAAGTATAATTCTGGGAAGAATGAAAGAAAAGAAAAGAAAAGAAAGAGTAACTTTCCCCTGCTTTGCTCCTGGAAGTCTTTTTGGATTGATCGCTGTTCCTCATGAGCAC